>NC_048417.1:28616816-28628296 GCF_013103735.1 Etheostoma cragini | reverse complement strand
GAATTTTTCATCCATGATTGATGATGCCTCGGCGATGTGCCACGGCTCACTGTGTGGAACAAACCTAGCGAGGTAACACACGTGAGGAAGAGTGTGAACAACTCTCTTTCACTCTCTTGACCATCACAAGTTCACACACATACACACTCACACACATATGCACAGAAATCCAAAACCCAAAGGGCTGAGACTGTAGGCAAACACTTAATGGATAGAACCATTAATACATGTGGTGTGACAGAAGGTCAAGAACCGCCAAAGCTTCCAATCTTATGTAATTAAGCAGATCTGTGGTTTAAAAAGCTAATTGTAGAGCATGCAACGGTGCACCATGGCTTTAATGAACACTGGATTCCTGATACTCCGGGTCAGGAGAAATCAATGCGTTTGATGTTTACGGCAGCAACATGCGGAGCTATGATAAGGGTTAGTACAGGTTAGGTCTGAGGTCAATAGCTTTTAGGTTAGCTGGTGTGTGTGATTGAGTTTTTTTAACGTGCAGTCAGCAGCAGGATTTTTTTCATATCAGCACAAAAAAACAGCAAAGCTCGACAAAGAAATGAATGCCACCTACAGAGACTCGAACTTTGAGAACAACAGCAGTCCTGGGTGGGTGGGTTATGCATTTTCTTTTTTTCTTCCTTATTCACGTTCATAAACCAAACAAGCAGTGAAATTACAATTTTGTGACTTGATATTTGAAACGAGGCTTCATTGTTAAAAATGTTTTTAAAGGGGACTTGTTGGCAGAAGAATATGAAGCTACAGACATCGGTGTTAGGACAATTTGTGCAAAAAAGTGCAAGAAACAAAAAGATGTTAATGCAAGAAATGTTTCCACTTTTAATGAACTATTATCATCGTTATTTTTGAACTAGTCTATAGCCACGACGTTCCACCTCCAGGATGCTTCATTGCTCGCGAAAATTCCAACGAATGTCCTTCTTTTCCGCTGGATGTCCGTCCCCTTCCGCTTTCTTTGTGTTGGCGTTCTAACCTCTGGTGGATTTCTGAGGACTATGGTTACCTGGTCCTCAGATCTCTGCAGGGTAAATCCAGAAAGAGTTTTCTGTTGACCACTAAAACGTTCACATGTTACACCAAAACAATTTCCTTCCCGAGCCTATTTAGCAGCGGCATCTGGGCTATGTATGATGTCCATGAAGATTCTGATTGGTTAACAGACATGCCAATAAACCACAGAAAGTTATTTCTTCATATCCCAAATTTGTAGATTAGCCAGACCCTCCTTTGCAGTGCTCCGGAGGAAGGTCCAATCTTTGAGGGCCACCTTGAATTATTTTTTATAACCCATCCTGTCCATTAAAACCCTGACTCTGTTGAAAGTGTTTAATAAAATGTGAGAAACTCGCAGTGACACTCAGTGGCAGAGCATGTCAAGCAACTCCTGTTCTGAGTGAGCATGAAGCTGTATTTCAATCAGGAGAGACTACATATGCATAATATGAAATGCACAACGTCTTTGGAGATTAGACTCCATCGTTATAAAATAACTTTTAAAGGGAATAGTGAAGCCAAGACATATTCCCCCGATGGAGTCTAGACACATGTGTGGGAGGGAGCGGTCTGCCAGAAGAAGACCCAGGGTGACTGGATCAGTCACGCAGCTTCACATCTCACACATACATAAATGTCACTTATTACTGCCAACTTGTCAAATAAGGACGCTTGGTCAGTGGCTCCCCCAGCGTCAGATAGCAAAGTGAAAACGCCCTTTAGCATCCGTATAGAACACCCCGGCAGCAGAGTAGTAGGTCCGCAGCGCTAGGGTTAGGGTTAGTCATAAAAAATCCAAACATACTTTAGCATCTCATCATCATATCCCTCCGCCAACCTGTTAACTGAATTACAGGCAGGGTACAACATGTTGGATAGTCCCTTGTTAACTCAAAGAACAGAATACACTATGAAGCTACAAATGATGGAAATATGGGACTCATTTCAGCTACCCTAAAAATGGTCTTCTGTTAACTAATTATTCACAAAGTAAATCTAATTTGCAATAGTATAAAGAGAGACAACGGCAGTGAGTAGTATGCAAGACCAAAAAGCCGCTTAGGGAGATTGGTTGGGGGGGTGAATTGGTCAAACAACAGAGGACTCTCCCCCAGGAGACCAGGGTTTGTGTCCCATGTTTCACTGAAATGTACATTTTATAACCCCACCCACCATCTTTTCCTAAACCTTACTGTCCCATTTTTGTGCCACATGTCAGAAAAATGTCCGTCCAGACCCAGAGCCTCAATGTATGACGCTAAAGGAGACTTTAAGGGCCAATAACAACGCCAAAGGCACCTGACCAAGATTTAGTGTTTGAAGAGAGGGGAGTGAGATATACAGTATGTGGGTTCATGTGTAGAGCAGTCACCTGCCAATTGGAAGGTAAGCGGTCCATCCCTGACCCTGCAGTCCCATGTAGAAGTATCCTTGGGCAAGACACTGAACCTTGAATTGCTTTTGATGCATTGCCAAATATTTATGTATGTGTATGTTTATCAATGGCATCTTCTATGGCAGCATCTGCCAGTGTATGCCTGTGTGTGAATTGTTCCTTAACTATGTTAAAAGCTCTATAAATAGAGACATTTTACATGCAAAAAATCATGATTCACAGACAAAATAATTCCTAAATTCTTAACATAAAGCAGCAAAGTTCTGAAGGCAAATCCTATTGATAGAATCTAAATTTAACTTTACTTTATATGGGTTTTACTGACTAAGTTAAATACCAAAAACACGGCATTGATATCATAACAAGCCCCCAATTTTGAGCCGGCCGATACAGATGCTGTGATAAATGTTTCGGCATAACTTGATGCAGAATAAATCTCTTTGCAAACACAATGGCCATGCACAGCTTGTTGCCTGTTGAGTGTTTATTTTCCTCTGGTAGACAGGAAATTAATAAAGCAGCCCTTACCTGTGTGTTCTAGGCAGAGCAGGGGAGGAAGAGAAATGACCCGGCAGCCAATGGCGTCAGTCTCCCATCCAACTGACTGTGGTGACCCTTCTTCAGCCCGGTTTGGTTATTCCATTTGGTTGTAAAAGACTCCACATGTGCACTTCACCTGTCTGGTCAGGATTACAGGGGGAATGTTAACAAGCTTAGCTGAGTATACATATTAATGAGACATGGTGTAGGATGAGTGATGTGCCTGTCTCTGGTGCTAAAACATATCCTTGATCATCGATGAACTCATCAGCATGGAAGTAAAGCGTCCCCCTCCGGTCATCGTAAGAAGCTATAAAGGGGTGTGCTGTATGGTACACTGTGTGTATATCTCTTTAGCTAAACACACAGAGGATTAGTGTGCCACGCACAAGTGCTTTTCATTCGAGTTGCAACTGAAGTGTGGAATTAATTTGAGCTTCCTCCTATCTGGGTCTGCACAAGCATTTTCTTTCTGGGCCCGCGGTTTCTGCAAACTAAGTATGTTGGTACACGTGGCAATGAATTGGATCAAATTAGTTGAAATTACCAATTGAGCAGACACATGGCAAGGGTAACTTCAAAGGGCATTTGTACTCTAATTAAGTCAATGTATCATGTTGTCACATTTTCTGACTTATGGCCCCTGAAGCATAAATAGACAAACATGAAAAACAGAGGAAATCTACTTAGGGACTGTTTCAAACAGTGGCTGAGGCCAATGTAGGCGAAGCTTGGACCCGAATGCAGTAGCAAGAGATTTATTACAGACAGGGAAACAATTACTTGGAGTAATAATCCACACGACAAGGAAATACAGAACACAAGAGCAAACTGTATGCAATAATCTGACAAGACACCAAGACTAAATACACAGGGTAACAAGGTAAACCAGGACCAGGTGAGACACACCAGGGCAGGGCGGAACAATCATACAGGTTGGAAATCCACAAGACAAGGGCCCCTTAGTTGTCTCGATGGGGGAGGGGCAAACGCCGCTCTTTCACTTTCCCTACCCATATTTATTCTGCCAGTCCGGGGATTGAACCGACAACCTCCTGGTCAATGTAAATAGCTCATGTTAGCCCAGCTTACCCTTGGGTTGTCCTTCCTACTTGACATTTTTGTCTGACTTTTTTGTTTTGTTTTTACCAACACCAGTTTACTACCAATAGTTTTACACTACTTTTTGGAATTCATGGGTAATAAACTTCACTTAGGGGCAATTATACCTAATATCTGAGTAAAGAAATAACAGAAATGTTGAACTAATTTGACTAATAGTTCAGCTCAGAGGAACTTACAGTATGTTGAGTGGATGTTACTGAATTGTATTTATTTCAATAAATTCAATGAATGTGATGTATTATATTTTCAAAGAGCGGTGTATGGAATTCATCTTTTTTGTGGTATTTTTATGAAAAAGAAACTCATTTTTAATTTGGGTCAAGTTTGGCCCGAGGACTTTTTGCTTTTTTTTAATTCATGGCCACTACACCAACACCTAATGACATTCTACCTAGTTTTTTAGTTTAAAAAAGCAGACATTTAGAATTAGTTTTATTAATAGTTAAGATCAGAGGATCACAGATTGGTTTATGCAAACGTTTAGTCAGAATACAGAATACTAAATGCTACGAAATTGAATAAAAACATCCAAAAATCAATGAAAGTAATCATTAAGGTCAATTCTTTAAATTAAATGTACCTGTGAAGAATGTTGTCACAGTTCCGTACAACGCACGTCCATGCATTCATGTTATTTTGGGACAATTTAGTTAAGTAAGAAAATCATATTTCTGATGTATACAAAAAATTGGTCAACTTTGACCCGAAACAACACAAGGTTTAAAGAAATGCAGAGGACCCAGGACGTTTTTGGTCCTACCCCAGAATGTATGTGTGGTGTAGCCTAAACCTTAATCCACAACGCTGTGGATAACTTCTTTAACTGGATCTCTTAAAATTTTAGTTGAACACCCCTGCCCTAAATGATTGGCTCTGGAAACTGGAGGATGGTCGGATTCCAAAGAGGAGGAGACAAGGATGAAATGTACTGTATGTATATGTATACATTGCCTGTAAAATAAAGTATTTATTTAAAGAAAAAAAGTGTGTAATGAAATAATGAAATAAATAGATATCTGGAATGAGAACAAGAACAACCCGCAGCAGTTTAATCATTCATTAAAAAAACAGACATCACCTGACGTTCCCCCTTCAGACCCCCCCCCGGCCCTGTAATTTTAAAGAAAATGCATGTGTTGTTAGTGCTAAGGCTAGATGTGTTTAGACATCACAGACCTTGGCCTAAAAGCATTCCTGTCCGTCATCAAACTGAAGAACCACATGATTTACACAGAGCTATTACACTTCCTTCCTACACACACAGTGGATAACCAGCCCTGATGACCACACACACACACAGACACACACAACACTTACACACAGACACACACACATATGTGCACACAGACGCACACACATACGTACAATGCACAACAACACACGCCCATACACACAGACACATACATATACGAACACTGACGCACACGCATACACATACACACACTCTCACTCAAACACACACACACAAACACAGACAGACACACACACATGTGCACAATGACGCACGCACATACAAACACACACAAAAACATATTGAGTCTCACTATCTGTATGGGGACCCATTATCACATGACCCCCCTAATCCTAACCCTAGTCCCTTACCCTAACCTTAACCATCACAACTAAAGGCCTAACCTTAACCCTTACCCTAACCTTAACCATCACAACTAAAGGCCTAACCTTAACCCCTACCCTAACCTTAACCATCACAACTAAAGGCCTAACCTTAACCCCTACCCTAAACTTAACCATCACAACTAATGCCTAACCTTAACCCTTACCCTAACCCTAACCACTAAAGGCCTAACCTTAACCCCTACCCTAACCTTAACCATCACAACTAAAGGTCTAACCTTATCCCTTATCCTACCTTAACCATCACAACTAAAGGCCTAACCTTAACCCTTACCCTAACCTAACCATAACCTAAGTCTAACCCTAATCCTAAAACCAAGTCTTAACCCTTCAAACAGCCCTTTAAATTTGTGGGGTCCAGTATTTTGGCCCGACAAAGCTGTCCCAACCCCACAAGTGTACTGTATTCCTGTTTTTTGGACCCCCTGAAACAAGAACACACACACACACACACACACACACACACACACACACACAGGTGGCTGAGGAACAATAAGCCACTGATGACTTTCCCAGTGTTCTCGCCATCAGCAGGCACAGAGAAAAAGCCACAACGAACGAGCCCAAATGATGTGTTGACGGGGAAATGTAATGGATGCTTATTTTGGACCGTTTCACAGGGTGGCGTATCCAATGCCAAAGATAATGGGTTTGCCCATTTGGCCACTTCCTGGTGAGAAAGACTCCCATTGGGTCTAAAACGGGACCTCTTATCTGGTTGGGCTGGAGGCAGAAAGCAGGAAGTGACTTCAGCCTTGAAGCGGGATTGATAACATACTTCCATGCATGCCAGCTAGTCATACATCAGCACTGGATAATCCCCCCTCACTCACTAAGAATAGAACATGTTGTCATTTCTGTTTTGGGCATCCAGGGAGAGCTGTTTTGATCAGATAGAGCACTGGTGCTTTTGAGTTCATTTAATAAAAATAAAAATGAGATCAGAAGCAGCTATTTTATTACAGATGGAGTCATCCTCCCGCTTAAATAAGGATCAAAACAAAGTGTTGGTCTGTCCAGCTGTTAGTTACATACTAGGCTACTATAGGATGCCACCTGACATCTGACCCCCCCCACACTGTGAAATACCAAACTCCTTGTCTTCAAAACAAAAGCAGTCCAACATCACTAACCTCCTAAATCATATTTTTTGGTAGAAGTGATATTTTTACATAGTTAATAATGTACTAGTTAGTGTTGTAGAGTCCTAGAAAAACAACCGACCAACAGTCATGACATGCATAAGTGTAATGTCTGTAATAACAACAGAGTATTTACCCTTGCGGGACTAATAAAGTATACATTATTATTATTATTATTATTATTATTATTATTATTATGCATGCTGCTCATTCTGTGTAATTGTGATTAATCTGTAATTGAAAGAGGCTTGTTCAAAATAATGGCGTGTTTTCAGTTAGTGAGGTGGTTGATTCTGTAGAGAAACAGATGTCAGTTATGGCCCAGATTTAAAGAGGCTGCTGGTTAAAGTGCATTTGACACTGGAATTACTCCGCAAAATGGGTCGTACCAGACATTGCACTGACGACAGCAGACTTTGATTAAAAAGTTTATTAGAAAATGGAGAAAATGATAGGCTGCTCAGCCAAAATGATTTCAGATTTTTTGAAATGACATCCAAAGCCTGAACAAGGTGGGGAAATCGGTCAACTACCATTGGAATGGATGGGAGAATAGGCTCAACCAATGGTCAGCTCCAGGAAAATCAAAGAAGACTTAAAGTTACCTGTGAGTACTGTTACGACCAGAAGAAGGCTATGTGAAGCAAAGCTATCAGCTAGAAGCCCCCCCCGTCCCCCCGCAAACTCCCATTGCTGAAGTAAAAGACCTGTCCTGAATAGGTGGAAATTTGCCAAAGGACACATTGACTGGCCAATGGAGAAATGGAGCAACATTCTGGGGACTGATGAGAGCTAAATTGTTCTTTTTGGGTCTAGGGCCCGCAGACAGTTGGTCCTCGGACCCCCCTGCACTGAATTCAAGCCCCATTACACTATGAAGACAGTAAAGCATGGTGGTTATGGGATGTTTCTCATTTTCTGGTGTTGGGTCTATTTATCACATACCAGGGATCATGGATCAGTTCCAATACATCAGAATACTTGAAGAGGCCATGTTGTCCTATGCTGAAGAGGAATTTCAGAGAGGTCTTTGAAATGGGTCTTTCAACAAGAAAAGGACCCAAAAGGAGGAGCAAAGTCCTGGTTCCAGACGAACAAGATTGATGTTATCAATCACGTCTGCTCTTTAGACTTTGCTCAATTATTGGGGAATATTTGTGATGATTCTGGTTTTGTTACCACTGCAGGGATTTTGGGGCTGCCCCGAACATTTTGGGCTGTTTGGTCCCCCTAAAAGACCCAAAAAGCTGAAGGAGCCAATTATTGAAAACTTTCTAAAACATATGTTTTAAAACATAATTTGCTTGCCCCCAATGCAGTAGCTCTGAGGACCCCCTAGGGATCACGGAGCCCATGTTGAATACCTCTGCCTTACAGAGTAGAGAGAATACCAGAGACCCCTTCATGCATGTCACCGGAATAATTTGAAATAGCTTCATTTTGTACACTTTTAGAGTCTCAGTTAAGTTACGTGAAAGAACAACTCAAGGTAAATGAAATATGGAACAGATGTGTTAAACATATTTGCAGATTCTAAGAGTTATGGGTTTGTTAGACATGAAAGAATTGAGATGGAAATATTTGTTGAGCTTTTTGTATAAAAATGAAATCATAGTAACGTGAATGAATCTGTAAACGTTTCATGGAAGCCTTACCAGACCTACAGTACCTGCACTTTAAGAATCACTGTTTTAGAGTCTAATATTTGACATCTTGTTCTAGTCTATTCAACATTTTGGTTATTGAGCAGTCTTTGGGAATTAGACTCCATTGTTCACACGTTTTAAAAGGGTAGAGAAGCCAGACATATTGCCCCCCAAGGGAGCATAGACACTGGTGATGGTGGAGTGGGAACACAGAGACAGAACATGGGACCCGATTGTCGGAAAGGAACCCGGGATCAATGGATGATGATGCCCGGAGGTGGAAGGGGAGGAGGGTCTCAATTTAGCCTGAAAAGACAGCTGATAGCAAGGAGGTGCTCTTGAGCAAGGCACCCCCCCTGCCCCAAAACCACTTAGGGCACTGGTCCAGCTGGCAGCCCCCCCACTGTACTTTCCCCACTGGGGATCAATAACTATATTAAAAAGTATGTCTTGATATATATTTCCTTCCATTTAAGTAAAGTTTGCTCAAATGTACAGTGACCAGCTTTTTTAAAGCATTACTGAGCCTTTATTAAAAAATGTAAATGGAGTCAGAAAGCATTGCTATTTAGAGGGGACATGTTGACAATATATGATGAATATAGAGTAACACCAGCCTTAAACTTTTACTATATTATTTGCCAAATGGGGGGCATTTAAAAGCTTAGATTTATGCCACATATGCAGTAAGTGTATTACCTGAGATTGAGTCTCTTTTTCATGTATACAGTGAGTGATAAATAACAAGATTTATAAAAAAATAGCCATTTCTGCGACTGCATGCTCTCTCTCTGAGCTTTTTGTTAACAAGCCTTCTTTGAGGGTTAACAGTGTTTGAGATGACTGGATTTGTGTGAATGAGGCTCTTCAGGAGACCATTATGTGGCCTTTGATACAACGGTGTCACAACTAAGGGTGAGGTGACAGTTAGGCCATGAGCACAAGAGTTCTCAGTGAACACTACAGCTCTCATGATCCATGTGAAATTAACTGCCCCTTACACTTGCTACTGATACACCCGGGGTTATTATAGGACTCTCTGACAGCTAGGATCTGTCAGTGAGACACAAAGGAGACAATACCTGACAACAACCATCTTTACAAACCAGCTGTGAACATTTGCCTTGAGATGATTTGATTTTTCATTCACGGTTTTCTGAAATAAATTACATATTTGACTAAAAAGAAGCCCTCCAGCTCCACCGACTGCAATTCTCCAACTGCACATTTGAGCCTCAATCTTGTTTATGCTTCTACAGTTTAACACCTTGGGATAACAGGAGCATGTCAATAAATGTGTTTTGTCCTACGGCACCATTTCTTTCTCAAATGCAAACAAGTGCCGGAAAAATATACAATATCCAAAATATATACAAATATACAAAATATATTCACAACAATAAGCTGTCACCTTAAAAGCCTATACATGCTTGTGAGGTGTACATTGGATAAGTGGATACATTCCCTCAAATATGTCATGAACTATTATTAATGTACAAGATGAGTAGTTACTTATGCATCACTTAATGCACAAACCTTCCGGCATTCCCCCTGGTCCGGCATTCCACCTCTCATTCCCCTTGCTCTGGCGTTTCCCTCTTACATTCCCCCTGCTCCGGCATCCCACCTCTCATTCCCCCTGCTCTGGCGTTTCCCTCTTACATTCCCCCTGCTCCGGCATTCCACCTCTCATTCCCCCTGCTCTGGCATTCCCCCTCTCATTCTTCCTGCTCTAGCCATTCCAAGCCCCTAAACCAGAGAGATTTGGAAACACTTTTGACCCGTTTTGGTTTGGAATCTGCAGGGTTGTGTTGCATTCTGAAAGAGACCTTTGGCAACACCAACAGTAACACCGACAGTTGGCCGCCTGATTGGGTCGTATCGGTACTGACATTGCATTCTCTGAGACTAAGCTTTGACATTACCATGGCAAGTACCAGCAACGGGTAGAATATATATGTTTACCCGGTATAATCAATGATGAGATATGCGTTTTGGGCATGCTATTTTAAACAGAGAATATTTCTTCTACTGGAAATAAACACACTTGTGTGCACAGAGATCATAGTTGGCTTTAAACTCTGTTTAAAAACCAAAACCTAGCAATGTAAGTTTAGCTTGAGAGGTTACAGAAAAAGGAAATTCCATTAGCTGGTGCAGGAGCTCTTCCTCTCCCTGCAGTTAAAAAAAGAGCTCGGACTGAGTGGCAGGAATGCAATTGCTGTAAAATTTGACTCTGCAGCTGAAATCATGCACCGGTACTCTAACCTTTGCCTGCATCTCGAGAGTGACTGGGATCTCCATGACAGCCACAATTTGAATAGCGAGAGCTTTATTGTAAGTGACATATTAATAAACTGTAACCTCTAGAGGGGCCGTAATCACACTTCAATTAGGTTTTGCTCCCTGCTTCCACTCCTCCGCCCATATCTCAGTGTATTAATGTTAGTATAGAAATATTCTCCTGCTGCTCTACAGTTCACTGGGATGCACAGTGTGACACCAAGCCTAAGTAATTTTTAGATGTAACAGGAAATCACAAATGTGTTTCTTATTTCAGACTTCCTTGATACAGTGTCTACATTAGAAGATTATATACAGGGTATAGACAGGTATGAACACAGCTAGGAAGTTGTGTTCACTCTGGTAATCATATATTACAGTTCTGAGAATTTTAGTTCACTCTTTATCTAAGTGTTTCAATTCTCATTGCAGGTAAAATTTCTAAAACATTTTGCTCGGGATGACTTTTTGTATCCACCTGATGAGCTCACTGTAGCCTCAGATACTACACAACATGGAGGAGCTCTCAACAGAGCTACAGAGGATCCACTCTCTGGGGCTGTTTCTGAAAGTCAAGGCAATGATGCTTCATATATCATCAAGCTAACCATCAATGTCTTGCTTCCTGCTTCTTACAGTACAGACGCTTTTGCTGCTTGCTCCTGCCTCTGCTTGCATATTTTTGCTGATAATCTT
>NC_048417.1:28607443-28616716 GCF_013103735.1 Etheostoma cragini | reverse complement strand
GTGTAAAGCACTTTGAATTGCCCTGTTGCTGAAATGTGCTATACAAATAAAGCTGCCTTGCCTTGCCTTGCCTTACATGCTAATGTTCTATAGCAGTGCAAGCGTGTTGTCTCCACTTACAGTGTCTTTTGGTTAGGCTTTGCTGGTATAAACGTTCAAAAAGATACAAAAATTAGCCCAGGTTATCACTCCACACGCCAAACACTGTTTACCTTCCTAATTTCATCAAAACTAACCCAACTCAGGAAGAAGATGGCCTACTGGAAACACTGATCTTTCTAATCAGACACTGTGGTCTTAAAGTGATTTTGGAATCCGAAGCATCAGCATCAGGGCATCAACCTGTCCAACCATTTTCCTCAGTAGACTACACTGTTTGCGTCAGTATTGTTTGAGACACAAAAATACCCCAACAACCATAATTTGCATCCAAAATTATTGATGCCCATTTTTAAAATTGCTAATGAAAACAACAGTGCCAAGGGTCTTAAGGGCCTTCCCACTGTTGGGCGTCTGGGTGCTTGGTTCCACTACTTTTTTTACAAAGATGGCCCCGCTGAGCCTGGACCTGCATGGGACATGTCTTTGAGTCCTGAAATCCGCTTTATAGCTATAGTGTATAGTTTTGGTCTACTCCATGAGGATTTCTAAATAAGGACAACAAAACTCTCACTGCGTCCAAATGATACAACCCTTCTGTGATTACCCCCTCCATGCAGTTGCTAGTAGCAAAGGAGGACATAGAAGATTTAAAAACACGATGGACTCTTCAGAAGAGGTCATTAACTTCACTCAAGTTTCTACATGGGAAAGACACGTAGTCACCTTGAGAAGTACAAAGAGAGTTGTGTGGAGCTGATAATTAGCAACTTTTTAATTAGCATTTGGCGATGGCTTCTATGTAACAGACGTTCATTTATATCAAAAAGTTAAATACTAGAGCTTTAAACGTGGCATTAGCAGAAGGCATATGAAAAGAGTTTTGTCTTATGTCTGAATTTAAAATAATTGAAATATTTGGGGCGTTTTTGATGCCTTCTAGAAGTTGGGTCCAGAGGTGAACCGCCTGATGGCTGAGTGCTGCTTCACCCTGTTTGGCCTTCTAAAAGATGTTTCTGCTCTGATCTAAGAGACGTGAGTGGCACATACTGTAGAAACAAGTCCAATAGATACTCTTTTCCATTAAGCAACTTGAAAACAAGCAGCAGTGCTTTGAAGTCGACCCTGTAAATTAGTGCAGGAATTTAAAATGTAGGGGTTATGTGCTCAGTTAATTTTTTTGTAAGAACTCTGGCTGCTGCGTTTGGTCATTTGAAGCAGGATAAAAGTCTTTTTTAAGAAGGCCTGTGAACAGCCTACTGCAGTAATCAACCCTACTGGAGATTAAGGCACAAATCAGTTCCTTTGACATAAACGTTTGGCAATATTTTTGGGATGGTAAAATGCTTATTTAGTAATTGCTTTCTTGTAGCTGTTAAATTTTTTAATGTCCTTTTTTTTACAAGAATGGTTGCAATCCTATCTCTTTCCTCCTTTTTACCAAACATGATTACTTGTCTTTCTTTAGCCGGAAGAAGTTGTGAGACATCCAGTGGTTAATTTGTCATAAATACAATGACAAAGAGATTAGAGACGGCCATAATCATTCAGTGTAAATAGATTTGGATGGCGTCAGCATAGCTATGATAGGAGATGAGATTATTATTCAAGATTTGTTCAAGGGGGCGCATACAAAGAGTGAAAAGAAGTGGACCCAAAATTGAGCCCTGGGGGATCCCACACATCAAGGACGCAGCTACCGAGATGCAATTGCCGACTGCAACAAAAAACCTCTTGCAGGTATTTTTTCAGCCGCTTGACAACAACATCTGATGAGCCAACCCAGTTTTCCAGTCTGTGGAGTAAAATGCTGTGATCGACCATGTCAAAGACTGCACTAAGGTCCAGGAACACTAGTGCCGATGCTTTACCTGCATTTGTGTTCAGGCATGTGTTATTCATAACTTTGACAAGAGAAGTTTCAGTACTGTGATTAGCACAAAAACTTGGAGTGAATATCATCAATGCAGTTATTCAGTGTTTAAAAAGCAGTTAGCTGATTAAAAACAATTTTTTCAATAATTTTACCTACGAACGGTAAATTGGATATGGGCCTGTAGTTGTTTAATGCGGAGGAGTCCAAGTTATTCTTCTTCAGCAAGGGTTTTACAACAGCTGTTTTCAGGGAGCTGGGAAATCTGCCAGTCTTTAATTATGTATTTATGATTTTAAGCAGATCTGTCATTATGAGGTGCATAACAGATTTAAAAAGCTGGTTAATATGAAATATGAAAACATTGAGGTTTTGTACGTTTTTTAGAGGATTTCAATGACGACCAAGTTAAATACAGACATCACGTTAAGTTCTCCCCTTTTAGTCTCTGCTGATTCATGATGCTGAGTGATTTACATTTTATATGATATGCTTAGGGTAACTTTACCAGTTTTACCCTTGAAAAATGATGCAAACTCATTGCACTTTCCCCTGGAAACAGCTTAGGTCCTATTTATGAAGGGGTATTAGTGAACTTTTCGACCGTTGAAAAAAAAACATTTTTTACATATGCACATAATACGTACATAAAATAATTACGCAAAACACATGGTAAATGCTGTTAACCCTCAGTACTTTATCACATTACATGTGACCACCTCATGTTTCATGTTCTAAGAAGCCAACTCCCCACCTTTAAACATGACTCAGCCTCTGACATGGTAGATCACTGGGAGAGAAGGTGACTCAGCATGTTTAAGGCTGAAGCTTGGAATGAATACGCAATAAAAACCTCAGCAGACAAAACATTTCATTTAAAGCTGTGTGGGACAAAGACAGATGTAGACAAAATCTAACAAACTCAGATTCATGTATTTTTTTTAAACCACGCATGGAAATGTACCTAAAAAAGATTGTTGCATGGAGATGCATTGCTAATCAGTTTAGAATCGAACTGTTGGCCTCTGAATTAGAATAAAATCCGAAATGTGCCAAAAGATTCCCCCCCCCCCTATTTGGGGGCCTGTAAATGGTAATAGAACTTGAATTCGAGGAGAACACTTAATTGAGATGTGGAATTCAAATCTTCTAATCTGCTAATCCGACAGATTGTTTCCATACTAAGTATGAAAAGTTTTATTTATTTTTTTACCTGAGAGTTGTTTTCATCTTCTTCATCTTCAGCTCGAGCTGCACAGCAAAACATGGAGCACGTCGAACATTATGTAGTCTTTATGCGTCACAGAACCTCTAAAAGCTTTGTAGGGGATATGGTGTTCAATAATATTCGCAGTAACAACTTGTTCAGTAATGTTCTGATCCATTCTCTTAACTGTTGCAATTCAGAGAGAGACTCATTTCATCCTCATTTCCTTTGGAGAGGTCTGACCCAGAACATCGTCTCAGCATTGTGGCAAAGCATGAATCCAACTTGTCATGCGTTTGTTTTCGTCTCAAGAGTTAATGTTCAAACCATGTGCAGTATTGTTTAGCTAACCTGGTCTTTTGTTGGATATATTAAGTACACACACAAATGGGCACACAACATCAGCATGACTTGTTTGTATTTCTCAATTCTTTTCTTCTCACGAATCCAACTTTCAGAGCCCTGACAGAAACTTCAAACCTAGCTACAGTTGAGGGTACAATGAATAGCAACATTGTGTCTGAACAATACTTGACAAACATGGCGGTGGCATAAAAGCAGGAAGCTGACATTGCAAGCTAAGGTAAATCAGTGATGTTTCCCCTCTGACACGGCTGCATTGTTCCCAGTGCACAAGCTGCAGCGCTGAGAAAACTCACTTTTGTACTAAACTCACTTTTCCTCAATTGTATGAGCATAAAAGCAATAATACTAGCCACTTCCACATAATAGGGCCTTCTATAGAGAGTGGTTTCCCAGAGAATGGGGAGCTCATCTTGTGTGGGAAGTAGCTATGTATTCACTATATACCAAAGGAAGTAGCTTTATTGTTGTCATTTATTGGAATGTAATCAATGGATCCCTGTTAATACATCACAGACACAGTCTGTCACAGTATTCTGAACACATACAAATACAGTTTGCATGCATACAAAGGTCAAGTGTGTAAATATGTGACTCATTCTGCCTCTGAAATGTCTGCAATATGCACCTTCCTTTGCAGATGCTTTTAAGTGAGGATAGCGCAAACAATAGAAATGTGTGGAAGATGAGTGGAAATATTTACCGATTGACCTGAAGTATTCCCTTGGATTAGCTAAGGTCACATAATAAGCAATGGTCCGTTTTGCGTGGGATGTTATCTTCCTCTGAAAAGCAACTATACAAACTAGGGAAGTCAATGGTCGCTTAGTCTGTATCAACGACATTTAATTTCCAGGATTACTCATTGCTCATTTTGACCGGATGTCCGTCCCCTTCCTCTTTCTTGTTGTTGGCGTTCTATCCTCTGGTGGATTTCTTAGGACTATGGTTACCTGGTCCTCAGATCTCTGCAGTGTAAATCCAGACAGCTATCTAGACTATCTGTCCAATCTGAGGACTATGGTTACCTGGTCCTCAGATCTCTGCAGTGTAAATCCAGACAGCTATCTAGACTATCTGTCCAATCTGAGGACTATGGTTACCTGGTCCTCAGGTCTCTGCAGGGTAAATCCAGACAGCTAGCTAGACTATCTGTCCAATCTGAGGACTATGGTTACCTGGTCCTTAGATCTCTGCAGGGTAAATCCAGACAGCTAGCTAGACTATCTGTCCAATCTGAGGACTATGGTTACCTGGTCCTTAGATCTCTGCAGGGTAAATCCAGACAGCTAGCTAGACTATCTGTCCAAAGTTTTCTGTTGAAGACAAAAACTACTTCTGATCGTGCACATGTTCCACCAAAACAAGTTATTTCCCGAAGCAATTTTGCAGAGGCACCGTTGCTGATTTGTTTAAAGAAATGCCGATAAACCAGAGCATGTTTTTTCCAGACCTTCCTTCACAGCGCTACGAAATCCGTAATCGGAGACATGGTCCGTTGACCACCAATCATATTTTTGAGCGGTTACACATGTAAGTCAATGAGTTAATTTGCACACAGAGTCAATAACAGCTAGCAGTCTGAGGTAAAAGCATAGGATACAAAGTGCTGAGTGGACTCGGAGGAGCGGCATGTCAATAAACTGGGCTTATCAAAGCTGTCCGCCTTTTTTTGAGATAGTTGCGGCCCAAAACTGCAACAAAAGTTGCGATTTCTTTTGTTTGTTTCTTGCAATTAAGTTGCAGGAGACAGAGGAAGTTGATAACAAAGTATTGCATCTTTTTTATAGTTCTTTAGAAATAAAATTGCTGTTTTGGGGAGAATACAACTAGAGTGGGCTGAATATTCCTAGCAACGTAACCAAAAAGGCTCAGCATGCTGCTAATGGTTGGTGGATTTATGACAAAAAATAACAATTTATTGAATAAATCAAATTTGAACATGTACTGTTTGTCAGCCACTTGTTGATCTTTACATTGTTAGTTTCCCATCCTGGGCTGGGACACAATCATACCGTTTGATAAAAGACTTATCGGACTTTAACGTATCATTTTTTTACGATAATGAATGTAGCTGTCCTCCTGTACGTATTGTCTCTGGTTATTCTGGTACCCAACGTGTGTTTTTGTGTGTGTGGGTCGGTCGCAGGGGGAACTGAGCCGCTTCAGCGACTTCAGAGTGAAAAATCATTCCAGTGTACATTGATGAAATATTACAGCTTGACAAGACGGTCTGACATGTTGTTGTGGTCTTTCGCTGTGCGTTTTGTAGCTGAACGTGGAGACGTTGGCGTCACACATGTCTCGTCTTCATATCAGAAACAAGGAATTGAATTTGGCAACGTATGTGGGACATCAACCTGTCCCCCCCCCCCCCTTGGTTGGTCATTGTCAAATTTGCGAGTCGCACCAAAGTCACGGTGATTGGTTGAATTTGCGTGAATTGGCGCAATCGCGAAATCTTGGACGAACTGTTAAAGGTCAGTCCACCGTGGGCCTGGGCCAAAGCTGTCACTAGTTTCGAGGCAAACCCCCTGTACTTAGAAAGACACAGGAACTCGGGCTTACATCTGGAAGAGAGGTAAAATGTATTCATTGCACTGCACTGTGCTCACAGCTATAACGTTACTTCATACTCATCGTCACACATGCTCACTCTCTGATTTACTTTCTCTTGACTGCACACTCAAAGTATTCCTTAAATGAGTTCTCTACTTACTGTATAACATTTTAAAAACTCCACTGATGCTTACACCGCGCAGGGACTAGTGTTGGACTACACTGGCCAATGATTTCTGGAGAGATTTCAAAACCCAAAGCCAAATCACAACTATGTTTCTTTTGTCATTTACCAGTTAGGGTATAATAGTCAAATCTAAAGCACAGGGAAGCCAGACTGACATCCCTAGTACAAATGCGTTTGAAGTATTTCACACAAAAGCAGAGGCGTCAACACCAAGCTAAGTCTCAAGGGCAACTCCACTCGCTTAAGGTTCTTGAAAACATTTTGCCTCTCATTCTGGAGGACTGAATGATCTCTCCTCAAGCTAAACACCAGCATGTTACTGTCATCATGAGCAGTCAGCAGAACTGAAGAAGCCTTTGAATTTCCAATGAATACTACTCACGAGTATTAGTTTTTTCTCAGGTGGTGAGGCAGTCAAACTGTGGCTGGAGTAAATCAGTTTGGATCAAGACCATTACAATATGTAAATTTACTGTATTTATATAGCGCTTTTCTAGTCTTAACAACTACTCAAAACACTTGCATATCATACAGGAACCATTCACCATTCACACACCGTGGCCTACACACACACACACATTCACACGCCAATGCCACAGCCCAAGGACACTTCAACATGAGACTACAGGGCCAGGGATTGAACCACCTACCTTCTGATTGATCTACCACTGAGCCACAGCCACCTTATGAATATATGAATATGATGTGTGTTCATGTGAGTTCAGAGGTCAGAGGTCTTCTTAGGAGCAGCCAAGCAGCTGATAGGGGTATGACCTGCGGTGGAAATCCCAATAGATACATGCCATGTGAAGCTACACTATTTTCTAAGTAAATCTCTGTCAGTGTTTTCCATTTCCACACATAATGATGGAAACACATCTCCATCAGCACAGAAACCATCAAACATCTGAGTCAACAATAGGATTTGGCAGCATGAACCAACACGGAATTGTTTAACAATGATGATTTCAATGGATTCTTTTTTATATTGGAATAATTTGCAAAATCTCATTTCAAACCCGGCCTTCATACTTCCAGGCGCTTGTTGTGTTGCAGCCATAGTGCAACACAAAGTGTGGATTTATTTTACATTGTAAAAGCACGGTAAAACTGTAAATCCTCATTCAATCAAAATAAAATCCCATGATACCCATTTCCCCTCCTCCGAAAGTAAGAAACAGAATTGGAACGAGATTGTTAAAATTAAAAGGATGTCCAACGATATTGGTTCTAGGGACCATAATACTGCCCACAGTTATATAGTACATGTGAACTTTAGTCCACAGTCCCTCTTTCTGTAGTCTTGAGCTGTTTGAGAAGACCCTGCCAAAAGCTGTCTCCCTTCTTCTTTTCATACTGTCACTGTTTTCTCTTCTCTCTGATACTCAGCAAAAGTGAATCACAGCCACTTTATTCATGACAGTGTCTGTCTTCAAACTGTCTCTGGACTGTATCATTTAACATGACAAAAGTGCACAAAAATGCCACGCAGAATATATGTTCAGAGAAAGAGTCTTTGGCGTGCAGTCAAAGACGGCCAGACATTGAAGTACGGAGGAGAAATCCTAGTAGATTAGAATGATGTGATTTGAGTCCAGACTTCAAGCCAATATTGACTCATGGTCACACTGACTGGTGACACTTGATAAACAGCAACACAGTGTATGTTTAGTATGTGTCTTAACACCACATAATGGACACAGGAACTGGTCCAGCATGTCAGAGTTTTTGAAAATTTGCAGGTGTTGTACTTTAAATCAAATTATAGTGCAAAGAACAGTTTTCAACACCGGGGGATAGAAATCGTTGGTATTGATCCCAATCAAACTCCTACTCCAGTAATTTTGTGTTTTGGTACAGGGATTAATTATGTCCAATAAAGTCTCTCTGTCCAATTCTTTTTTTAATGACAGCTATCTCATTTTGGAATCAAGCCCCAGACACGCAGCGAACCGTTTCGTAGGATAGCGAAGCGAAGGTCTCCTGCTGCTAACTGTTCATCACCCTGGCGTGTGTGCTCGCTTTGCACCATTTTGTCCTGACTTTAGTAAAAACTGTCTTGGCATCACGATCAAAGGGAACTTGGTGCTTGTGGCCTGGAGGTGGAGGAATGTTTGCTTGGCCCTCTAGATGCTCTGGACGCACACAGATGTTCCAAATCCTCTCCTCTCCTTGCAAAGGTATGCAACAAACATGACAGACACAGCAAAACCCACTGACAGATGCACAAACCAGTGCATGCAGACATAACCATTCACACGTGGGCAAACAGAATTATCTGTCCGTACCACATTGTTTTTAAAACTCATATGTCATCTTTAAAAACATTAACTGGTTAATACGGCTTTGATGGCCATCGGTTCAACTCAATCCCCTATTTTGCTACTTCAGACCCTGCAGATCCTTTCCAAGTGATGGATCTAGTAAATCAACATTAGCAAGTCTAGGCCTCTATATATATTTCACCTTTCATTTTTTCTGGGGTTTTGGGCTTTAATGCTTTGCAGCTTTTAGGCCACGAGGGTTGGAGGAATCAGAGAATGTCAGATCCAAAAGCAAAGAGTGCAGGCAGTGGTGAGCTTGGGGATTTAACACCATCAAATCCATACAAACAAGGAGTCCTGAATACAGCAAGCAAAGTAGTCCAAAATATAGTGGAAGACAACACAGAGACTAAATACACAAGGTAACGAGGAATAATAAGGGACAGGTGAAACACATCAGGGTGGGTCACAAAGGTGGGACAAACACAGGAAGTGAAACAAGACAAGACAAGGGAGAAAAAACAGACTACAAAATAAAACAGGAACCTGAAGCATACACAGCTATGACAACAAGTGGAAGTAAAGCAATACATGCTTAATTTGACTACCAAAATACAAATTGTGTAGCCTATTTGATTAATTATAACAGAGGGGAGAGATTGTTTCATTCACCCGCCCCATGAACTCTGCTGGTTCTGTATTTCTTAACCCCCCCCCCCCC
>NC_048417.1:28603336-28607343 GCF_013103735.1 Etheostoma cragini | reverse complement strand
ACGGAATGAGATAAAAAACTGGTTTTGCTCTTTTTGCAATTCTCTTGATTGTGTGCGGCACATTGGGCAATAACTATAATCAGAATGTGACTGTATGATTCATATACTAGGGAATTTGAATGTGGCTGTGCCCTGCATGACCTTTAAGCATGATAAGTAAGTATGGTAACACATCATAGTCGCCATGGCAATAAGGTCTATATTCATACACCATCCACCGCAGAAAATGGATGTGCCGAGGAGACTGTAAGGTAGAAAACACCCGAGTGCCACACTTCCACCATGTCTTTATTTATTTTATTTCTGAATCCTCACCTAGCAATAGCATTTGGCTCTCAGATCCACTTCCCCTGCGGCTCCTGCTAACATTAGAGCCTTGGGATTAGCAGAGGTGCTAGACAGGAGCCAAAAACAAATCCTCTCACACACCTAGCTGTCTCTTTTCTTCCTGTCATCATCAAACACATCCAGCGTGCGAGCCCGGCCCTCAGGATGTTTCGCATTCGCCGTCACACTGCAGATGGGTACGAGCGCCTTATTACCGGTGGAAGGTTTGTTGAAAGGTGTCGCAACCATGCGAGATCAGATGAGGAACTGCCTTGTTACAGCCGAGATCTTCAACAGGGGGTTCGGGACCCTTAGGGGGGCCCCAAGTTATTGTTTTTTTTTCCAACGTAAATATATCTAAAAACATACATAAACATGATGAACTTATTTTCTTCCACTTGGTCTCGTTTTATCACCGGTTACATCCCACTTTGCAACACAGATAGAAAACAAAGACCTTATTTATTGTTATTGATTGATTTTAACTTTGATTAATCCAACACCAAAGATTCGTTCGTACCTTAAAATAAAATATTACTTCCCAAATCATTTCAGTGGTTCATTAACTCATTCCAATGAGACAGAAGAATATTGGTAATTGTTTCATTGTTCAACATGCTCAGTTATTTCTACTATGATTGTTTTGACCACGGTTAACAACTCTGGGCTAACCCCCAAATTTATTAGTAACATTAGCTGTATAAATAGACAACTGATCTAATGGGAATTTAGCTAGCTAGCACGCCCCTGTCTGTCAGCCCCCAGCCAGCCAGCACCATCCACTATCATTACAGCCCCGGGGACACATCCACAGTCAGCCCCCAGCCAGCTAGCAGCCATCCACTACCATAACAGACCAGGGACACATCCACAGTCAGCCCCCAGCAGCTAGCAGCCATCCACTATCATTACACAGGATTCTATGTGGTTGGCTTTTTCTTCTTTTGCCACATTAGCAGTTTGGCTCAAGGGATGGCATTGTTGTTCTTCTGGTTGGTCTTTCCCCCACTCCAGACTGAATTATAACTGTTGGATGGATTACCATTGAGTTGGGTGCAGAGATTCCCGGTGCCGCTGGAAGTTTCCTACTGACGTGTCTGACACATGAACAGACCAAATACCTGCAAAACCTTTGTTGCTGTACCTTGTGTTTAGCAAACGTTGCATGCTAAGACGCTGACTACAAACAACACTTGCTTAGCATCAGCATGTTGAAATTGTAAATAAAAGCATGTCGGTATCATGGCTGGGGGTAGCATGCTAAAGTTAGCATTTAGATCAATGAACTGCTGTATAGTCTCAAAGAGACACTAGCATGGCTATACAAATGTTTCCACCCCAAAGATACTGTGTACTTGTACAAGAGATTATCATACTCCAAAACAAAACAAGTACTTTCAATCAAACTTATTTTATGGTGAGAAACAACAATGTTCCTGTGTGATATAGTTTTGGGAAGTAATAGCTTTAAAACCAGGGACCTCAGTATGCATTAAACTAAGGTTGTGAGATCGCTAACAGCATCTGAAACAACCTTTTCCCACTTCTGATGGATTTCATAGTTGGAAGGATCATGTTGGACACTTTTTGAAACAACTGCACCATGAACGAGACTGTCCATAAGAGTGCACCGTTTTATGATACAAATATGACAGTTTTGCCTTTAGATGGGATTAAATGAACAACACCCCCCACCCCCCATGCACAACCACATGCATCACATAAGTAGAGCATAAAGTAGGGTTCATATTTGTCTTCATTTATTTATGTCATTGTTAAGAACCATCTGTTTTGGATCAGTGGTGTGGTGAAAGAACACTGCACCAACCGATGTGAACCACAGTGTTCCTACTGCTTTTTGCATAAATTATCTCTGACATCACCATCACTGTCCTTCAGCATCAGTTGTAACCACTGCAAAATCAAGAGCAATTGAGTTTAGTATTAGTCATGAAATGAAAGTGATCACCATTACACACTATTCACATTATTTGGGCTGCAAAACAGCACACTGGGGCTAGACTAGCTGAAACTGCTGGTGGGGGATCCCATGACTGTTTACTCATGCAATCAGACTCTTACTGTTCACAATCAGGCCCCTTCTATAAATCAGAGCATTATTTGACACTGTGTTGAGGGTCCCAGTCAATGCCAGGGTACATTAGACATCCTTACCTCACTCGCCAGAAGACACTCTGTCGTCAGCAGTGACGCCTCATCAATAAGTGATGGAAACCGAAGGTAAACGCTTTGATTGTGATCAATCAGCATGCTCGCTGGGTGGTGCAATTAAGTGGAACTCCACCTAATATAAGAATTCCAACATGTTATGTCCATGGCCTAGGGACATTAAATCAATATTTGTGAACATGAGCCAAAGTACCAACCTTGCACCAAGCTGCTCCATAGATAATGAATGGCAGGTTTTCTTCCTCACACCCAAATGAGCTTTTTTTTTCTATTGCACTAAATTGTGAAAGAGAAAACGTACCCATCGGCTTAGAACGTTCCCCTGAATTCTCTCAGTGTCAATTATACCAGCGTTCCCAATTCATTGAGCAGCACCACACTTTATGCTTGATGACATCGCATAATTGAGTTTTAGCACTCTAGTTTTTATATTTGAGAGAGAGTTGTTCATATTTACTGATGTCTTTGCATATGTCTTAGACCATAGGAATAACATATAGCATACAAATTATATTAACGGTATGTAAAAACCGAGTTTCCTTGAAACAAATAAGAAATGGCAGCTCTTTCAAAATAGTAAAAAAAACACACCAAAAACCACTGTGGATGCAGTAAAGGAAGTGAAAGTATTTTGTTACTTCCACCCGTGGTACATGGTATATGCACATATTTCCTAGTGACATCTCTCGAGCATTCCCAGAGCCCTTCATTTCTCCTGAAGTACAAACCTTTCATTCCCTGCCCCGCCCTGTCTGGAGATGAGGCTCAGATCACTCAAGACTAGAGCTGCGTTGGAAACCGCTTCCTCATTCACTCACCATATAGGGAACAACATTTCTGACAAACACAAAAGCCATCGCTGCGTGACAGGAGAAGCGCCGGTGTTTGTGTGACGTACCTAAAATACTTCTAATGCGTCCCTAAAACAGACCGAGCCCCCAGGAGAACGGTAGAAGGTTGGATTCATTTCCACTGTTTACACACGAAAGACTGCTCCATTTTTCTTCCTCAGTTTCTGCCGTGGTTTCTATTTCTTCCTCTACTCTGGGAAAACACGGCCGAGTTGCATTGCAGCACACGTGAGTAAGATGTAGGGCACATGGTATTTACACTCAAATTAGCAGTGCACTCTGGGTATTTTATAGTGAACTACATAGTGAATGAAACTAACCGCGAAGAACTCAGGACATCATGAACACACAGGATGTTGATTTAGTAGCTAAGTATGTCCAAGTATATCTGTATAAGTATAAGTATAAGTATATCTGTATAAATATATATTATTATAATTATTATTAATATTATTATAAGATCCTAACATTACAGGTTGGTTTTGTACCGTAAAGTAATTTCTTTTCTTTTTTTCTACAAACATAATAGATTGTTTTATGTAAACGTCTTGTAATATAGTGTGTTGTATATCTATATATCTATCTATCTATATATATATATATATATATATATATATATATATATATATATATATATAT
>NC_048417.1:28582787-28603236 GCF_013103735.1 Etheostoma cragini | reverse complement strand
GAGAGAGAGAGAGAGAGAGAGAGAGAGAGAGAGGGAGGGAGGAGGAGTAGGAGATGACTAATTTAGGCATCACAGCCCAGACAGGAGGATAGACCCTGTAGTCCAGGAAAGGGAACAGCAAAGCCGGAGCTTTAAACACCCACTCTCCACATGATGGCTTACTGGCTGTGAACAAGTCAGTGTGTTCACCCGGGCCCCGGGAGCAGCCACCAGGACCCAGGCAGAGGAAGGAATGCAGACGCAGGCTCATTAGGAGCACACAGACTCACCCTGTGTGCACAAATACAACTGGTTTGTCTGTTATGATGACAAATCAAAATGACATCTCCCTTATACAAATCTATGTGTAATAACATCATGTTATCATGTGAATTTGGTGGTTGGTTCCTGTTTCATCCATCTCAGGAACATTGCTAAGATCAGATCTGTGGTTTCTAAAAAAAGAGATGGAGATGCTTATTCATGCTTTTATTTCTTCACTTTTGGATTATTGTATTGTACACTTGTTTAAATAAGTCTTCCGGGGACAAACTGCACGTTACACAGAATGCAGTAGCAAGACCAGTAGGAGATCCACGTTACTCCGATGCTCCAGGCTCTTCATTGGCCACCAGTAGGTTTTAGAGTGCATTTTAAAATTGTAATCACGACTTATAGAGCCTTGCATGGTCAAGATCCCTCGTCCATCCAGGATCTGTTGCACGCCCACACTCCTGGTCGCTCTCTGAGGTCTTCAGGCCAAGACCTTCTAACTGTCCCCAGAACCCGTTTTAAAACCAGAGGCGATCAAGCCTTTTCCGTGGTGGCACCAAGGCTCTGGAACTCTCTCTATGACTGTGTGAAATGAAGCTGATGTCAGAGATTCAATGTCATCTTTGATTTCTTCCAGTAACTGTGATATGACGTGGCTGCTTTATCTGCAAAGCTTAACGATTGAACTGAAAAAGTGGGATCCTTCTTCTCCTCGGCTTGTCTTCGTCTTGCTCGGATCGCCGCTGCCATTCCACCTGGAGGCGTGTGCAGGGACGCCCGCATTCCGCTGGTTTACACCGGCTTTGAAGAGGCGGAGGAGGTTTTTGTACATACCAGGGAAGAAATATTTAGACACACGTTATGCTTCCCCTCCCATCTCTTTGTGGGAAACTCCCACTTTCCCCTTCACCCTCCTAAGAATGCATATGCATGACAAATAAGGGCAATTTGCCATTTTCAGCTCCCACGACAGACAGTCTGGACTTACCTCGAGTACCTCAGAACGGCCTGTTGTGCATACCCCGCCATGCTTTTAGCACATGTTGCAAAATAAAGTGTTAATACATCTGGCCTTGAGTTGGATCATGCTCATAACTGCACTTCAACTAACTCAGGACAATATTTTGTTACACTTCAATTAGTATTACTGTTATTATTCTAATTAACCCTCATCCCAGTAGCTTGCAAAACACTACATGTAGGTGAAAAGCTGTAGAGAGGTTTTCAAGTCTATTTTTATGATAAATTCACCAAAGTCTACTGTTAGTTATGTCCTCCTGAGTGGCTCATAATGAAGTTGGCATGGTCTGCTGCTATGAATAACACCCCATCATGCAGAATCACTACAAGTAGTGTGTGTTCCTACTACTGTTACTTTAAGAAAACGTTAGTGTATTTGAAGTTCATCGTGATAAAGTATGTTTTTTTGTAAATAACCAGTCTTCAGGGGCTTTTTTCACGTTTTTGAAAAATAAAGATCAGTTTTTTGATTAAATCTTACTTAACTTTTGGCTGCATTTACCTTCATAGTAACATCCATACTGGTGAACCTTCTGCCCCCCCCCTCCCCCCTTCTCTCTCGGACCTTAGTGATCTCAAAGAAAGCTTCCCTTCTGAGCTCTCCTTCCCTGGCAGAGTGTGTGTCTGGAGTGCCAGGCACTGTACTGGAGCTGACTCTAGCTAGCTATAGTCTAGCTAGCTGTCTGGATTTACCCTGCAGAGATCTGAGGACCAGGTCACCATAGTCCTCAGATTGGACAGATAGTCACCCCTATAAACATGAATACACGTCCTAATTGATGCTTGTACAAATGACTTATGGCGGGGAGTTTTTTTACTCTAGAGGGACATAAAGCTAGAGTATGTGACAGCACAGTCACAGAGTTTGATGATTACATTATGTTAACAGATCATAGACAGCAACACTTGACACTAAATCCTCTGCTGTGTCAAATCACTTGTTAAATCATGGTTTAGGGCACATTTGACTTTGCTACCTTTTATGTGACTTAAGCCCCGGGATCAGTTTAAGCTCATGCACACTGAATACTGTGACATTCATGTAGTCAAAGAAGATACCAGGTAACTGTGGGGTTCAAGTGACATGTCAGAAGTTATGAAACACAGCACAGTTATCAAGCTTCAAAACTCTAGAAATCTCGCTATCTATCATCATAGAAAGAGCTGTGAGCTCCAACATCTCCTGGCTTCCTGGATCTAAAACATCCTTTAGAGGATCCATTTTAAGCCATTTGATCACAGAATGCCTAAAAGTGTTTATATCATTTTGGAAAATGTGATAGTTGTAACATAGTTACTTCAGCGTTTTTTTTCAACATTTGGCACTTTTTTTGAGAGTTTTTGACAATTTTTTTGGCGTTTTTTTAGGGAGTTTCTGGCGTTTTTTTTTTATGTGTGGGCTTTTCTTTGTGCTTTTTTGACTTATTTGGACGATTTTTTAACGTTTTTGTTACTTTCTAAACATCCTGTTTTGTATCTAATTGTTTTCCAATTGTCTTAATCCTTCTGAAACCAGGACACTTCCACTGGGCCAGGAGCTTGTGGAGGTTACTCCAGATGAAACCACTATAGATATATCCATGAGCTAATGCATGCTCATGTAGAGTTCCCCGCTGGTTCAGAGGGCCTCGTGTGCAGCCTTAATGTGGAGCTGCACCGCATCGCGTCTTCAGTGAGAGTCTCAAGGTGCTGTGACAAGCAGTACAACGCTGGAGCTTTGGTGCTTGCAGCGTGCGATGCAACAGACACACACATCTGCCCGAGGTGGCTGTGACCTCATCATAGACACATTATGAAGATCAAGTGTCGACGCTGAGTAAATGCCACAGTGTGGCAGGGGAGTTTATAAAGATCAGCCTTTTCCATCAGGTGCTATAGAAATCAATCTTCCAGACTGGGGTCAAATGCTACGTGAACACAATTCTTTACTTTTGAACATCTCTGGAGTGATGAATGGGTCCACTGTGCAAATATCAGAACATGTAAAGAGCACCAGCATTTAGAAGTCTATGTTTTTGTCCTTTTTGCGATGCCACTGACTGAATAAAATCGGGTTCATAGATGTGTTAAACCCCATCCCGGCTGGGGCCCCAAGCTCCCTCAGCTCATCATATCATCTAGGGGAGTTTCCCAGAAGGCATTGCGGTTTCTACCTTGAACTCCAGCGACACCATGACCTACCTTTGTCTCCTGAATTTTTCATCAGTTTACAAAGGCAGGCAGAAAGCTGTTAAGGCGCAGGGAGCACTGACATGTTTCTGCTCTGTGGCTCTAAAGCCTGGTAATCAGATCTCACTTTTCACTCCATTACTCAGTCTGGCATCGGGGGGTAATGTTAGCTGATTTCACTTTGGAAGCAGGAGTTATTTTCCATTGACTTGGCAGATGCAGTCCAAAGAGACTTACATACATATTGGGAGCATTTTACTGTTTAGTGCTTCCAGTGTGTATGTAGTTCTCTAACATACATTGGGACCTGTTTGGGGTTTAATGTCTTGCTCAAGGACACTTCAAACAGCATTCCCGCAATCAAAACCTGAGCTACAGTTTCCCCATGGTAACACAAAAGAGGTTAGTGCTAACTTAAAGCTACAATGATCGACATTCTGTTTTATTAATAATCGCTCAGATTTATTTGAAGCATTTTAGCGTCTTTGCGCTAATTCAGTGGTTTCCAAACTGGGGGCCCAGAGTTGTATCAAGGGAAGGGGGTGCATGGAGATGCATGACTAAATGATGCATGGTTCTGCTGAACTGCTAGGAAAGCATCGACACGTTTGTGAAAGGAATGCCAGGCAGTGATGGAGTTGCTGATCCCTGGACTCGGAACCCGACTCGGACTCTTGCATCGATGACTTGGATTTGGACTCAAGGAGTTATGAAACTGTACTCAAACATTACGTTGGGATGAAGTTCCTGACTGCTCTTATGTGTCATAGGCAGTGATTAAGTAGTAGATTGGAGTAGACACTCCCAGAAGTGGAGCGTCGTGGATGTAGACTACAGTTTTAGTAATGCTATTTTTATGGCTCTGACCTAGCAAGATGCCATTCAAATTCTTAATCTTATGGGCTCTGATTTCAGATAAATCTGGTGTTCTTATTGGCTGTCGTGTCCTGTCGTTGGAGAAGCAATCCGCCATCGGACCTTTGGAGCTGGGATCTTTGCAGCTGTCAAAGGTTGACGACGTCTCTGCTAACAGCCTAGAACGATGTGTTTTCAGAACGAAATGGCACGAGCGTGAAAATGGGGATTTTTATCTTCTTTGTGTCAGAGCCAAAATAATGGCATGGAAGAAAATGTGTTTGAGATGGGTTCGGGGATGAAGGTTGATTGTAAGTCAATTACAATTTAATCAACTAAAGAACTCACCCCTTCTTTTGGTCCTTTCAGAGAGAAATTAATCAAATTAATTAAGATCTGCATTTTAAAGGGAACTCCACCTAATGATTCCAGAGTGGTGCCTTGCTTTGATTGTTTGTCAATGTTGTAAAGTTATTAATACCCATACCTATAACCTTTATTAATAGCGATAAAACATCTCTGATAATGCACTGCACTTACTCTTACCGAGGCAGACAGGAGACTCTGCAAGGGGAGATCAGGCTAGGGTGAGAACGTAGACCTCCCTGCTTAGGTCCCTCTGCTGAAGAGAGTTAATATTCCCTGTACTTTAGCGCCCCTGGGTTGAAACCTTGCGAGCACAGAGCACAACAGGGATACACATTATAGCTTTTGTCAGGCCATAAAAAAAGGTTTTTGATGCTGTGACTGTGATTAGACAAGGCAAAGAGCAGCGAGAGCAGTGGGGTTAGCTTCGGCTCTTCAAAAAAAGCCCAACTTGTCCCCACAGACGTGTGATAATGGTACATGTCAACAGAGGTTAGCTGCAGAGGGCGACTCCACGGTGTACTCTGTACACTCTGCGTTTAATGTACATGTAATTAAATGGGACAAAGTTTTGGCAGCAGAGCTGGAGCATGGAGGTTCGTGGAAACAGAAAATTTCAAAATATTGCTCATGACATACAGCCACAAGGAGTTTTTTTCCTTTCTTTTCTTCATGGTGACTGTTTTGGATATGCTCCAATCGTGATGGAAAGCCGCTTCTGTCCCTGTCATCTGTGTCTCCTCTGAGAAGACGTAGTCAGGTGCCTTTTGTCATTTGATATGAGGAGAAAAGTCGCTTTTTAGACGCGCTTGGTCGAGACTCTTGGTGTCACTTTTGGTGACTGAGTCGGGACGTACACTTGACATGTGTCACGAGAAGGGGACAAAAAGATGGTGGGTTTCAGAACCACGCCGGATGAGAATGGGGCACAAACGCCGGACTCCTGGGTGAAAGTCCTGGGTGGTTTGACCCATTAAGGCCCCCAAATAACCTCATTGTGCAGATATTTTTTAAAAAAAATTTCAAACCAGCCTCTTCTGCGTGTGCGTGTGCTTTAGTAAGAATGCTGGAATGCAGAAGTTCGCCTGTCTCTCAGAGAAGCTCCAATTTACACAGACTGTGTGAACATCCTCTGCGAGTGCAGGGTAAAAAGGTCACCTGCTAATTCGAAGCCTGTTAGCTCAGAGGCGTGTTGACAGAGGAGACAATGTGCGAACGCTCACTTCCTGCATTATTTATGTATACTCTTTCAGGCATGTGTTTGCAAATGCAAAAAAACAGCTGTTTGCAGACACATGCAAACCATTGTGGGGCCTTCAAATGAAGCTCATCAATCAAAGTGCTTCAGCTGTCGCAGTCGGGCCTGTCACCGTTCTGTCAGCCAATGACTGGAGGCTATGTAGCATATTTTACACTTTTTTGCCGCTATATTAACTGTGATACCTTTGGGTGTTTTATGCATATTATAAAAAACTAAAAAAATGTTACTGTGCTTGGCTAAGGTGGATTAAAGAAAAGATGCCATAAAGGCTGACTGAAACGAGAGCTTCTGAACACATGGATGTTGCAGTACTTGCTTCTTGTTACATGCCTTGCTATCTTCTCTATTAATTATGTACTAATGGTGTATTTGTTCACATGAAAGGTAGTTGATTCTTTCACATTTTATTGCACAGAAACTTGTTGGTGCACCAACAAAGTATGAAAACATAAGTGTTGCATACATAAGTGCCAGGAGAGAGGCCACCGATACTGTCAGTATATGATGAACACATTTAAAAATAAATGTGTTCATCATCTGTAAAGACCATACCAGCAAGGTCATGGACACAATTCCCATAAACAATGCTTTGAAGTGCAGTGCTATACTTCAACATGCAGCTTCTAAGCATACATTTACTGCTCCCATAGCTAGTGCAGTCACACAAGAGATCCAAGAAAAAGGTCAGGGCAGAAAACCGGAGTGTAAGGAACAACTTTTCTCCAGATGAACTATTATCAAGTATTTATGGTGTCAGCGAGGACCTAGCACATCAGACAGGCGGTGACAAATGGCTCGCACACTAACCCCTTCTTCCGCTGGACCAAACGAGGGAGCCATTAGAGGGGAAACAAAGCATTTAACCTCAAGGAAAATACACAAACAGACACAGTCCTGCACCATCAGAGGAAAGCTGCACTCACACAGGTGGTGGCTTTCAGTCTGGCCACACAAACACACACACACACACACACACACACGGCAGATGTATTTTTTTGTTCTTCTTCCAAGTGATAATTGATGTGGTATTTCTGTATGTCTAAGAAATCAGATGTCACTCAAACACTGTTGGCGACATCAGTGAAATCTCATTCCATGAATCTTTGGTTGAGAAACCTACTGTGTGACTCCTCTGTGGTAAACAGCAAGGACTGGGAGAAAAACGTAGCCTGCAGAAATAATTCAGGAAACAAATAGGTATCATCAAAAGCAAACTTGGCTTAGCAAATGAGTTCTATATTAACATACTTTATTTTGTAGTACTCAGGGTTTGCTATCGCTTCCACTTTTTCTTTTGGCTGTTTCAAACACATTTCAGCCTGGAGCACCTACTTTATTTTCCAGAGGACTTCGCACAAGACAAACACGTCAGGCTGCCTCCCCAGTAGGACTAAGTTGAATCAGTGACACAGTATGAAAACATATTTGTACTTGACCAAATCGTTACCGAAATTTCTTAAATTAGTTTTTAAGACGGCTTGTTTTCGCCCTGCAGAGACACATATGCACTGACCCCCTGTAACACCACACACAGCCTTGGCCTGCAGGGATCCCGCCCTCCTTCCTCCGCCCAGCCTGGCCCACCCTGTGCCTGACTCCGGACAAGACCCACCTGCTTCCACTCAGCCGCAGCCCCTTTGAAGTGAACATGTGGAGGTCTCTTTCTACAGCGCCTAGGGCTGCTCTGCCCTAATTTCCCACTGTATACACAGATTATCTGTGCCTGGGTAATGCAAACAGAGGGATGATCTAAATGTATGTGAATGCCCCTAATGGCCCCTGCCAATTGGTCCTGGTACATGGCTGTTGAATCAAGAATGGCTGCAGTTAGGATTTGCACTGTAGCCATTCGTTGAAGGGATACACAGGGCTGCAGGGGTTGTTCCGCGACTCAGGAGTTATTGGTATGGGAGTCATACATACTTATCATGTATATCTATCATCTCTTTTTGCTGGATTTGGAAAGAGCTGCCTCTACTTATTCATAAGCTAAACATGAAACAATTCCAACTCCCTGATAGGTTTGGATATTTCTTTGCAATCAGGGAAGGTTCCTTGGATAAATATTTGAGAGTGAGTTCTATTTGGCTGGGCACTGCTGTTGACTATTTGTGCATTAAAGTGTGGCAAGTTGTAAGATTTCAAACATTGACCATGTAAGCTATTTAAATTGAAATTGAACTCATGTCATAAGAATATTCAAGTAGACATCCAAACTGACATCATTGATTCGGCAGGTTTCTATAATCCAATGAACAAATTTATCCCCGTTGTATGACTTCTTCCAACTCACAGACTTGGATCCAATCCATCTGCATTTGACCAAAAAGAAATGTCCCTCCAAATGAAAGACAACCAATACACAGTGCGGGATGCACTTAATGAGTTTAAAAGTGCGACAGCATCTGTTATGAGCCTCCACGAGTCCGACTGACAGGTACGGCCAGAAACTCCACAGTCATTGAGGACAAGCTGCTTCTCACAGATGTTGCTGACAGATGACAGTTGCTGGGCATCATCAAACCCGTCAAGAAGAAAGAAGAGCTCCCGCTTTGCACCTGATAGAGCACACAAAAGGCTTTCAGGCAGCAGGCCCGGGAATTCAGCTCGAGCCCCGGGAAGCCAGAGAAAGCCACCTGGAAGGACATCACAGCCAAAAGAACTCCTCCTCAGTATAATAACGTCACCATGAAATCAGCCCACTCTCATGCACCACTTTGTTAATGAGGATCGGGTGCGTGTGTCGGGTGCTTGTGAATGCTCATTGACAGCAGATGCCTGCCTGCCTGCCTGCCTGTCTGCTTAACCCACTAACCCCCTTTAAACAAATCATTATTTTCAGGGACGTTCCCCTCGGCGAATGACAGGTTCCACTGATATGCGCCGATCGTAAGCCATTCACGTCCCAAAGATGACAGATCGGGCATCGTCCGGGTGTGCAGCTGCAGCTACATCAGAAGCCGATCTGTAATGGGAAAATCTATGATTTACATCTGGCGTTCCTCGGCTCGACGTAGACGCTCGTGTTTCGGACGGACTGCAGATGATGTCAGGGCCTGTGCACGGAATCACTTCAGACTTTTGACAAATTGCCGTCTTTGATTTTATTGGTGTTTGACCTTGAAACTGATGTTGGAACCCTTTGTATTATGAGCGAGTATAGATTATGAGCCAATGTGTTTTCAATAGAGGCCAGAGCCATCTGTGCTTTACGCTTTACGAGCGTTGGGAAGTGGTTATTCAGGGAGTGCCATAAGTGAGAGGGACAGGGATCGCCTTTCCAAAAGCCTTCTTTAGGGCAGACGGGGCATCCTTAAAATCATTTACAATATATCCTATGCTGCACTGTAATAGAATCTAAACCAGAATGGCAGCCATGGCTTAAAGCTTTCATTCTTTGCAATTATCTCAAACTGGAAACACCTTGCTTTCCATCGTAATATGTGATATATTGTACTGTAAAAGACTGCTGTGACTAACTGCAAACCAGGATCGGGATATCTGCACTGACAAAGGTTACCGAAATAGACACAGACCATAAAGGAATGCCATAAAAATATCCAGCTTCAATTTCAATCAAAGCCCTAGAAAAGTTTGTTTTAAGTTCTGTTTTAATGATTGATGTAGGCATTTCTGAATTTCGAGGCCGTCGAGTCAGCTGTTCTGGGCTGTCATTCCCAATATAACACATCATTTAGATATTGAAATGTAGTCTTGTATCAAAACATCTCCGGAAAAAATTCACGTTGCTGCCTGTGCGGTGTCCTCAATCATCCTCAAAGGCAAACACACTACTAAAAGTCATCCTCATAAGCTGTTGTTTTGGTTGCGCTGTGACCTGTGTCACCATTTCACTAAGCCCTCAATAGACTCTCAGCGAGAGAAACTGCTGGTAGCTCAGTGGGGATAGATAGGGGCAAAGACCTCCAGCCCGTCCTGCTGATAGTCCTCTGCAAACACACAAAGCTTCCACATGCACACAGGACTGGCACACCAGAACATAAGCTCAGTATTTTGTATTTGTACATCCGAATATTACAAAACCCAAAGTTGTCTCAAGGGGCTTTACAAGGTGTACGGTATACAACAGATGATTGATGCAGATGATGTTAAACTCCCCCCAAAATACTGTAGGGGAGAGAAATTAGAAGAAACCTAAAGAAGAGATGGAGGAATAAAATCACAGTATAGACTTGGTATTTGAAAATTAGAGATACTAGTGCAGTGCCCGTTTGGAGTGTGTGCCTGTTGGGAAAGGGCTGATTGCTTGGTTCCCCCAACTTTAACTATAAACTAGGCTGGGGCTAATCTAGAGATTCGGTGAATCCCTGCCCCCCCCCCCTCATTTTTCAGTCACACATGCAGGTAGCAATGTGGGCTGGGCGGATAAAACGGCGTCTGTGATGGATGCATCGGGGTAAAGAGTAGAGAGGAGTAGGCAGGTTGGGGTGGTGCATGGGTCAAACAACACAGATCTTCCACCCTGGAGACCGGGGTTCATACCAGAGCCAGAGAACCACAAACAATGAGCCTTCACGTTAGGGATGTGGTAGTCTCGCAGAGATCTGAGGACCAGGTAACCATAGTCCTCATAATGGACAAATAGTCTAGCTAGTTGTCTGGAATTACCCTGCAGAGATCTGAGGACCAGGTAACCATAGTCCTCATAATGGACAAATAGTCTAGCTAGTTGTCTGGATTTACCCTGCAGAGATCTGAGGACCAGGTAACCATAGTCCTCAGAAATCCATCGAATTTAAAAGAAAACAGAAGGAAACGGAAAATACATGCATCAGGCAGAATTTCCTGCACCCCCGTTAGGTGGAACGTCAAGGTTATAGACCAGGGATGTATCAACTCCCTGGCCCCGCTGTTGTAGTGCTTTCTTTCATTCATGGTTGGAATGAATTTAGGATGTTAAGCAGCTTCAGGGGTCAAAGGCTTCAGACGTTATTCAGTTACACAATGATGCGTCTATGTACATGTATGCATGTGTCTAATAATACACACAAACAGCAATAATCCCATGGAGAATAATGAAATGTTCCAGGGATTACATGATTTTTTTTGTTCTAAGGAGAACAAAGACAAATATAATCAATATTGTTGTCTTAATAGCATGACAATGAAAGACGCACAATTTTAAGAAGGTACTAAGTAAACCACAGTAACAGCCCTGTATGATGTTCATTTCCCCATCAATCCAACACTGACTTGCCGTCACAATGGATTCCAGCCTCCCAGCATGCACATGGGTATGCCATTTCCCTAATCCAAGTTATATCAAAAGGCACAATTTATTATCCCTTCTCTCCCTGCGCTTCCCCTTTCTTTCTCCCAGGCTCTAATAGTGTGGAGAAACAGAAAGGATTAGGTTACCAGGAAATTGAAAAGGTGCAAGATCAGCCTGAGAGGTGAGATTACTCTGGTTTATAACACATAGGCTGATGAGGATAACACGTGTGTGTTTAACACGGAGCGTGAGAGGGTCCGGCCCACGGGGTGTAGTCGGACGGAGGGTGCTGATAGACTGAGTGATAGCTGCAGGTAAATGAGAAAGCAGAGAGGGAGGGGATTGTGTTCGGGTCCGTGTTGTGGTCTGGTCCTCAGTAAGGTGAGGCGTGTGTGCATGAGTTCCAGTCTGGTTGAATCTGATTCTAATACAGGGCGCACAGTACAGTACAGAAACACAAACAGCAACCAAGGCCAAAGTGATGTGTGTGTCAGCGAGGAGAGAGAACTGAATCCAAGAGGATTTTTAAAAGTCCACCAGCCCCCAGAGCCCAGGGGTTGCCAGTGTAACTAACGAGCCCAGGATCAGCCAGAACCCTCTGCCGCGCTCACCTGCAGTACCTGCAAGGAAATCAGCACCATAAACAAAGTAACAGGCTGAGAAGTTGCGCACCTTCAATTAATGTCCACTAAAACTGCTTTTTCACTGCGACTGCCAAACCATTTACATAAATACATACAGTATGCTGGCTCTGTACACAGTAAAAGTACTGGTTTCATTTCCATGGAATCTGGTGAGTTTGCCAATGGCGATGTCCTGGCTGTTTCTGGTTAAACAAAAAAAGATCTTACCCTTTAATAAAAACACTAATCTCTGTAGAGATCCTTTCCTCGTCTCTGGTACTCATTACCACCCCAACTTCGAAATATCCCTTTGTCCCCCTTTTTAAGTCCCAACTCAAAACACATCTGTTCATAACTGCCTATTCCACTTAAATGTCTGTTTCGCTGCCTTTTCTGTTGTTTTTGTGTACAGTATTTTTTGAAGTTGTTGCTGTTTTAAACACGGCGTCCTTCACTGCCGAGAAAGGCAATTTAAATAAATGAATGCATTATTATTGTTGTCAGACAGCATTAATCTGTCAGCGGCCGAAACAACACTTTCATTGGACGCAAATTGACGACGCATATTTGCCATGTAGGATTATAATACAGCATGAAACGGTTTACGGTCCCAGGGTTCTTGCTCAGTACCGGACCCATTTCAAATGTTGTTCCCATTAGTCACTCAGCACCAATGTGTGACAGGTCAAGGAAGTTTAGGACCAAAATGCAGAGATGAGGACGGCACGCAGGCATTAGAAGGTAATCAAGAACTTATCAAACATCTAGAGACAAGACGAGATTAAACTAGAGACAAGAAGAGACAGAGACCAGACTTCAAAATAAAACAGGACACCACACCAAAAACAAACGCATGCAAAAACAGGGTGGAGGTTGAAAGAAAACACACAACATCGCGCTTTAATGCAGTATACATATGTTTGGACCTCAGACTGAGTATCTCATCTGGTCTTCAGAGAACTTATTGTCACCTTTTGTAAAATAAAAACCATTGGCCTCAGCCATCACTGCCACAGCATGATCGTTTCATTTAGCGTAGCGGTGTGGAAAATGAGTCCAGGCTCTGGGGAGTATGGTGGGCATGCAGATATGTCTGTGTGTATAATTATGTTTGTAATAGGGTACATTCATATGAATAAATCAGTAATGTTTTACACCGTGTAGGTGTGTGTCTATTGTTGGCTTTCCACGTATGTGTGTATTTGCACGCACAGCAAAGTGACAGCAGGAGAAAGCGGACCTGCTGGGAATCGACCATGGGTTTCCTCTCAAATGTAATTACCACTCTAAGTATGGTCTAATTACACTTTATGGTAAATGGAACTGCTTCCAATAAGTTCTGTTATCCCCAGATAGAGAAAATAACAATATTGTCTAATTTTTCCCCAAGAGGGGATGGCTTTACAGACATAATGTGCAATGAAGATTTTTTTTTTTTTATTGTCATTACCCTTGCAATAATGATTTTCAATGTGCAAAGTTAATGGAGACCTCAAGCCAACGACTCACATGTGTCAATAATAAGTATGCAGCGGGTTTGTGTCATGACTCCATAGCCTCTACGGGGCCAGGAAATCAAAGGTCGGGAAAGAAAATCTGCATAGTTCTATACGCTAATTACACTTTCTGGCCTTAGCAGCCCATTGGATATAATTTTATTATTGGACGGATGTGTATATATTTGTTCATATCCCTGGTTTGAACTGGTCCAATAGATATTTGGGGAGAATCTGGGGTATAATGAAGAAGAAGGTATAAATGAGAGTCATACCATAAAAAGGTGGCCCGAGACAGACCAGCCACGGAACAATTTGGATTTGATAATATACTTGCGGGCTGAATGTGTCACATGGTATCCTTGAAACATGCCCGAGAGTCATACATGTAGTCTGTCGAGCTAGGAACAGCATATCTGGGTCAAATGAAACTGGTTTGTGGGATGACAACCTTGGCTGCTGAAACATCAGTTAACTGTGTAACTATCCCAATCCCTGTCGATCTCTACCTACCTGAGGTTCAGGTAGAGATGTTGCTGTGAGGTATGTCAATGTCAAATAATAAGGTATGTCAACAAAACAACAGCTGATTTGATTTGTTTGTTGTCCTAAACGTTTATGACTTGTATTTAATGATATGTTCTAGGCAGTGTCATGGTTTCAGGTTATAATCAGAGTTCACATAATTCGGCATAAACTAGAAATGCATAAACTAAAAGCTGTATAGATCTGCGTCTGGGAATGCAGCATCTAGGAATGCAGCTCTCCAACCTCCAGTCAGCACGCAAAATGCAATTAGTGTGACGAGTCCCCAAAGTACCATCACAGTATTCTTTTGTTCCCCTCCGCCTCTCCAGCAGACTTAATGCAGAATCAGTTCTCACTTTTATTTTCGCAATGAGACTACTGTTAACCTCGTCTGTGTTCTCAATGTCAAACGGATGCATCAGGGGTGATTCATCGCAGTATTAAACATCAATAATATCAGAGAAAACTAGCTGCTGTGTACCGCTTGCAAACACACAATTTGCAATTATTTACCATAACCATCGTTCTAGTGTTCTGCAGATGAAAGAAAGCCACCTTAAGGCGAGCAGAAATCATTTGTAGATAAGTGAGGAGGCAGGGATGATAGAAGACAAGGCAAGGAAGGTGTAAACCACGGCGGCTGTGTTGGATCAGAGGTGTTGAAGGAAGGCAGATATTGTTATTGGAGATATGATGATGACTATCATACTGTACGTACAGGAGGACACATGTAGTGAACTCCCATTTCCCTACAGCTGCATGTTTGATTCTAATCCGAATCAGAAAGGTCTAGCAAGGTTGAGGCATAAGCCAATAAAGCAACTTCTTAGGGCCCGTGCACGCCCCCCCCCCCCCCCCCCCCCCCCCCCCCCCCCCCCCCCCCCCCCCCCCCCCCCCCCCCCCCCCAGATGCCTCCGAATGAACAACCCTGTCTGTGAACCCTTCTGTTTCTATATCAGAAATTTGGGTTTCTACCAATCAAATTTGTCAAAACAAATTCCGTGCACGGTTCCATACATTGCTCTCCACAAGTTAAATAAATTCTCATTTCAGTTCTTTCATTGATTTAGTTTTTTTTCTTAATTTTATTGCATTTGAAGAAACTAATTGATGAAAAAACGTTGAAAAAATGAAGTAGAAAAACATCAAAAACGTCATTAGTGTGGGAAAAAATGGAGAAACTTAGCGACCAAAGGGTATTATGGTTTTAATTTGAAATCGGGACCCAAAAACAAAACGTTGCATGGCCAACGGTAAGAAAAGGGTTAAAAAAAAATCATTACTACCTAACGTCATCCTTGGTCCGTTTTTATATTTTAACTTAAGCTGCATGGAAAAGATGACAGCTTTTACTTCTTCTAGGCTAAAAGAAATCTATTTTATTATCATATTCAAAGTCAATAATAATTATGTCTAACAACTTTATAAGGCAACCCACATTAGTGACGTTGACAGTGTGTACTATGCACAGGTACTCGCTGGTAAATGGAGGTGGGCGAGGTGGGGGGGTTCCAATAGTGCTCAGAAACTTCCCTTTACATTACATCACATGTCACTCATCTGACGATTTTTTCCAATTATCCATTATTAGTCATAGTTGCCATTATTATTGCTACTGTTCACATCATTCCATAAATCCCACTGCCATAATAAGTATTGGTTTTATTTCTCTTCTTAGTTATCATTGAAGATTTGCATTTTCCCCTTCTCTTTGAGTTCATCTTCTTGGGATTTGAATAGGTATAGCCAATTTCACCGTAATCCATCCACAAGTTGTCAATGTTTCAATAAAGAATGTCATAGTGTTGCTAGAGGAAAAGAGGAAGAGGAATTGCCAAAGATTGCCTGAGGACAAACATGCAAGATGTGTTCAATTCAACGAATCGCTCTCTATGTGTGTGCTGTTGTTCCTCTCTTGTTGTTTCAGGCAGTGGTCTGAGCCCATGCCAGTCCGAGCCCAGGATTGAAAGTAAACCCCGTCATTCAAAACCGGCGCATGACTTCATCTCCTCATCCTCACTTCTGTTTTCTTCATCTCTACAGACCCCTGGGAACCACTGTCGAATATTTCCGTAGGAAGAATTCAAACGCCTGAGGAAAAACCTCGCTATGCAAACATGCTTGCTTAATGTTTGAATGTGTTTAATATCTTTCCTCTACAACATTTTAAATCAATAAACAATACCACGCACTGTGATAAACTCTCCACTTTTTTTTTTTCAGTAACATCTCCCAACGCTCTTGAAAAAACCCAGCGGGGGATAAAAGCCAACCTTCAACACAACTTGAACCTGAATGCCAGGTGTGGAGATTTCAATCGCGGCACTCAGAGTACACAGGGTACTGAAACTGAGTGAGGAGAGAGATTCAAAACACAATGTATTATTCATCCTCCACCTTGTGCTACAGTATTCCTCAAAGAACAAGGATACAAACTGGCACAGATCACAGTATGAGGGCTCCTGTTTGGTCTGTGGTCGGACTGATAGGGGTGTGATCCGCTCCAACACATCTCAATGCGATTTGCTAAGGGTTCCCTGGACAGATTGACATACCTAAGGTCCTTTTACACATGCACTGCAAACCTGAAACTATCTAGACGTTATCCGGCGGAGCTGTACGTGAGAGCCCTAATGTCCGAATCCATTGGGCCGGACTTCATACAGTCTTTGCATTTGTTAAAGGGAAACTTCGGACAATGTTTAGACCTGATCCGTCGGACATTGTCTGGAGTTCCAATGGCAAAACGGCTTCATAAACACACAAGGTTAAAAGAAAAATGTGTCTTATGTAACAAAATCAATGCTCACTAGTTCTTAGAGCTTTTAACTCTAACTCATTTTTATCACTAAACACTGAAAAATAAATACTCGGAGAAGAAAGGTCAGAGAGCAAGCTTTGATTATTTTGTCACATATACTGTTCCCATAAGTCAATATTTAACATCCTTGTTCAAGCATTAGAAAAAAAGGAGGTTGAATGTGTTGAGTGCAGAATGAAAAATATATATGTAGTATGTGCAATGTAAATGGTCTGTTCTTATAGAGCACCTTTACATAGTACAGGAACCATTCACTATTCACACACTGTGGCAGTGCTTTTTGGTGGCTGTGATGTACTGTAACGAGGTCCTAATGTCAGGTCCAATAACGATGGCTCAATTTCAAACAGTTCACGTTGAAAACATAAAATGCAACCAGTAAGCAAAAAAGAAATAAACAGACGCAGGTTGGCTCATGGGGTCAAAAGTGCTTCAGATGAGTCATAAATGTGTCCCCACGAGTGAACCTTAGCTCTTTGTGGTGTGACATCACTGCAAAAACTATCCAGAGGTCGAATTCGGAAGTGAGAGTTGACTTCACGTTCAGTTGTAATGCACCATTAGATTACAGAAGCATGTAACATTGCTGAAAGGCACTCTACAGAAGCTGTATGTCATACGCTCTTCAAACAAGGAACAAAACCATCCTACCTGGGTAGAAGAAGGATCCTGGAATGTCAAATGATTTCTTGTTTGATTACAATGAAAGGCCAAAGGTGCAGCAAGACACTGGGGAGCATTGCTGCAGATGAAAAACTCACTGGGCCAGAGGCAGCTGCCCTGCTAGAGTTCAACTCTTCAAGCAGGGTTTTTAACTAAAGTGGCCTGTGGGACTTTACTGGGCTGCTGCCTTCATAAGGAGTTGACTGACAATGCAGGGAGACCCATTAGAGTAAGCTCCATAACACTTGTCTCCCTTTGCCAGACTCTGGCCTTGTCCGGCCTAACTTGTAAAGGTCCCATAACATAGTGCTCTTTGGAGCATGGAGCTCCTTGGTGCTTAGCCCCCAGGGTATTTGTACCTTATGTTTGCAAAATCTTTGCACACACACCTTTTGTTTCCGTATTAGAGCTCCCCCAATGTCATCAACCAGTCAACAAACCAAGATGTATAACTGCATACTTTATCATGTAAGGTATTGATGTGGATCCTATTTTACATGGCTACTGTGTAAATACAATAACCTGACGGCAGAAGGAGTAATGATTAGTGTAGATATATGTACTGTATGGGTGATTGCTTTCAATTATTTTCACATGTGTATCCGTTTGCATGTGCTTATCTTTAGCTTACATTTAGGTAACATCTACATATTTATGTAACGTATCACAGCCAGTGAATGCAGAAAGTTAAATTGGTTAGAATATAGCTAGCATGTATAATACATATGATTAAATAATTTAGTTCAGGCTATGCATAGTGCAAAGACCTGCCAAAAAATGCTTATTGTTAGAAGAAACAAAACAATCCTCAGACCTATAGACCACTACTGACCTCAATCAGACCTATAGACCACTACGGACCCTAATCCCAACTATAGACCACTACTGACCTCCATCACACCTATAGACCACTACTGACCTCAATCAGACCTATAGACCCATACTGACCTCCATCACATCTATGGACCACTACTGACCTCCATCAGACCTATAGACCACTACAGATATCAATCACAGCCATAGACCAATACAGACCTCCATCACACCTATAGACCCTTACAGACCTCAATCACAACTATATACCACTAGAGACCTCCATCACACCTATGGACCACTACTGACCTCCATCAGACCTATAGACCACTACAGATATAAATCACAGCCATAGACCAATACAGACCTCTATCACACCTATAGACCCTTACAGACCTCAATCACAACTATATACCACTGCAGACCTCCATCGCACCTATGGACCACTACTGACCTCCATCAGACCTATAGACCACTACAGACCTCAATCACAACTATATACCACTAGAGACCTCCATCGCACCTATGGACCTCTACTGACCTCCATCAGACCTATAGACCACTACAGACCTCAATCACAGCTATAGACCACTAGAAACCTCCATCACACCTATGGACGACTACTGACCTCCATCAGACCTATAGACGACTACAGACCTACATCACACCTATAGACCACTACAGACATCAATCAAAACTATAGTCCACTAGTCCACTATAGACCTCTTTTACACCTAAAGACCACTACAGACCTCCACCACACCCAAAGACCACTACAGACCTCATTCACAACTAAAGCTGCCAGTCCAAGAGCTTCGAGACGGTGCGGTGCATCACCTTGATAACACATCTACTCTTTGTACTTCTGTCTAACTAGGGACTTTTCAGCTATTTCTTTGTAGCTGGATATGTATTATTTGTTGTTCTTAGCATTTTGGGGTAGCTTCCCTCCCCTAAAATATGCCTAACAATGTCCCTGCTCTGTGCAAACATGTCCTTTAGTGGGTTTATAAGGAAAGTGTGTGGTGCAAACAAAGACAGAGAGCCATCTTGATCAGAGTTACTGTCAGCGCAGAAACTACAGGCTCTTGAATGCATTTCACTAAAATGTTAAAGTGTTTAATGCACCGTTTATAGCCAGGGAAGAGAAGAAAGGAGCAGAAGAACTAGCCACTTATTCCGTCTTAATCTCCCTTGTTAGTCCAAAAAGCCTTGTAAAGACCTGAAGCATTTAGTCTTCCCATGTCTCTCCCGTTTTGGCCATGAGAAAATGTGGGGAAGTCTGTTTGGCCTATTGTGATAAAGATACCCCAGGGATAATCTTATTTTTTTATGTTCCAGAAGATAACCATTGATCTGTGAGAAAAAATGAAAATAAAAGTCAAGACATGGTAACTCTTTTATCGACACAGAAGAAGTTATTGAATGCAACTAACTTCAGTTGGTAGAGTAGTAGCATGTGAGACCTGGACCTTGACCTGGGTGAGAGATGTGACCCATGGCAAGAATATCATAGTTCATAAAAATGCAGCGCAGTGACAACACAGAAGTTTCATACACACAACGTGTATAACTCCGCTGACTCGCCATTCGACCCGTGCTGGACCCATTCATAATGATCAGCCGTCACTCTGTGAGTAGCAAAACAAATATAGAGGTGTATGTTGTGTATTGCCATTCAGCCTAAAAATACGGGGATATGATTTTTAGTTCTGGACTAGTGGACTAGAAGATCTCTAGAACAATATGTAATATAATCGTGCAGACTTTACCGCAGTTTTTTCTCGCCGCCACCTCTTATGACCTCATAAGGGGCAAGATTCCAGATCGGCCCATCTGGACTGCCTCTCTTTCTTTCTCTTCATCCGTAACGTTGGAGCCTACTGTGGCTCAGATTAATAGCCTACATGTAGTCATCCAACCATACCAACCTTATCCACAATGTCACAATCGTTCACATATTGAGCGGTTACATTGAAAATCTTTTAGATAACAGGAGCTTATAATTTCTGTACCCTACTCCGTAATAACAGACCACTTGAACGCCTTTAATTACTACCTAACTGGTATTAAAACACGCTTTAAACAGTCAGATATCATCAGACTACTACCTAGCTGGTATTAATACACGCTTTAAACAGTCAGATATCATCAGACTACCATCTAACTAGTATTAAAACACGATTTAAACAGTCAGATATCATCAGATTACCACCTAACTGGTATTAAAACACGCTTTAAACAGTCAGATATCATCAGACTACTACCTAACTGGTATTAATACACGCTTTAAACAGTCAGATATCATCAGACTACCATCTAACTAGTATTAAAACACGATTTAAACAG
>NC_048417.1:28554260-28582687 GCF_013103735.1 Etheostoma cragini | reverse complement strand
AAACAGTCAGATATCATCAGATTACCACCTAACTGGTATTAAAACATGATTTAAACAGTCAGATATCATCAGACTACCTAACTCGTCTCTCTCCACACCGCTGTCTTCAGATGTTTGCGTTTTTACTCTTTAGACGGGTTTGTGACAGTGAACTATTTCTAATAGTTCCACCCTGGAAATCATAAATATTTTTTTTTGCGTTTTTAAGCCCCAAAAACGCTGACACGCCTAAAAATAAAATGGCACATCTGATCAAATATTTTCACATTTTCGCCTGCAAGCATTCTCGTTTAAACAGGGCCTAATTTAAGTTTTAGATCAACATGCATCAGTTATTGCTTCGAGAGTGGCAAAGATCTCTGCAGGTGTTTTTGTGTAATATTATCCAGGTATGCTCCTCTGGACAACATAATTGCACGGCAAGGTTGTTGACTTTATCCGTGATGTGAGGGGGCAATATAGCTCGCCGGCAACGAGCATGCACCCTTCCACCTACTGTTTACTGGATGACAGTTTTAATGAGATTGGGATCGCTTTAAACAGCGTGTGTAATAAGTTATTACTCCATTGAAACTGAATCTTTCTGTGGGGGGTACCACTTAATCTCAACAAATGAGTCCACAAACGACATGCTTGTTTGAGAGCCGTCTGGGATGGATTGGAAAAGTAATTTCATTTTTGTTTAATATGTTTTGTGTGATTGCGTGTTGCTGTCGCTGTTTCAGATATTTTCATTGAAAGCATTTGTCTTAACAAGTCTTGAAACTCATTTTAACGATTATTTTTAGCGCTGTCGAAAGATTCAAATATTTAATGGTGATTAACCGCATCTATGTCATAGTTAACTCGTAACTAATAAGACATTTTATCTATTCTAAATGTCCCTTGATTTCTTTTTGTCCCATTATTTTTTCTCATTTTATTTCTCTTATCAACATGGAAAGTGAATTGGCTCGCTTTGTGCAAACCTTTTTAATTGAAAACAACGTTGGCATATAGCGTACTGTAGTGGTCGAGAAGAAGTGAGGAAAAAACGATAAAAAAAACTATATTTTTCCTAATCTTAACTAGTCGTTTTGGTGTCTAATCTTAACTTTTGTCGTGGCAAAACGCTCATATTTGGTGGTCTAAACTGAACCATAACGTCCTTTGGATCAGGCTCAGCGCCCCCTATTCTCGAGGGACTGAACAACTACAGCTGATACAACAGAGGTCTAGCAGCCAGCCGGCGTCATGTGACCAGCCGGCGTCATGTGACCACACGCAGGAGGCGGTCAGTGTGCACACATTTTTGTGTGATATCATACGGACTCATTCAGGAGAATGAGTTGCAGGGGGGCTCCATTCTGATTGGTCCACAAGGAGGGGGGGGGGGGGGGGGGGGGGGGGGGGGGGGGGGGCGATGACCTTTCACCTGTGGCCTGTGGCTTGATCCAAACAGAAGAGTGTGATGGGAGAGGAGACGCATGGCTTTGCTGAGGCTCACAATGAATGAAGCATCGGGATGGGAACACAGCCGCACAAGTAGTGCGTCGTGGTTTAACTGTGGGGGGGGGGGGGGAACAGGAAGGGGACCACTAAAAGAGCCGGAGAGGCATGTTGAGAAATAAAAAGAGACAGAGGCTAAACATTAGGGAAAGTGGCACGATATGAGTTTGTGCACATTTCCGGCGTACATGTGCAAAAACACCATCTACATGTCAGTTGTTGTTCCAGCCTATTTTATCACTGATGTAATCCACCCGCCATGACGTGACTGCCTGTTTGCTTTGGCAGAGCACATTCCCACTTAGCGTGTCACTTTCCCCTACTATATTACACACACACACACACACACACACACACACACACACAGACACACACAGGCTGGGATTTATGTAATGTTGCAGGGGATATCTTATCTAGTGTGCAAGCTGTGCAAGCATTTGGGGCTAGGCCAGGTAGCCCGAAAACCTTCCATACCAGTGCACTCAGTCCCCACTTAGATCTGCAGCTCATAAATGATGATTGCTTTTTTTTGTGCGGAGAGAATCCGTGTCAGCTTGTAGATCTGTGCTCTGTTCGGGGTTGATGAGTGTGGTGGAGATGATCGCGTGGAGCCAGACAGACAGGAGAAGTCAAAAACGAATATGAAGTACATGTTCTCGCATACTAATGTGGCCAAGCGCAGAAAAAAAAGGTCAAGTGTCCTCTTACCTAAAGTGTCTGTGTGTGCTTCCTTCCATGCAAACACACTCAGAGCTGTTTAGGCTGGACCCCTCTGGAACATGACCTACACACTCCTGTAGATCCAGGGTGGAGCTTTGCAGCTATAGCTGTGAGGTCTCAAGTGAAGCACCGCTTAAAAGCTTGGGAATTAGGTTAATTATTTTCTTTGCCGTCTTTGAAAAGTTATTTACAGATTAGCTCATTTGAAGAAAATCCACTGGGTATTCCCTTCCTTTGTAGCATGCTCAAAGAATGAAATCAACATCTAAAAAGGTATTACACCACACACACACACACACACACACACACACACAAGAGCCGCACTGTTCTATAGGCAGTTTGAATCTAATTAATGAGATATGGATGAGGGAGCAGACGGTGGAGTATTGTTGCACATGATGTTTGGATTGGAGATTTATGGCATTGAGTGAAGAGCAAATTGAATTCATTAGCTGAAACAATTGATGAGTTATGGAGCGCAGTCCCGAATCCTGGCACCAAACGGCACAACGATAAAATCACTCCCTCAAGTTCTCCGGTTAATCCGTTGGGAATGTGGCGCAGTCATCTGCATAATGCCACATATAGTAATATCACTTTTTAAGTACACACACACACACACACATACATATGAAAAGTCAGATTTTAATGCAAAATTAATCAGTGAGTCAATAAAGTATCTGTATCTGAAGTATCTTTATATAGACCTTAGTGGTCCCTAATACTGTATCTGAAGTCTCTTTATATAGACCTTAGTGGTCCCCTAATACTGTATCTGAAGTCTCTTTTATATAGACCTTAGTGGTCCCCTAATACTGTATCTGAAGTCTCTTTTATATAGACCTTAGTGGTCCCCAAGCAGACCTGACTCTAGTGTTTTTTTAAGGTTTCCATTTGCGTGAGCAACACGCCAATTTCAGGTGTAATCCTGGAATTGTCCTTCTTTTGATTCAGACTATGTTACCGATGAATTAGTCTTGCTTTTCTAACCCTAGCGCTCAATCCATCCAATTTATATTAATGTTCAATACGTTTGTTTGTTTATGTAAACACACACCACAAAAGTAAATTACTCGTAAGTACTTATTTGACAACAAATATTTGGACACTTTTATCCAAAGCGACTTACAGTACCATGGCTGTATCTGTCAGAGGTCCCACGCCTCTGGACCAACTATGGGATTCAGGGACACATTGGGAATCAAACCCAGGTCTCCCACACCAGGGGCATGGGTCACGTCCACTGCGCCATCAACACAAGCATCTGCAGTGTCTCTGAACCCTCTGGAACATCTTCCACCTAACTGTTGTTTTGTCTTACGGCCTGCAGATTTACTGTTTGGGTCTAGTTTCACTCAGGCCCAGACGGAGAGAGCATCTTTCAGCTAAAAACGTGGAGAGGAACCCCCTCTCCACTACCTGCTCAGCAGCAGACTGAGAGACACGTAGGTGAACATAGAAGAGCAGAGGGAGGACATATTATCTGGGTCTAGTAAGCTCATGAACAGCTGCAGATCAACAGGCCTGGGTTGATTTCTTATTCCTATTTGGTGTAATGTCTTTACTACTTCTGCCACAACACTTCCCTGAAGGACCACCTGTGGTTCCAAAGAACCAAAGTGTTAAGCCCAGTGTTGCTTGTAATGATGCAGCAGGTTGCCAATATCAAATCAACCTTTAAAAGCTAAAGGAACCGTACAATAGCTGAAACAACACGCCTCCAAATGTGTTCTTTGGCAAGTCAGAAATTATTGTTTTACACTTGGTAAGAGTATAAAGTACTGAGTTTATCTCAATTCTGCTCAGACATTCCTAGAAGACATCCAGTCTATGTATTTATCCTTTTATGAAGTAAAGTATGTCAGTCTCTGATTTTGGCTTTAAAGCAGTGCTTGGAGGATGAAGCAGAGCCAGGTTCAAAAGGAGGTTGCCCTCCCGTAAATCTGTCGTCGCCGCGGCACACAGTAGACCCGGGCCGGCCACGGCTGATTTACACCCTGCGGGGAATGATAGGCAGGCAGGCGGGCCGACAGCCTCTGCTCCGTGTCTGGACGCGGTAGCGCACCGAGCAGACAGGCCCAGACAGGACTGTGAAGGATGGTGGTGGTGGGGGGGGGGGGGGGGGGGGGGGGGGGGGGGGTCCACTTGAGACTGTCCAGGGAAAAGGAAACCCAAGCCAACAAAGCCCTCCTTACAGTACAAGGCAGTGACGGAGAGCTGTTGGAGGAAAAGACGCAGGCTTTCCATCTGCTGAGTAAGGCTGCACAGGGTTAGCTTTGACGCTAATGCTTACTGAACTGGTTACGGGGCCATTGTGTCCCCGGCATGTTCTCGGGTGAAGAGATTGTGTGTGTGTGTGTGTGTGTGTGTGTGTGTGTAAGGGGGAGGATCTGTTTGGGTATGTGGGAGTGGATGTATGAGGGTGGACTGTGGTTGTTTGACTGTGTGTGTTTGTGTGTGTCTGTGTAGGTGAAGGATAGGCATTGAATGTGCGCTACATGCATGTTCATGGTGTGTATCTACTGTGTGTCCGCTTGTGTGTATATGTGCGTGTACATTTGTGTTTCAACGTCTGCTTAAGTTGGAAGTGCGAGTTCTTCCATGTGTGTGCCTAATGTGTTCATGTGAATCATTTTCAAAATGGAGCATAGCATCTGAAATATATACAATATAGCACCACACACGTTGTTCCCCCTTGTACACGCAGCATTACAAATGAGACCAACAAGCAGCGACTAAGTGACGCACAACAGAGATAATGATGTTTTTTTTTTTTGATCACTGAACATGATTACATAACTTTTAAAGTGCTCAAATTAGACTTTTTGGCTTTTTCCCTTTCCTTACTAGTACATCATAACTTTTTTGTTAGGTTCACAAAGTGAAAAAGCTCAAATCCCCCCCCCAAGGGACTTACCATCTCCAACGGAAAACACTGTTCAAAAACTGGTCCAACCAACTCTACTGTAGTCCAGTCTTTACTTCAGAGACAAACGCTATAATGCTAGGCTATCTGCTAGCCTGGCACGCCCTCATACTCTGCTTCTGACTGGCTAGTAGTCCTTACCTAGGTACTGTCAGGGCCCTCATACTCTGCTTCTGACTGGCTAGTAGTCCTTACCTAGGTACTGTCAGGGCCCTCATACTCTGCTTCTGACTGGCTAGTAGTCCTTACCTAGGTACTGTCAGGACCTTCATACTCTGCTTCTGACTGGCTAGTAGTCCTTACCTAGGTACTGTCAGGACCCTCATACTCTGCTTCTGACTGGCTAGTAGTCCTTACCTAGGTACTGTCAGGGCCCTCATACTCTGCTTCTGACTGGCTAGTAGTCCTTACCTAGGTACTGTCAGGTAAGGACCTGACAGTACCTAGGTACCTCACTCTGTAGCTAAAACATAGAGCTCAACACATAGGGTGAAAAGAGGAGCTGCAGTAATGTGCAGCACATCAAAAATATGGTGTTTTCAGAAAATGTAAATGTAAACCTTTTCTGATGTAACCTCTAAACGCAATTATGAACCTGAAAATGAGCATAATGAGCACTTTAATGAGCACATCGTGTTGACGTCCAAAATGATTTGTCTCTGTGCATTTATGTGCTGTTCATGTGTTTAGTGTGGACTGTGTGCTGGAACAGTCCTGTTCCTCCCATGGGGGGGCGCTCTTGAGTCACAGTCAGAGAACGGAGTAAAGAGGAGTATTCCCCTTGTTTCATTTCTGACAAATGCTCTTACACACACACACACACACACACACACACACACACGCACAGAGCGAGCATGAACACAGGAGCTGTGTGTGTTGATGCAGGCAGCGTGTGGGCGGGGCTCCGTCATTGTGCTGCAGCCGGCTGCATAGTTTTGATGTATTTGGATGTGTGACTGAGTTGGGTGTAGGGAGCTTTCCCAGGGTCCTGCCGTTGCATGGAGACCCGCATCTTGGTCCCAACGCATACCCTCTTCCTGTTATTCACAGCTGGTTCCTTCCTCCGTCCAAAAAGCCTCCTCCCTCTATCCCAAGACTAAATTCACGTCCAAAATCAGCCCGCCACTGACCAATTAATACAGCGAGACAGGATGGACACTTAGTGGTGTTCAGGTAGTTCTCTGATGCAGAGTGATGTTAAACTGCTGTTGAGCCTTTAATTGACCCCCGGCTAAGGTGCATGGGAAAGTAATGTGAACAAAAAGTGAATTTTCTCTCACCCTAAATCTCACTTTCTTTTTCTTCTTCGGATCCATTTTCCTAAAGCCCGAGAAAGCGAGGACCATGCTCCATGCACGGAGAGAAAGGACAAAATCCATAAAACAAAAAGGACATAAAAGAAAAAAGGAAAAAAACACAAATAAGGAAGAAAAGAAAAGAAGAATCCCAGTCCCTCGCCGCAGCGACAGACCAGCTGAGTAATGAGATATTTCAAATCCGGATTTTTGACAAAATAAGACTTTTTTAGGTATTTTGGATAGTTTTTCTCTGCACTAAGTATACGCATCTACACTAAGAGACATTTTGGAGACTGATATAGCTTTACAAATCAGAAAATCAATTTTTAGTTGCAAGGTTATTTATGCAAGCTGAGCTAAAAAGTGTAATGCTCAAGGCCAAATAACTTTTATGATGGATTGAAGCACGTAGAAAATGAAAAGACGGTGTGGCACACACTAAGTTGTAATTTCTGTAAAATACCATACAGCAAGTCAAAGATAATATTAAATATTAGGTATTTAATGTGAGTGAAATAACGGAAGCATGTGGCCAGAGAGGGTTACGTCATTTCAAAGGGACGCATGGAGCATTTAGAGCCTGGAGAGTTCATTTAACGCGTTACATTGACTGTCTGAAGAATCCTGGTCAGCATATTGGAAACTTTATTCTGATGTTACATAGACTTTGAATTTCTAATACGAGGTCTAAGTGGAGACACATTTGATTTGACAGTAATCCTTCCTTCTCCACATCAAGGGCTCAAGGTGAAGAGCTATCCAAAGCATCTGCTGCTTGGGAAGAAAGTGAAAAGCAAGCGAAATATGGCAAACTTTTTAATTTGCTCCACAGGGTTTTGGGGATGCATTTAGAGGAAACACTTGCTGATAAAACAAAATGTCCTTGTTGCTGTGTGTGTCAGTGTGGACGGAGTACGGGAAGGACGGTCTGATGAGTCTCCAAACATGAGAGATTAAATGTGTGTGAGTCAGGCATCGTTTTCCACCCAGGGGTAACTATTTCAGAGGTGAGGTTGGAAGGTTGTCTCTGCCATTAAGCTACATAATATGGTACTATTCTGCCTCTAAAAGGGTTACTTTCTTGTCTGTTTTAACACTATAAACCCTACAGTATTTCCCCATATTTCTATGTCCAATTGACCGATAGAAACAACAATCTTTGAAATTGGTCCAGTCTTCAATAAGACAAAGAGCTGCAATCTGAAGTGAATGGACAACTTCAATTCCATTCACTAAAAGTGGTGATTTTTCCACTTACAACCTCAGATTATTATTATTTCTATTATTTTAAGTGTTAGAAAACCTTATGGAAATGGTCCCTACAGAGATAGACCTTTTAGTTCAAGAGTAAGATCCGTATTGTTTAAAGGTCCCATGGCATGAACATGTCAGTTTATGTTTTTTTTTACATTAATATGAGTTCCCCCAGCCTGCCCATAGCACCCCAGTGCTAAAAGTATTGATTATATTAATAAGGATGGCAATTTGGGAGTTTGAAAGATTGTGCTGTTTAAAAAAAGGTCTATCTCTGTAGGGATCCTTTCCAATAATAATTTGAGCATGAAGCGGCAAAAATAGCATAACTGAAGATGCATATTTGCTCCATAGGGTTACACTGCAGCCCTTGGCTGCCAGCTCCAACAGTCCCACTCAATACTGGACGGATTGTAAAGATTTTTGTTCACATTAATCACTTATACAGCAAAAGAATGAAAAATAAAGTCCAGGGGCCCATGGGGCCCTTTAAAACTACTTATGTTATGTTATGTTCAGGGGGAAAAGATGACTTTTACAGTCCAGCCTGTCTCTTATCAGAAGTAGGTGGTCGCCCCTGGAATACAAACCCAAATCCACCAGACAAATAGAGACTGGTTCCATATCTGCTCCAACACATTGGCAGTTCGGTTTAGCAGGCCAAATGCCGAGCTGACCAAGGCCAGACCACCAGGGCCAAACTCCATCACACAGCAAAGAATGTGCAGATTTTTGGGCAACATGGAGACTTCTAAATAGCCCTTTCGAAAAGGTCTCAGTGAGAGTCGGTTATGAAGCAGCTGAGAAAATAACTGGCATATTTTACAGCAGCTAAACGGTGAAACTGAGTCTCATAACAAAACGTATTAAAAAAAAAGATAGATAGGGGCCACATTACAATGGTCACCAAAGGGGGGTTACCAGCATGCAGGTCCTAAACAAACACACCAGCGAGCTGTTAGTGTAGGGGAGACTTGGATGCCACCCATTGTATCTTAGGGTTTGGGCCAGGGCAGCATATCACACTCTTATCCCATCACCAATGCAAAAAAATAAAAAGAATAATAACATATTAACAAAGGTTATTCACTATGTATTATTGATCATTCAAAACAATTTAAATGGAATTTGCCGACATACCGGAATATGACTCCTGAGTGCTGCTTTATTGATCATGAAAGCAGTCTGAAGTTTGCTTTTACTGATGCACAGACTCCACTTCACCGCAAAGAATCAAAGAAGGAAAGAATGAAAGACTGAAAGAAGGAAAGACTGAAAGAAGGAAAGACTGAAAGAAGCACTGTCTGTCGAATGAAAGAGAAGTACACACCGTTGCTGAAAAAAAGGCTGGCCAATTTTAAATTGAATCTCTTTAAGGTTCACAGACAAGCAGCTAGCAGATAGTGAGGAGATGTTTTTTACAGTGTGTTCTGGGACAGGCAGCTAGCAGATAGTGAGGAGATGTTTTTTTACAGTGTGTTCTGGGACAGGCAGCTAGCAGATAGTGAGGAGATGTTTTTTACAGTGTGTTCAGGGGACAGGCAGCTAGCAGAAAGTGAGGAGATGTTTTTTACAGTGTGTTCTGGGGACAGGCCGCTAGCGGATAGTGAGGAGATGTTTTTTACAGTGTGTTCAGGGGACAGGCAGCTAGCAGATAGTGAGGAGATGTTTTTTACAGTGTGTTCTGGGGACAGGCAGCTAGCAGATAGTGAGGAGATGTTTTTTACAGTGTGTTCAGGGGACAGGCAGCTAGCAGATAGTGAGGCCATTAAATGTCAAAGTGTCAAATGTGAAATAAGAAGAATAAGGTGCAATTTACTTGATGTGTTTGTTTTTGTGTGTGTTTGTGTGAGCGCATGTCTTTGTAAAATTGTATAATATCTCATGGAAAATTATCAGTTCCTCTGATTCAATTTACATGTGATTAGGGAGATTGTGTTTGCAAGAATCACCTTCCTTGTTGACTGATGTGAGTAAATTTGTGTGAGTGAGTTTCTCTGTGTGTGTGTGTGTGTGTGTGTGTGTGTGTGTGTGTGTGTGTGTCTGTGTGTGTGTCCTGCTACCGGTCTCCAATGTCCATGCTGTTGTTTTGTCTGATTCCGGTTGATCCGTCTTTTTGTCTTTTGGAATTCAAGCTGGCCTTATTGGTGCTTCTGTTTGTTGGAGTCTTGTTGCCTAACAACACTGTTAAACACGTTTTGACTTTAATATCAATGAAGGAGGACGACTAAATGATCTTGTTGGTACAATGCCTGAATATAGTAACAATTATATTGTCTTCCAAATCACTGCATTGTTGTTGCTGCAGACAACACCCTACACACTGTGGGCCTTAGCGTCTATTTGCTGAAACACAGTGATGACAGGTATCTTTAATATTTCAAGTGGTCTTTTCAACAGTGAAGATCAGTTATCATTTTCATAGATATTTTCATCACAATTTAATCACGCGGTGGGTGGCCGCCCCCTCCGACGCCTTGTTTAAAACAGGAGAGGTGGCAAAACACAAACAGCTCTTTTCAAATCATTATTAAAATAGACAAATGAACAGCTTTTGTGTCCCGTTAATAACTACAAGCGGGAACGAGCACATCAAAAAAGGATTTATGCATCACAAACATCTGCAGAGAGGAAAATGGGAGATATGCTGGCTATGAAGAGGGAAACTTAAGCTACTCGTGTATTACTAATTACTTATCTAAAAGGCTAACTCCTCTCATCTGAATTTAAGAGTTTTCTCCATGTTACATGGATGAGGTCATGGGCATGCTGCACTTATCCTGGTTATGTTATTAATTATTCAGGACAGTTTTGGCAGAGTTCCAAAAGGCAAAAACTACTTTCAGTTGCGCATATTTCAATAATTAGGGCCATCATGTCAGGTCTCAGGTTTGCCTGACCAGTTGAACGGTTGAAATTCAAAATGCAATTTCAGTTTCAGTCTGGGAAACATCCACACAGCATTCTGGGATGGGGGAAACTGTGCTCTTGTTTATTGGCATCTCTTTAAACCAATCCCAATCGTCCTGGCCGGTAGTACGTGTGGACATAGCCACTGTGCCGCTGCAAGATAGTCTCAGGAAGACCAGGTAACCGTAGTCCTCAGATTGGACAGATAGTCTAGCTAGCTGTCTGGATTTACCCCGCAGAGATCTGAGGACCAGGTAACCATAGTCCTCAGATTGGACAGATAGTCTAGCTAGCTGTCTGGATTTACCCTGCAGAGATCTGAGGACCAGGTAACCATGGTCCTCAGAAATCCACCAGAGGTTAGAACGCCAACATGAAGGAAGAGGAAGGGGATGGACATCCAGTATTAGGGGACCACTATGCTTTACATAAAAGAGACTTCCGATACAGTATCCGGGCACCATGTTTCATTTTTTTCTGGAACACGTTTTTGAGAACCAATGTTGATCAAAATCCAGTAAATCACCCTTACAAGCACCTCTACAAAATGTATCTAACATGTATGTACCGCCCCTCTGGGGTGCGTCTGGAGTGCTCTTATCATTCAGCCAGGGGTGTGTGACAGCGGCCGGGTGGCAGGGCAGGAAGTGTAACTCATTTCCAGATAATGGCAGGGTTCTGTCTCCCCTCGCTGCCGTAGCAGACCGCATTCGCCAACTCATCAATCGGCTCGCAGACGCACCACGCCCCCGCAGCCCTCTGTTCACTTATCACTACCACGGTGCACTGTAAATAACTGCTTCCCTGCACTAATCTCTCCCAATCCCCCACAGGGCCTTTCATCCTCCGCATCAAGTCCTTTTCCATCTTTTTTTTGTTTTTCCTCTTTCCCCTCCCCGCATATTTGAAAAGAGCCTCCCGTGATAACAGTCTCGTGACAAAGGAGCAACTATTTCCCCGCCACGTTTCATCTCCCCGACGTGGCAGCAGTTATAATGTGACACAAGGCCAATGTGTGGCAATGAATTCAGAAGCCGGGGGCGGACGGACGGATGGATTGAGGATGGCGGAGGCAAGTTGATCCCCATGGGTGGTCTTTAATACGACCTCGTGCTTAATGGCGAAGACTAACAACGCTGGAGTACCGGGGGGGGGGGGGGGGGGGGGGGGGGGGGGGGGGGGGGGGAGGACAGAAGGTAAATATGCTGATGTTTTCAGAAACTGCTCTGGTGCTGTTGGGTGCCCGGCAGATCTCGGAACGAGCGAGCGAGTGTGATGGCTGCATTAGGAGGGAATGCTACAGCGGGTCTACGGTTACTGTAGGGCCGAGCTGACCTGCCACATTACGTTTGCGAGCAGCGCTGAGCAGACACGCTACTTTGATTAAAGGTGTTTATACTGGCTATCTGATCCGGTGTGACAATAGGCCTGGGTTCGACTCTAACCTGAAGCCAAACACACACTAATGAGGACCAGGCCGCGCCAGTCCCCCTCTCCTCTTTAAATGTGACATTGTGAATCAGGCTCACAATACCTGACACATATAGCCTGTGCTCGCTGGGTCTCCCTGACCCCCCCTTCCCCTTTTCTTTTACCCTTCTCCCAATGGTCAACAGGAGAGTAATCCGCGCTAGGGCACTCTGAGGGGGTGGCGGCCTCATTTAGTGCCACGAGCATGCGATGACCCTGTTGTTTTTGCACTAAGGCTTCAGGGAGCAGTGATGCAATCAGGAAGTGATGTTGAGAATTAGCAGCATCTAACGTTACCGTGCCATTGATCCGGCGGCATTTTGAAAACAATACCATGGTGATCCGCGGTAATTTGTTATGTGTTACACAATCTCAACCAAACCTGATATTTGACATCTGCTTCTTTTCAAAGCTTCTTTTTTTTTCTCACTGGAGGAATGAGCGGGGGAATTCACATGAGGGTTAGGAATGTTTCCACCACCTATGATATCGGAGCTTTGCTCATATTACTAGCACGAATGTCCAAATGAATCAAGAGCCAGACAGGTAGTAACACAATAAGAGGGTAAAAATCTGAGCACTTCTCGTCTTGTCACATCAAACTCATGCCATTCAACCGCGGCAGCATGGAAATTGTGTTTGGATGGATTAATTTAACAAGGAGTGTAAACAGGTCACAACGGGGTCAGGCACAAACCCAGTGCACCCGGGCCTGGTTAGGTTCCTTTGGCCCCAGTAATAGATCCAACAGGCGTAACCCTATATTAGATGCAGTGCTCGCTCCAGGACAAATTATCTCTCTAGTCGTGATGTCTAATGTGTTTTTAATAATATTTTTGCCTCATCAGCATCTCACCTCTCGGGGCTAGCCTGTGTACTCTATATGGGGAAAGGAAGTGGGGGGCAGACAAATAGCTTTTAAGAGGTCTTAGTGAGGAATGATGGCAGGGAAAACATATCGCTCAGCAAAGTTAGATTCATCCTGGGAAAAAAAGCAAAAGAAAGCAAAAGTCAGGCGGAAAGTGTGGAAGTTGCATTAGTTCAGAAGTAATGTAAAAATAAGAAACAGGAACATGAATCACCATTGGTCATTTTTTCCACATTTCACACACCGATGTTGCAAACTTCCTAAAAACACCTTTACATTCTGGATTTTAATACGTTATGAAGGAAACATTCATACTGAGCTGACCTTTTTTATATATATACATATCTGCTCATAGCAACCAAAACATCATGTTTAGATAACTCATTGCACTGGTTTAAAACTAATTATATAACAATATGTTTATATCACCAATGGGTCAGGTGAGTATGTGGAATAGGAAAAGGGTCCCTTATAGTGACAGGCCCACTAAGAATTATCACCTGAATCTGGAGTTCTCCTCAGCGCTATAATCATCTTTTAAATTATTGTTTTGGATTTTGGTTCAACCGCCAACATTATTGATTTGGTTCATTCTTGATGCCTGGATGTATTGGTGTAGTTTCCAGACAGAAAAAAAATGGATTAATTCACTGAACGGTACTTGCCCAGCAGAAAACTGTCAACAAAACTAACTAGACGGTGAACATAGTGGAGCTTTTAGCCAATCATTTCTCTCAGGAGTTGGTGGAGACCCAAAACAGAGCTAAAAGAAGAGTTTCATTGATCAGGCACATCAACACAAACATGGCTACCAACAAATGCTTACGTTGCACCGTGTCTGCTCGATGTGTATCATAGAAATATGTTGTCAACATATTGGCTTTATTAACTTTATAAGGTTATTTTGTTTGTTTACTGCCTGTTTTACTGGCCCAAAATACAGCTTCGGCGTAGGGAAATATCATCACCTTGGTTTAATATTGAAAAGGTTAAAGGTTGCATGAGACAGGAAGACTTCACTCTATGTTTTAATCATGATCTTTCCTCAACCACAGCTTTAATGCCCTAAACCTAACCACAGGCAGGAAACAAACACTGGTCTCAGGTGTCAGCCTTCTGTTCTGGGCTGTGCATGGCCCCCAATCACCCTAACAGGTTCTCTGTGACTGTTGGGTGGATCAAGAATACTTCTTGGACTGGAGTGTACACTATCCACGTAGGAATTTCATATCCTACAAAATATATTGGCAAAACCAATAATTTTAACCCATTCTCTCCCCCAACTTGTTAAATACTGACACTTGGTCAGTGTCTATAAGCGTCAAATACCGTCATCCTTCATCGTCTGTATGGAACGCACCCGGCAGAGCAGCAGCTCAAACCTCCGTGTTGTAAGATGAAGTAGTATTTAGAGCAATTACAACAGCGAGTAGTATGAAAGACCTAAAATTATCGTAAGGAGGTTGGTTGGAGTTGAGGATGGGTGAAACAACCCAGGACTTATACCCACGAGATCTGACGTCATGTCCCGTTCTTGTCCCTCGTGTCACTGAAAAGAGCATGTTGTAAACCCACTCCCCATCTTTTCCTAAACCTAACTGTCCCGTTCTTGTGTTGCATGTCAGTTAAACGTACCAGAGCGTTAAATAGTGAGTCCCGACAAAGCTCTTCTAAACATGACACCGAAGGAGACTTTTTGCGTAAAAAAATCCCCCAAAGGCACCTGACCAAGAGTCTTTCTAAGAGTTTATAGACGCAATGGGAGTAAAAATGTGTTGTTAATTCATACATGACCTCCATCTTTAGAAGACCGGGTTGGAGCCAAAGGTCTTGCATGAAGGAAGAAAGCATTGCTCATTTGACTAAATGCACCCAAGCCAAGTGCTTGAGATTATCCAGACTAGGTTTAAGTGGTAAATTAAAAAGCTACCACTTTCAACCATCCTCATCCTTCACTCTCAATTTGACACTGAGATACCCCTCTAGGCAACTTAGTGACCCCTGTTGACCTCAGCAATCCATTCACAACCTGAGAAACAATACACAAGGGGGGCCGGATGCCAAACATATGGGCAACAAAGAGGGGCAAAAGGCATTAGCCATCCACACAGGGTCAGCCCAGGCATTAGGCTGGGTCCCAAATATCTCCCATCGCTCTTCCAATTAAGCCGTCAAAGTGGGGCAGATGGTTGTGACGCCATCATGGGTGCTGTGCTGCCCTCGTGCCCACATCTCGTACCCTCGCACAGCCATCCATCACTGGAGGAGCTCTAATTAGCTTGTTATTCTGCCACGCAACTATTCCAAGCTCGTGAAAAGGCCTCCTCGTGTTTTGAATGACAGGGAAAGCGTTGAGAGAGGGCAAATGGGAGGAGGAGAGGAAAGCCAATCACTGTGTGCAGAATGGCATTTGAATAGCCTTTTCAGTGTGCTACAGCAGCAATTATATCCCCCCTGCCTGGGTCTTTTTTTCTTTGTTGTTTCTTCATCAAAACTGTGCCATCACATTAAGTTTTACCATGTGAAAGAGGAAAAAAAAAATAGTTTCTTCTTTTGCTGAATTCCGTAATTGTAGACAGGCAAAGGTTAGTTACTGTCACTGTAAACACTCACTGGATAGAAAAGTCTTTCTATTACATGACATCTATTTTTTGGGTGATGCAACCAGGCATAGTAATGTTGCCATGGAGTCAACATTAGCTATCCTCATTTGTACTGTAACCATGGTTTTGGTGTACTCTACTGTAACCATGGATATACTGCAGTCTACTGTAACCATGGGTGTAGTGTACTCTAATCTACTGTAACCATGGATATACTGCAGTCTACTGTAACCATGGATGTAGTGTACTCTAATCTACTGTAACCATGGATGTAGTGTACTCTAATCTACTGTAACCATGGATCTACTGCACATGGTTGTAGTGTACTCTAATCTACTGTAACCATGGGTGTAGTGTACTCTAATCTACTGTAACCATGGATCTACTGCACATGGTTGTAGTGTACTCTACTGTAACCATGGGTGTAGTGTACTCTACTGTAACCATGGATCTACTGCACATGGTTGTAGTGTACTCTAATCTACTGTAACCATGGATCTACTGCACATGGTTGTAGTGTACTCTACTGTAACCATGGATGTACTGTGCCGTAACCACGGAGGTACTACTGTACTGTACTATAACCATGAATGTACTACTGTACTGTACAACAACCATTGACGTACTGTGCCGTAACCATGAATGTACTACTGTACTGTACTATAACCTTGGAGGTACTACTGTACTGTACTATAACCATGGAGGTACTACTGTACTGTACTATAGCCACGGAGGTACTGTATGTTACTGCCTGTATTCTACTCAGGTTGATGGATGCCATTGGATTTACTTATTTCAGAGATTCCAGTAGCAGGCTGTGTGTATAATAAACGTGGTCCAGGTCCAGCTTGATAGTAATTACTGGGGCTAAGCTAAGCTATGCTAGTTGGCTTTTAGGAGCACTAGAATAGCGGTTTTTTGCTCATAACTGAAGAATTCAAAAAGTATAAATTACATTTTAAAGTTATAATTTAGCTATTGCCTTTTTATACTGCATGTGGAACACTAAACTGGATTTCCAAAGTGTAAAAAAGACGACTAATTTCAGGTAACAGCTTGTGCACAGACACCGTGGAGTTTAGCTGTTCTTTTGTTTCGTGGCTAGTGGAAATGTACCGGGCTTTTAACGCTGTAAGTGATCAGTAGTTCATTGTGTCTGTGCATGTGTTGCGCGGAGGATAATTTTCCCAATTCTCGTTATCTTGTTATCAATTGAGCAGGCATAATTAGCTCCACTTGACAGAGACATAAGCTGATTATCAGGCTACATAATGAACATGTATTTCTATTTATCCCCAGAAAAATCATGCCGGCTTAATGTATTTGGACCATAAAATTAAAGATCCAACACATTCATTACGATGTAGCTGGGTTCCTTGTGTGGTTTCCCACGTAGATGCTCTTGAATTGCTAATTCCATGTATACTGTCCAACAAATGATCATCTGCATACTTTTTCTCTTCTTTTTCTAATGGCACAACTTAAAGCTTGCCAGTGGACACGTGATGACACACACACACACACACACACACACACGACACCTCCACAGATGCAATCTTTCCTCTCATCATCTTCTGCTTCTAGCTTGACGCAGCAGGTCGCCCCATGGTGCCTATTTTCCTCCCATCTTTTATTCTCTCCCTCTGTTCCCCCGGACTGAAACCCTGCCAAAAATCCAATCTGCCCTCCTGCTCCATGCTTGTTTGGAGAGCAGAGGCCTTGTCGTCCCAAAAGATGGCGTCTTTCCTTCCCCCCCAGTGAGCTGTGGGATGCATTAAATTACTGCGGCATGCCACATGCAGCACCTGGCAAGTGGGACATAATAGCTGTCTTTGTTTCCATCCATCAGACACACGCTCTCAAGTCCTGGTCCACACATGAGTCCACATAACCATTTGACAAGTTGCTAAAGTTACAAGATGAGTTTTTTTTCCAGAAATCTATAATACATTTGTGAGATAGTATGGTTGAAGAAGAGTAGGGTTGAAGTATTTAGATCATACTTGTTAAAGTTAGAAATACAACATTTTGAAATACTAAAAAAAGGCCTAACACCATTCCGTAAATACTTTTTTGAAATTGAAATTGGGTACAAGGGTCCAAGCGGCCAAAATGGGTTTCCTGAGGAGGAGGGGGGGGGGGGGCGTCTCCCGTAGAGACAAGGTGAGAAGCTCAGTCCTCCGAGAGGAGCTCGGAGTAGAGCTGCTGCAGTTTAGGTGGTTCGGGTCTCTGGTGAGGGTCCCTCCTAGGAGGCCCCCAAGGGAGGTGGTCCAGGCACGTCCAGCTGGGAAGACCCAGAGGACGAAGATGGATGGATACTTGAAACATTTTTGTATACTGTGGGGGGTTGTGGGGAATGAAAAATCCTTATCTGCAAAGTAAAACACAGCTATGCCTGTCAGATGAATGTATTGAAGTAAAATCTATGATACTTTCTCTGAAATGTGCTGATGTAAATATAACTAATAGCGTTACTTTTTCAATAGGTAATAACACAGTGGTATAAGGTTTTAAGTTCTGGCAATGCATGTGTAATGTGTTATTTCTGTGTGTGTGTGTGTGTGTGTGTGTGTGTGTGTGTGTGTGTATGTGTGCATATGTTATTTCTGTGTGTGTGTGTGTGTGTGTGTGTGTATGTGTGCATATGTTATTTCTGTGTGTGTGTGTGTGTGTGTGTGCGTGTGCGTGTGCATGTGTTATTTCTGTGTGTGTGTGTGTGTGTGTGCGTGTGCGTGCGTGCATGCAGAATGGAAACGGCACTGATTCGGCCTGCAGTGGAGAGGCAGGTGGTGCTGGCGTCACAGGTGCGCTACTTGAGTCGTGTCGATATGAATTTCCTGTCTCTCTGATCACAAGATGGCCGCTCTCCGTCAAAAACACAAGTCAGGCTTCTTTTACTGCTTCTCAAGCTATATTGTTCCCCAATAAAAAGGACACTGAAAGACAAAGGCTGATCTGAGACAGTGACCGGTGACCTCATGGTTTGGTCTCTATGCACTGATTCCTGCCAAGAAGGTGCTGCACGCATCACTGACCTTGTGTTTATAGTAAAGACATTTGGAAAAAGTGCTATAATGTATTTATCTTTAAAAAAAAACAAAAAAAATGGGAGTGAGTTTTTTCCCTGAGCCGTCTTATGAAAATCCAATGGAATTGCAATCACTCCATGCCTCGATGTTAGAACTCATTTCCTATCCCAGATTAAAGCTGTTTTTTGAACAAAAAAGTGCTGCTGGGAAATGTAGGATTTACTAAGGGATAGAGGAGATTAATTAAAATGTTCCGTCCAGGCCACACTGTTGTTCTCCTTATCCATAAATGTATTAATGGGCATTTCATCCCAGCTCTGTCTTTAAGTCGCAGCGTTATAAGAGACTTACAACGTTGGAAATGAATTATTTAAATATAGATAATCAACTGGAAGGAGCCACTGATATTGCCAAAAGTTGTTGGAGGGAATTAATCATTTGTACAGTACCTTTGGAAACAAAGTTACAATTATCTAAAGAAATAGAAAGGCTCAACATGTCATAGCTAGGACAGCAGTAAGACACTTATGTGACTATTCAAATAAAAGTAAAATAATATTTTTTATTAAATTTGGGTCCATTCAGTTGGAGACATCTGTTTAACGGTGTTACAGTCTGACGAGGCTAGACAGTTAAAATAAACTATGGGGTTTTATACAGTTTTTTTGTACTACTTTATTTAATTATTCATATTTTAATTATGACATCAGACAGGCCCTTACATTTACATCCAGTTGAACAAGCATTCTCATTATCTCTGTGACATAACACATACACGAGAGACGCAAATTGGGGCTAACCTATTAGATATTGTTTTCAGATTCATACCTGTATCTAGGGTTAGGGTTAGAAAACACTTTGGTTTTGTCATTCTCCCCATGGCTGCTGCACCTGTATTCGTCCTCTGCCTGAGACTGACTGTCTCTTTAACACCCCCCCCAATAAAAAAAGAGTCTAGACCTATGTGATCTACTGTCTGTCTCTGTGCAGTCGGATGCAGCTGGAGCCTGCCACAGAACACATAGTGGCTCTTTCTACTGTCAAAGATACTGATAAATGATATATAATAATGTAATATTACACAGCCAGACATGGAGCAGAACTTTCTACTGTTAGCAGTCCCAGATAAAGGCTTCTAAACCAAATATGAGACAACTGGACATGGACATGTGACATGGTACGTGACGTAAACACGAAAAACAGTAGTGCCTGCCGGGAGCAGATGACCATATATGGTGAACGGGCTTGCTATGACATCACACGGAGCCAAGGGTAGATAAAAATGGAGGCTTAGAAACAGTGAGGTTTTGGCATGATCCAAGCCTTCCATGATCACGCACCCCCCTCGTCCTCCACACAGTTACTTTGACAGGAAGACACGGAGGATTAGAAAAACATGATGGACTCGGCAGAAGAGATGCCGGACGCCACAATCTCTCCACAAGAGAGTTGTGTGGAGCTGATTGTCTTAATTAGCTTCGTAGCAACTTACTTGGCAACACAACGGATGTTCGTTAAAATCAAAAAGTTATGCACTAATGCTTCAAGTGGCATAGCGATCCCTGGTCTAGGGTTACTTCACAGAAAAGTAAGTTCAATGTGTTCTATTCATCGGGGTTATCAGATCGGAATATTGAATCAGTTCTTTTCATAGGCAGGAGTGTGTTTGAGAGACAAACTTGGATTAGTGCGTCCTTACACGTCTCCTTTGTTCTTTAGACTGAAAGTGAAGCAAATGTACCCCTAGTGCTAGATTAGCAGTGTTTTTACCCAAAACAGCAAATGTACCCCTAGTGCTAGATTACCAGTGTTTTACCCAAAACAGCAAATGTACCCCTAGTGCTAGATTAGCAGTGTTTTTAGCCAAAACAGCAAATGTACCGCCTGTACAGATGTTAGCTCCAACCAACACACACAGATTTGTGTTTATTCACGTCCACGTCCATTATACCTTTGACATAAGTCACTGCACAGCACCTAAGCTTCCCCTTGCGATCTATTGGAACACCTTTACGTGTTCTCCTGAAGCAACGCTTGGCCGAGGAGGGGGTGACCTGTGGCGTTCTCACAGGAAGCACGAGACAGCAAGAAGCATTGCAACCTATTTCTGAACTCTGCATGTCAAATTTACACTGCGTGAGATCCCATTACAACTCGAGCCAGACCACTTCTTGAGGTGGTCCAATCATGATTGCAAAGTACTTGCATGATTTTAGTGCATGCGTCCACTGATGCCTTATGTTAAGATACATTGTTCTGTATCTGAAATGACCGAAAACAATATCCCTGACAATATGCTTTAGTGTTCAAAGCAGCATCACTGGATTTGATTTTGCATTGAGCTACTAATTTACTTAAATCTTGCTTTCTGTGTATTTGTATGTTTCTATTATGCTTTCCCTGTTTTCTCCAAGGCTTTTTCAGGCTCTTAAACGCATCGCATCAAATTTGGCATGAGCATCTTACTTGGCCAGTTTTGTGTCTGACAGATTGATGTATTTCTTTTTTTTATTTTGACACCTTTCCTTTTTTCCTGTCATCAGTTATTTGATGATGGATTTGAGACCGAACAAGACAAGGCACAGATCTCCTGCCCAGTATGTCCTGCCAACACCATGTCCATCTCTCCGAGTCTACGTTGGAGCCCTGCCTCTCTTTTTATTGATGTACAAAACAAACATTCTGCACCGTCGTTAGGATTGAGCCAGGGCTGTATTGATTGGTCTGACACCAGTTTCACAGTTGCTCCAGCTAGATGGCGAGTTGAATTATAGAGGTTCATATGATAATCAATGTTGTATCTGATTTAATCAGTGTACAGTTGAAATGTTACAACAGTAAAAGCTGTAAATGTTGACACCAATCGGCTTTCATTTGCATTCATGGAGATGCATAACAAACGTTGAACATGGGGGCTGATGTACTCAGTAGGGCTGACTCTCTCCATGCCCATTGGTCGATATGCTGTTGTAGAACTAAATTCTGATTGGTTGGACAATTGCTGGTGTTACTTTTTTTTAAGGCTGCCTGTCCACCAAAGCAGTTTATGTCCCAGCTGGAAATGCCTGGTGCTAAAGCACTCTGGAAGCGTAGACCTTAGCGTCATTACAGCTGAGACGGCTCTGTTGAGTCCGGGTCCTACGATACGGACCATCCGGTGGAGCAAAACCATTGGTCGTTTGCACCATGTGGGTCAGCGCAAGGTTAAAGTCAGTTCAATTTTATTTGAAGTATCAAATCCTAACAGGAGTAATCTGAAGATATTTTACAGATAGAGTAGGTCTAGACCACACTCTATACTCTCATTTACAAGGACCCAACAATTCCAGTAATTCCCCCAAGAGCAAGCATTTGTTCTAACACTGGCGATGGATATGAAGAAAGGAAGAGAAGAGAAGGTTGAGTATTAGCTCTGGATGAAGGGAAGGCTGAAGCACGTAGGCAGAAAGGACCGATACGCAGCATATGATCCAGAAATATTCATTGTTGTTGTTCAGCATTGGAAGGATCTAATGGTTTTTCTTTGTGATGTGAGTCCCACCCCTCCTCCACAGTGATCGCTGGGTAAGAAGTGACAGTGACAAGTTAACTGACGGCGATGTAGAGCTCGGTGTAGAATAGACGCGTCATAAGTAAATTTGCTGCAGTCACGTTGCAAAGCATTAAAAACGTCAATTCATTTGCTTTGATGGACAAACACAGCCGCCAGGTACAGTGCACTCAGCGGGCAATTAGGTAAGTGAATACATACACAGTACAGTTATGTTGTTTCCCCCAGCTATCAATTGATCGACCTATGAAAGCTGCTTTGAGTGTGGCTTGACATTTTTATAACGTCATTTGGAAATGCGCAATTGTAAAAGTCTACAAGTCAACACAACGCTCCACTTCCATCGCAACAAACTGTCCCTCCAACTCGCTCCCACACCGCATGTCTTCCAGCAACAAGTCCCCTTGAGAGATTTTAGAAGGATACTTTACCATCTTTTATTAATGTACTCAGAAAGCGAGAACAAATGGACAGTGTCTCGCCGGCTAACACTAACCAATCACCATAGCTCTTTGCTGTCCTGTGTACTTCCCCCTTGGCAATTTGTTCACCATTGTTCATCAAGTCAGTCCATAAAACGTTACTGAAGAGGGAAAATAAAGCTCCCTCAAACAAGATTGCTTACAGTTGTTTTTATATATTTTTTTATTCAAGGACAATCAATCAATTCAACGGTCCTTGTTATGGAATTGAGAATCAGTGCGGCAGCTCAGACAAGACAAAACAGCTTAAACCTCCACATCACAAGTCCTGCAACAGGAATTATCTTTTGTACTAGTTTGAAGAACCATTCCATTCTGAAATGATGACATCACTCAATCCTTTTCACATGGATACAGTAAACAAAAGAGGAAAACCAAATTGTGATAGCTCGCCATCCGAGGCAAATGGATTTAACTCCCAAGACGGATCATGCGTGGCCATTGATCCAGAAGGACAGGACCCTGTGGCTTTTACAAACCAGTCTTAATGAAGATGAACGGACACGGTCAAAGGGCCGTTGTCTCCTTCTTTCTACATCATGCTTATCAATGCGAGATGGATCATCAAATCGCTCGCTCACTATTTTCTCAGGACATTGGTCAATAGCCTCTCCAATTAACATCCAATTACCCCGGCCAGGATTAATCAGCTGGGACCAAGGGCAGTGAAGTCTGTGAAAGGTCACATATGTGCAGTGGAGATTAACAGTGACACGGCATCGATCGGCCGGCAGGAAGGTTAATGCAGCCGGTGCGTTGGAAGCTGTTGTGGCTGTCAGATGCAAAGCAGGAAGAATCTGGGATGTTAACAAAGACGGATGAGGCCGTTGACTTGGAGTGGACAGGTGAAGGATCCGGCTTGTGGTTAGTCTTCGTGTTGTCATCGAATCCCATGTAAGGAAAAAGACCAAATACACAATGCTTTTTGGTGGAAAAAAGATGGCGTGATTGTTGGATACTGCATGCAGGACTGCTACTGCAGTGCCTGAATGGCTGGGACCTGGACAGTGCTTGATAAATACCTACAGTACAAAAATTGACACTTACTCAGTGTTAGCTACATATGATCTATCACTGTGCATAAATAGCATTGCGTCTATAGGGATAAAGGTGGGGTAAAAATGTATGGAAACATTTGCCGCAGTTAAGGAGACCAGAGGGCACTGGCCAACCTGGACCCCATCCCTCAGCGTCATGTATCAAACATGCAGGGTAAAACCACTTAGTTACAATAGGGTCAACGAAAGACCGAGGGGGGAGTTGCAAAATGTACGTTTAAAAGACCCGCGGGACAAGAACGGGACAGTAAAGGGTGAGGGAAAGATCGCGGGTGGGGATACAAAAGGATTGTTTATGCGACATGCGGGACAAAAACATCCACAAATGCAATAAAGTTCTATTATGAGTGAATCTAATATTTACCTGAGGTGCCAGGTGACAATCCTTTGATGGCCCGGTGTGACATGTGATTACCTTGTCTAAGAAGATTAAGAAGATCACCTATTTCCTCATTCACACACAGTATATCACTCACACACACACACACACACACACACACACACAATGCATGCATCCAACACAAGGGCAGGTCCTGGACTTGACCTGTCTTCTCCATCCGTCAAGCATTGTTCCATTATACGCTGGCAGCAGTGCATCAATAGTACATTCATCTGTGACGAGTTCTTCAACATAAATCAATAACGTTGTAAAATATGTCGTATGCAATATGCTGCAGCAAAACACATCATGTGATATGCCAACGTAGCAGCCCCGATGCTGACATGAATATTTCGGTTTGCCCTTGACATAATTGATTTTTTTTGTCGTTTAGCAGAAGGATAACGTCCTGATAAAGCATGCAATACATCCCGGACCCAGGGTCAGGATAGGTTTTCTGTCTACCCACACACTGTAGGCTACATACAACACACACACCTGGTCTCCTAACACACAGCAGCTAATGTTCTAATCTAATTACAAAACCATCCCAGACCATCAGTGACATGCTAACACACGCACACACACATCCACAAATGCCTACAATACCCAAACAGACACAGTGCTGTCTCTTATCTCTTGGAGCAGCCTCTGTGCCAGGGGAGTCATGATTTAGGCCTTGATCCTTTGGGTCCCCGGAGACTCTGGGCTTGATTACTGCGGCCCGCCTGCTAGATCGATGAGTCATCAATAACAGTAATAATGTCTAACCTGCTGCAGCGAGCCCTCATTGTTGCCCCCGTGAAGGCTCCCAGGCAGAAAGAGAATGGAGTCAATATGTGGCCGGACGTCGGGATCTATAAAAGCCACAACTCTGTACGGGAATGCTTTGATGATTAAAAAAAGAGCTTATTTAAACAATTATGCCGACCCTCTTGGTAATATGCGGAGAGAATTGGATATGCATATAACAAAACAGTTACACTCTCAGCAATTTTAGCCGACCAAAAAATCAACTGATCCTCTGATGTTCTTCATCTCCTGTTCTTTAAAAACAAAAAGCACTGATGCACTTAAAAAAGCCAGCGTAGATATGGAATGTGCTAATTAAGACACAGCACAGGAGACCTGGCCAAAGATGGACGACGCGTTTCATATTCCTCTTGCTGTGCAAAAGTGAAACCAACATATCCCACATCTGGGCACTGCCGTCTTGTAATTTTAGCCCCAGAGTGTGTCCCATTGTGATTGGTCGGTGTAGCCGTGGTATCGAAGTCCGGCCCATACACCCGCCTGACCAATCACGAGTCAATCCCGGCTGTCAATTGTGAGGTTTTACCCCGTTTTTTATTGCACATATGCCTGACTAATATTGAGTTTTCTCATTTCTCTCTGTGAGACGACCTAAATAATCTTAACGATATGCAGTACGTGCTTTGATTTTGGCTCTGTTTCATCTACATAAGCATCTTATGTTCCTTTAATTGCTTTCAGCCTCTCTAAAAACGTGCAGGAGCCAACTCAAATCAAATACGTTAGCTTTCAGGAAGACTCCCGCTCCTTCTTCTGTTTGTTTTTTCCAATTTTATCGAAGGCATACATTTGGTATTCTGTGTGTTAAGGACACGAGACCAGAGCTAGACCAGACAAATTAAGCTATCATGACTTAATGATATGTTTCTGTGGTGCACCTGAGAGAGAGAGAGAGAGAGAGAGAGAGAGAGAGAGAGAGAAAGCAACCGGCTACAACAGACAAAATGATGAAAGTCTTTGAAGCTTGCAAAGGCAGCAGTGGGAGTAATAACAAAGGGAATGATATTCATGACAAGGATAGAGAGAGAGAGAGAGAAAGAGAGAGAGAGAGAGAGAGAGACCCAGGATCCAGGCCTTAAGGTTCCTCCTTTGTAATTACCAGAAGGTAGGCATTAAACATAAATGCATTATTATGTTAACAATTAATACAATTATGTCAGCCCTCCCGGCCAGCATGTTCCGCTGCAGCTATGATGTGTGCTGTGGGGTGGGAGGTGTATGTGTGTGTGTGTGTGTCTGTGTGTAAGGGGTGGGGGGGGGGGGGTGTTTTCATGCACACTCATGTGCAAACATGCCTGGATGTGGGTCTCAGGGGAGAAGGGAGTGTACCTTTTTGTCATCAGAAGTATAATTTATCACTCAATACAACCTGGGGAACAGGCTAAATAAGCAAAGCCGGGGAATATAATCAACAGCGGTTCAAAATCATGACTTCCCACTAATGTATCTTACGTGCTTATTGAAATCTCAAGAGAAACGAGAGCAAGAGATGGTGCCTGTGTTTATAGGAAGAGTGGATTAAAATGTAGATTGTTGAGCCCTCGGATGTATGCGTCAGGGGCCTTTTGACGCAAAACATCTCCGATAGCGTCATATTTAGACGAGCTTGATCGGGACTCTGGTCGTCACCTTTTGACGCTCTAGGTCTGGACGTGCCAAAACCGACATGCGGCCCTAGAACGGGACAGTTGATGAGGAACTGATGGGAGTGTGAATTGATCAATAAACTGAATCTCTCTGTCTCCATATAATTTTTTATACCAGACGTATTTCTTCTAGGTAAAAACAGAGAACAATAAAAATAACGATCTCTTAAATTGATCTTCCTTTCTTTGCCCGAGCCCTTATCCGTTCTTTAGGAACACATTCTAGGCTGCATACTGAGGTTGTGGTCAGGTCCGGAACGGCGGAACAACACACTCTCGAAGTCCACAAGTCATCAAGGAAATGTCAACTGGGATTATTCCCATGAAGAAGAAGCATTCTGGTTTCCCTTCATCTCTCACCACAGCCCGTTAAGTCCATGTGATGGTGCACTTGGCAGCTTGATCCGGTTCCGACATCTAGGCGTACCCTTTCTTCAAGGAGACAGCTTCCACTCGCCGTCTCGGAGACACACAACCGGAGCTGTTCCCGCATTGTTAAATATTGATTACATGGATTCTTTTGTCTCTATAAACAATTGAAGTGCATTTACAATTACAGAAGAGAGGCTGGGCGGAGCGCCAGAGAGAGACACACAGGGAATAGATCTGGTGGGGGGGGTGGAAGCACACACTCAACATTTACACAAAAATCACAACACTTCGGAACAACACAACGGCATAGGATTTATGGCTTTGAAATGTCATGTTTGGTGAAATATGTCTAAAATGCCGTATTTTGTGAAATGTCACTTTTTGGAAAATGTGTCATTAAATATTGTGTTTTGTGAAATATTGTTTTTTTTTTTTTAATATTGTTGTGTTTTGTAAAATATAGTGTTTTGTGAAATGTTGTGTTTTTTGAAAAGTTTTTGTGTTTTGTGAAATGTTGTGTTTTTTGAAATATTGTTGTGTTTTTTGAAATATTGTTGTGTTTTATTTTTCTGAAATGTCGTGTTTTGTCCTTTGGGGCCACCATAGTTTTGCTGGAGAAAATTTAGAAAATTTGGAAATGTAATGTTTTGTGAAATATGTCTGAATTGCCATACTTTCTAAATATGTCACTTTTTGTGAAATGTTTCATGAAATGTTGTATTTTTTTTTTATATTGTTGTGTTTTGTGTAATATTGTAGGGTTTTGTGAAATGCATTTTTTCTCAAATGTTGTGTTTTGTCCTTTCGGGCCACCATAGTTTGGCTGAAAAAAGTTTTAAAAATTTAAAAAATGTCATGTTTTGTGAAATGTTGTATTGTTGCCGTATTTATTGAAATGTCGCTTGTCGTGAAATGTTTTATGAAATGGATTTTTTTTTCAAATATTGTTGTGTTTTGATAAATATTGTGTTTTGTGTAAGGTGTATTTCTGAACGTTGTGTTTTGACCTTTAGGGCCACCATAGCTTTGCTGGAGAGTCAAGGAGACCCAAATGGAAAGCATAAGCACCAGTTTCTGCAGTTTGGTAGACTCTATGATTTCATATCAAGTTTAATAGTTTATTTCTATATAACCTCAATAAAAACTGATGTACTACTGATGACTAGTTGCTTTAAATATATTTAGAAATGATCTGTTTTAAATATGTTATTTAAAGCTGCAATGACCAATAGTTTTAAACATTAGAAATAGATAAAATGACTGTGTAATGTGTAAAAATATGAGAACTATAACTCTGCTGTTCCTCCAAGTTGCATTTAATCTTTTCATTTGATGTTTAGCTCAATGGTTTTACAGCTAGCAACTTTACAATGGTGGCCCTGATATACAAAATAAGCAATAAACAAAGATGTTTATGAAAATTCATTTTAAAAACAATTTGGAAAACACATCAGCATAGGAGGCGTGTTTAATGAAATGTCATTCTCTTTTGTGAAATGTTTCTTTTTGTTGTGTTTCCCTTTTTGCTGCTAGCTGCCTGTCCCGAGAACACACTGTAAAA
>NC_048417.1:28532194-28554160 GCF_013103735.1 Etheostoma cragini | reverse complement strand
TAGCTGCCTGTCCCCAGAACACTGTAAAAAACTTCTCCTCATGAAATGGTCACGTTCGAAATACGTGACCTGTACACGAAAATCATGTACACAAATTAATAAATCAAAACTACATGACCCTTTCACGAACTGGCGTTAGATCCCTATCCCCATACCCTGAAACTTTAAAAAAATACAAAGTCTGGATCAAATCTGATCATAATATACTGTTATGAGGCTACTCGAAAAAAAAAGGTCCAGTGTTTAATGTTTGCAGTTATTCCTTATCAAAATCTGTATTGCCGTTCACAATTGGGTGCTTTTTTATGAATATTGACCACCACCATCAATTTCAGGTATTCCTATTGACTTGAAATTTTACATTCACGCTTACAGGAACTGGAGCAGCGCGCCATAGTCATACGCCATCAAGTTTGAAGAAGGAAACACGGAGGATCACATGGGTTAAAAAAATCCAAATTTCAGAAACAGGAGTCTTCTTCTTCACCCAGAAAAATAAAATGGATTTTGTAAAGTCCAAGAGAGCGGCGTCATGAGAAAAAACAGGGAACATTGGAGCTGCTTTGGACGCTACACACCAAATCCCAACTAGTTCTGATCTCAGCGCAAGATGGGAGAAATTCTTAGACAATGTAGCTTGAACTAAACCTGATAACTTGGGAGTTTCTAGCTTTTGGCAAGAAAGCAGTAAAATGATGAGTGCACCTAAGCAACACAGATGCTGCTGATTGTAGGGACGGTTGTGTTTGCTGTTGTTCCTATTTAAGGCTGTTGAAAAAAGTAGTAAAAAAGATGGCCCCCATCCAAAGCCACATGATAACATGTCTTCATTACAGCAGAATGGCTGGTCAGCATGTTCAGGTGCTGGGAAACTAAATTAATCTTGCTGTTGTCCCCCCTTCGGAATAATAACCAGACATTCACATAACACCTGCATGGCTGATGATGCACTTCTCTGCTGTGGAAAAGCTGATTTTCTCTGGCCTTGTGTCCATTTGAATGTTGTTTTCATCTCGAGTTTCACATCAAACGGCTTAGTTTTTGTGTCTACACCCATCCAGTTCCAACATTAGGCACCCAGTCTACGGACACACAACATAAGGTAATGTTAGCATTTAACCTGTCCTGTTAACCCTACGACCTCCACTCAAACAACCCTTTCATAACCCTAACTAAGCGATTTCACCATGCAGGTGTGGTGTCTGAACAGCAATGCTGCGTGTTTGATAGGGAAGCCGCTCGACACTCTTTCATTTTAAAGGTTCACTGTATCAAAGATTCTCAGCATCAATTTACAAGCTCTGCAGAAGCTTGGACAGTGTCTCCGCCAGATGTACACACTCCGCCTTTCAATATCTATAAGCACTTTATATAGGACATGTTTAGGTCACATGCCAGGTCACATACAGGTTTGCTATGTGGCTATAGTGAACTTAAATCTATTGTCCTTAACTCTGTCCATATTTAGTCCACAAAGGAAATGTAATTAAAGATGTGATTTGGTTTGATTATTATAGCTTATTTACTCAGCTGTGAGCATTAACATAGCGGCCCTGTCATGGCACTGAAGGTGGCACTGTAGTTCTGTTTCCGACTTTGCTTTAATCCAAATAATTGGAAGAGTTTGTGAAGCACAAAAAGGGAAGAATCTGAGGAAATACACCATAAATGGCAATGTAGAATTGTAAAAGGAAAAAAAATCATTAGCAACATCGTGCATAGCCAAAGCCATAAACAAAAGACTGGAATGAGACATGTGCTTTGAGCTCTTCACTGTTTCATCTGGAGGTCTGTCTCGTTGGAATCATATGAATATGGTAAGCTCTGAGGGCTTGAGTCCAAAACAAATACCTAATTTTATAGCTTGGACATTAATTCCAATCTGTGCTTTTCCTGTGCGGTGCTCTAGGGGTGAAGGCAGGATGTGTACTCTTAATCTTTATGGCGATATGTCGCATCCATTCACTGTGGGCCATTGAAAGCAATCTGGGTATAATGTAAATATGTGTTGGAAGTGCCGGGGGGGGGGGCTGAGGAGCAATTATTAAACACATATTTAACTTTGACCACAGGGAATCTACTTCACTGAATGTGGACTCTGTTAGACACCTACAAGACTGAAGCGTCCCACGTGGTAGAACCAGTGTCTATACACACATACACACATAATGTGCATTGATGCACACACAGAAGAACATACAGTACATGCCTATCTCAGTCCATGTGCATTTCACTTCCTCAATACCAGATAGAGTGGTTTACTTATAAACTCCACTAAAGCACTGTGGGGATTTTTTTTAATTATAAGAGACATAGCCTGTGATTTCTTCACATTAGTTTGAAAGTAGGTTCACAAGGTATTATGGGGGACCAAGTGGCCTGTGTACACAGCAAACTCCTTGGGAAATTTCCTTTGAGAGAAAATATGTGACAACCCAGTGTTACGCCAGTTAGTGATATGCTTAGGTTATTTAGATTTATTGATTTGTGTACAGGTTATGATTTTAGAACGAGACCATTTCACAAATTTCCATAACACTGGGCTGCTCTGGGGGACACAACCACAAGGAAATGCCAAAAGTCCTGCATTGTTTGACCCACCCGACCATCTTCCCTGTAAGGACTTTCCGTTTTTACGACAACTCGCTACCGTAATCGTTCTGTCATCACGAAATAGGCTTCCCGTTGAAATACATTCCTTCAGAATTTGTACTCAACACACGTAAATAACAACATTAACATGTTCTGTACATGAATCCATAGATTAAATAATGGGAACATTTCATAAACTGCCACGGGACTGGGCTGACTGTGACTATTGTGAAGAGTGCAAGACATCTGCATTATTGAATGGGCTGTCAATCATAGCTTAGACCACTCCCCTTTCCAGAGTTACATAAACGCCGCCCTTCAGGTCTGTGACTCCGTCCCTCCAAACCACACCGGGCCGAACAAAGACAGGCTTGATGGGAGTTTAATGGACCTTTCACCCGTGAACACTTATATTCTGGTCGCATTGTGTGTTTTCCTGATAATTTGATATATTGTTTTGTACTGCTGCATTGCAGAGATGAATCCTCTTAAGCAAAGTGGAAACTAGTGAATGTCAAAATAGTTTCAGCCTAATGGGTTATTATTATTTAATAGGAGTCAGATCTGAGATATTTTCTTTAAATATTCCTTTGTTTAGACAAAATCCTCCACCATCCACCATGGGAGAGTTTAAATCCAAACCAGGAGCTTTTTTCCTAAACTAAACGCTTACTTTATGTTGCCTGAATTTAACTAGATGACATAATATGCTTGTAGATATTTTCTAAGATATTAATACATCAATGATCTTTTTAATTCCCCAAAATAACATGATTGATTCCACCCAACGCTCTTTGCCAAGTACACATCTCTACTTTCATTAATTTTGGGACGTCTTATTCAATTTTATAGCATTGTAAAACAAATGGAAGTGTTTTTGAAATAGTATTGAGTAAAAGTTGACATATTCCAGTCTGTGATTATCATCAACATCCATTCCTTTAATTTTAGTCTCAATAATTCCTAATTTCTGCTTTTCTAACTCAAACATTAGGTATAATTTCTTATAAATGAGGGTTGTTGACCATGTGTTCAAAAAATAACTGTAAAACTAAAGTTAATAAGTTAGTGTTACGTAGTGTTAAATGTAAAAAAGCAAGTGTTGAAAACAAGTGCTGATTTTCAATTTTGACGGGAAGATGTACTGTAAGATGTACTTTTTAAAGGTGGAATACAGATATTATTATTATTATTATGATTATCATTATTATTACTATTATTATTTGCCAGTACATAATGTCAAACATAGTACAAGAAGAAATCTCATTGTTCTGCTACACTTATTATGTACCACATTATTACAGTAAATGCATATTCAGATATGTAATCGTCATTGTTAATGCCAGAAGACTGTGTGCATGGCAGAGTGTGTGATCCTCTACTGGCCCAGACAGAGATGAATGGGACAGGCGTCCGGAGCTCCATTAGGAGGCATCTGCACCACCTTCACATGATAAAGATGAGCCTCGTAACAGCACATCATGCCAAATGAGCCTTGTCTGTCACAGCTCACCCGAGGAGAGCCAATCGAGCTTCTATTGTGTGTGAAATAAGGGACATGGTAGAGCAAGCACAATGGAGTAAATACACACATATACTGTATATATAGTCCAGTAAATAAAAACAACATTTATTAGATGTAACACCTGCATCACTGGACTATCGAGGGGTATCTAGCTTGCTCAGGCTACTGTGATGGGAAGTAAACCCCAAAGGAGCCAATCAACACCCTACCTCAGGAATATATATGACAAATACTGTGTTGAATAATTGATTGTATTGCATGATATTCAAAGTCCTGCAGGTTAGCTAAAACTCTCGCATTGCCAGACCTTCCTCCACAGCGCTGCCGAGGTAGGTCCGGCTAGTCCACACAACATTTTGGGATGGGAGAAAAACGTGCTCTGGTTTATGGGGACTTCTTTAACCCAATCAAAATTGTCTTGGGTGGTGCTAAGCCCCGGGTGCCTCTCTAAAATAGCCTTGGAAAGGAACTTGTTTTGGTGGAACGTGTGTATGTTCAGAAGTAGTTTGAGTCGCCAACAGAAAAATCCTGCAGACCTCTCAAACAGCAGCCTCATGAAAGCTGTCGGTGCGGAAATGTCACTCTCCATAAACACTGCTTCAGCTGGAAAGTACCACACAACAACATCAATACAAAATCACAGTCCTACCTCAGCCATAAATGTACACATTCTGCCACAACTGACTTGATGGATAGTTTCTTCGGGGGCAAGGCATTATACATTGTGTCCGTGAGACGGTGAGTCACAGAAGGCCGGATGTTGGGAATCTTCTCCAATCCACAGCGGAGTTAACGAGTCAGTACAGTCTCCACAGGCCTGTGTGAAAGCTGCTCCTCTGGGGCTGTGCAGGGAAAGTGGAAGACTCCTGCACAAGTCCAGATGTGACAACTAGATTTCGGCCTCTCTTAAAGGGGAATTCCACACTCGGATGCACTTACACAGCAATAACAGCTTCATCCTGGGCTGTTTAGTGCTTTCTTTTGGACATTTTGGGGCTTATGGGGCAATTTACTTTCTTTTATGTCGAGTGGTATTTTCCTATATGAGCCGAGATGTCTTTGCAACAACTTTGAAAGAAAATAGATAGCCTCGCACCTGCATTAAGCTGTAGGGTACAGGTACATTTGGAAAAAGTAACAGAGGAAGACGTCTCCTGTCGTCCTTGACAGTCAAATCAACAATCTTACCAAATCTCGCCAAATTCTTAAATTATTGAAGGGGAAGTCCAACAGTGTTACATGTAAAGGTCGGATTCATGGGTCATGGGTTGTACTTCTCAGATTGGTGGATGTCTTTCGTGGTTTTGGAGAAGCTTCGTCAAGTCTGGGATAACAACACTGACAATATCATGGTGACGTAATCGGTGTTGTCTGTTGTCGCCCAGACATTGGTGATGGTGGAAAGGGAACTCAGAGACCCAAAAAAGGAGCTGTCTGCCGGAAAGGGTCTCAGGTTGCCGTGGGTGACGATGCCCCGAGGTGGAAGGGGAGGAGGGGGTTTGCACGTTGAGTTGATAGCAAGGAGAGAAGACATTAAAGCAGGATGTGGTGCTGTGATTGGATCATAAATTCCACGGCCAATTCTGGTTGGGTTACTTAAGAGTGAACGCCTCGTAACAGCTGTGGAGTTTCAGGGAGAGATGGTGGTGAATGAAGTTATTAAGAAGTCTTCCTGAAGGAATTATCACAGCTTGATCAAATAAAACCAGTAATCAGAAAACAATTAAAAATTGTTTAAAATGACATTACAGCAAAACCCCAAGACTCACATTGCCAGAACCCTTTCCACAGCACTGTGCAGTGAGGTCTGGTACACCGCACGTACAACGCATTAAACTCTGGGTTGGTTGCATTTCTTTTAACCAATCACAACGGTCCTGGGCGGAACTTGTTTTGGTGGAACATTTGCACCCCGGAAAAGAAAACACTACATACAATATTACATGTAGTTAACTGTTGACACAATACGATGACGTGAGGTATTTAAATTAGCTGATACATGGATACACCTCATTATCTCTTACTAGTGTATGGCAGTCTACTTCATCCCCAGCAATCCAAACAATCGGTCCCAGAAGGTCCCAGTTAAAGGAAACGCCATATACATTGTCTTTGTAGCTTCACAGCTCACATGTTGTGGTCGCTTCCCACAGCAAAGGGTTTTGAGAATGGCAACACACGGAGAGCAGTTGTCTTCATTGTCAGATTTTGAAATGATTCCATATATGACTTTCTGAGACCACTTTAATGCCGCGATTTGCAGCCAAGTTGCTAGCCCTCACTACTTAAATAATTGACAGAGTCAAAATGTCACTACTATAAACAGGGGTTTCAGTACAAGTTAATATGCCAAGTGAGTAAGGACAGATATAAAATAGTTGGAGGACGCAATGAAGAGGGTGCCCCCGTGGGACCGGATTCTGACGAGGAAGCGAGTGCCCGCATTGCAAAGCCGGGGCACGCCAGTGGACAACCAGTCCACGATTGACATCACGAAGGCTACACAGTCGTGCCAACCAGATCTTTACTCTGAGATTTATGGTGTACTGACAGCATTTAAAAAAAATGGCAGGGACATGTTTTTCTGTCTTCAATGTTAGTACCCGGGACAGCATTGCAGCTTGGTCTAGAAACAATCCCCGAATTTTGGGAAAGAGACTGTCTATATGAAGGATTCAGATGCAGATACAGTATTAGGGGACAACTAAGGTCTATATAAAGAGACTTCAGATACAGTATTAGGGACCTCTAAGGTCTATATAAAAGAGACTTCAGATACAGTATTAGGGACCACTAAGGTCTATATAAAAGAGACTTCAGATACAGTATTAGGGACCACTAAAGTCTATATAAAAGAGACTTCAGATACAGTATTAGGGGACCACTAAGGTCTATATAAAGAGACTTCAGATACAGTATTAGGGGACCACTAAGGTCTATATAAAAGAGACTTCAGATACAGTATTAGGGACCACTAAGGTCTATATAAAAGATTGGAGCTAGGTTACTCTGATCAATAGGCTAAATGTACTAAACATCATTTTCTGATGATTTCATACAATTGGCATCCAACCCCTGCATGCAGCATGTCTTGTGGATGCACCTATCGACGCCACGTGTGATGGAGATATCAGACTTTAGGAGGCTTTCTTACAATTACTTAATGTATGAAAGTGTAAGTCAAGATATAAGCAAGTAGCTCCCCTATTTTGATATACGGACAGTAAAACGTGTCTGGTGGTAGACAGGTGGAATTGTTTTTAACCTCCCTTTAACCCTAGCCCGCCTAATGGAAGGGAGAAAAAATACATCATCAAACGAGAGCCAGAAATATTAATGGAGTTGTTTTGTAGTGGATTTTTTTGCATGGTAATACCTTCCATTACACCCTCATTTATGCTAATAGAGGTAGAGAACACTGAAGCATGGCCATGTTGATCACCAGTTAGATTAAACTGCTGGGTCCTGAAAGTTATCATGACCTCGTATCCTGGGGAAAGAAGATAATTATGTTCTGCACAGATAGATTTTGTTCTGCTCGAGTATGCCTTCGGTGAATTTGCGCGGTGGCAAATAATGACATTTGGTCAAAGTCATACAAATAAGCAACTCAAGACTAACAATTAAATGCTATTATGATTACAGTTTCTCTAGCTCGGAATTCATAAGCACTTGAGTGGGGACCGGGGAATTGTGGTAGGCGTTCTCTACCAACACATCAATAAATTCCTTCTATTATCCCTAACAGGAGAGGATGTATATTTGCCACACTTTACATTCATTGTAACTACAATCATGATTTTACATAATGAAAGGAATGGAGAGTGGTGAACTTATCAGGAAGAAAATTTCTCAAGCATACTTGAAGTGTCCGTGAGCGGGTGTGTGTTTTTGTCATCACGGCAAAATGGGCTGGAGACACTTACTGTTGCTACCACAACATGTCATGTGTTTATTTCTGTCTGTTGTCCCATTTTGTTACTGAGACGTCCCGCTGGACGGAGCCACGGTGCCGCTGTAAAATCGCCTCAGGAAGGAATTTGTTTTTTTGAAACGTGTGTAAATTCAGAAGTCGTTTTAGTCGTGCAAAAGAAAACTGATTAAACTAATAGTCTAGCTAGCTGTCTGGATTTACCCTGCAGAGATCTGAGGACCAGGTAACCATAGTCCTCAGATTGGACAGATAGTCCAGCTAGCTGTCTGGATTTACCCTGCAGAGATCTGAGGACCAGGTAACCATAGTCCTCAGATTGGACAGATAGTCTAGCTAGCTGTCTGGATTTACCCTGCAGAGATCTGAGGACCAGGTAACCATAGTCCTCAGATTGGACAGATAGTCTAGCTAGCTGTCTGGATTTACCCTGCAGAAATCTGAGGACCAGGTAACCATAGTCCTCAGATTGGACAGATAGTCTAGCCAGCTGTCTGGATTTACCCTGCGGAGATCTGAGGACCAGGTAACCATAGTCCACATGAATCCACCAGAGGTTAGAACGCCAATAAAGAGACAGAGGGAGGTGAAAAGTAGGGCCACCCAATGACATTTCCGGCAGCTCCATAACAGTAACAGTACTGTGATAGCATTACAACCCTAAAAGATGCAGTCACGAAACCTTACAGGTGTCGAAAGGTGATCAAAAGGAAGGCGGAATTTGAATTTGCATGTCGCGAGCAAGGGACCTGGAGGTAGTTGGGTAAGAAGTAGGGAAGGGGCAACATTTAGCACTGTAACCCATGCTAAATGTGCTATTGTAGGCACTGAACTCCTGAAGCTGAGAGGCTCAAACTACGGACAGTAAAAGCTTTGAGAAGCCAAAATCTTTAATATATGGTCAAAGGTCTGTTTAAGCCCCATCCCGACTGGTTTTATTTATCTGGCGGAAGTAGGAGGATTTTTACTTTACCTGCACAGGTCAGTGATTTATAATCCCATCCAGAATGTATGTAGGTCATTTTTAACCCCACTTTATTAATAATTAAAGCCTGATAAGCTACTGTATTTCAGCCGACTTGCTGCTGCGATTTAAATCTCGGCTGTAGCGACTTCTTCTTCTGCATTTTAAAGTGTCTCTATGACTTTTTTTTATCAGCAAGAAGGGCTGCTCCCTTCTTTTTTTCTTAATATGCTTGGTGAGAAAATTGACTTTTGTGGGAAAATGAAAAAAATACAAATATTCATGCTAATCCAATAGATGGAAACATTCAGCAACAACAACATATAGGCCTATATGGAAACCAAAATGATGAAAGAAGAAATAAAACCATTGGGAGAGCTAGACCCCGTTAAAGCTCATTAATGTGCTGTTGTAATGTCAGCTACAGCATTTTGCCGTAGTTTTCACCATCATACAAAGCTATTAGCCTATATTGTTTGCAGTGTAGACTGTACAGAGACATATCACTGGCATACCGAATGTAAAATTATGATTTTTAGTTTTGGAGTTGTAAGGAGCATGTTCTTTCTGTGATTTCCAAGCTAATTTGTGGGTGTTTATTCGTGGTGGACATCACAGACAATGATGTCCTCAGATGTCATGTTTGTGTGTTTAGTGAACGAGTCTGTCTTTTGACTCAATTCATGTCTATGCCGCGTCTCTTGCATTGTCCTGCAGAATGTCAGTGTCTATAACGGATCATATCCTGTAATGTCGTGATATAAAAACTGCCGCTAGGAACCATAGGTTGAAATACAGCTCAATGAATGTTTCATTCCTCCCTGTAATGTACAGTACTTACTGTATATCCCATCCCAGTGGGGGTTTTACAAGCTTTTATAAGGATTTAATAACTCTGTCTTCTTCTTACATATAAACAGTTGTTATCAAGTGTCTGATGTTTTGCTTAACACTATTCAGAATACATAGCTCATTGCAAGCGGTGTCTCACTTCAATGACAATGGAAAACATTAACATTCTGGACTCCTGTGCGGCTTGGCTCTCCGTCAGTAAGACAGGAGTTGTGCTGAACCAGGATAGGAGGGGGTCTTACTATTTTGGTCGACAGCAGATGGTACAACAGTGAAGAGTTGTCAACAAGTCCTAACTAGTATTTTGTCATTGCCTTCCAATGTGACTCAGGAGTCAAACTAAGTGTTTTTAAGAAGAATGCATATCACATGTCAGTCACTTAGTGTGATATTTATTTCATTTGTAAAGAAGAAGGTAACATTGATTTTCTGCATTTTCTGCTTTTATTCTGTTTGGCTGGAAATGGATATGTACGGATATGTGCACATATAAGGCACTGGTTATCACCTAAATCTCTAAGTTTATCTTTGGACAGTCAGTTTTTTTAAACTCCTCCCTGGGTGGGGGGGATTGGTGGGGGGGTAGCCAGTGACTGAATTGGACTTAACCAGCTTTCTGGCGAAGTCTAGACACAGTTGAGTGTGAGTCTCTGCTAAAGTACTCAATCCCAGAGGGCAAAAAGCCTCTGGTTCCCAGAGGACTCTGGCGGAGTATCATTTTACAAGCAGGTCCAAGAAGACCAAGCAGGTCTACAGTCACAGGACTGCAGACTCAGGAACGGGCGCAAAACCAGTTTTGTTTGCCAGTAGCCTTACATTGGCCATAACAACTCACTTGATCACGTTCTGATTGGCCACTGCTCTGGTTAACATTTGGTTGGGTAAAGGTGAGCGTATAGGTTGTTGCTGGGAGATGGGTACGAGATATTAACAGCAATAACTTTTGAAGAAGGAGATGGTACAAAGCAGCCCATTACCACTGGAGGTCCTGGTCCCTTTGTCTAAAATAGCTCCCATTAGGCATGCAGAGGACAGTTTGCTGTGTTTAAGTCCATCTTAAAACAATCAGTTTCCCCTTTAAATTTTGAAACAGGGTTTTCTTGATGTATCATTCCTCCTATCATCCATTCCTAACATGCTCAGTGTAATTCCAAATTTCCACCAACTGCGTAACAGCTGCGGAGTCATAAGGTGTTATGTTAAAGTCAATGTGTGTATTTCCACTGATTGCGGAGCGACTGCTGCGCCGCCGTGTCCCGACTCCGTCCCAGCTCCGGCGGTCCCCAACCCCCCGGAGGAGATTCCCTAGAGCTTCTATTGGCTGGATGCCGGAGACCGCCACAGCAATTCAACACATTGCAGATAATGCAGGACAGGAAGTCAAGCACAGAAACAAATTAAACATCCGGTTAATTTTCTAAATAAAATAGAGCGTGCTCACGGCGGATCATATCTCCCTGGACTACACCCTGAACACAAAGCCCAGAGCACCCTCTACTCCTCTGGATGGAAACAAGCTGAAGTTAGTCTTGTGGTTCTAGTCTACATGATCTTGCGAGATCTCATGGGTCCTTGAGATTTCAGCTGTCAGTCATGGCCAGGATAACCAGCAGGAATGATAACAAGAAAATCCTCTTTCAAATTTAAATACAGGCAGCTGTCTATTGTTTCAAGACGGACTTGAAAGATCCCGGGACAGTCCGTATGCAGCGTGAATAGTCAATCATCGTCAGTATTCTGACCTTAGAGGGGGCTTTCCATCCGACTAACTGGGCTAACTCCCGTGCTGAATGACAGTCTGACTCGATCAGGTTGCATCAGCTTGCACACATTGTTGGTTGTTCTCAGCTGGGAATCTTTGTTGCATGTCATCAGCCGGCTCGCTTCATCCACAAGGTCACCTCTACTGCCCAAAATAAAAAACTAAACTACAATGCCTGGAATATACTTCATCTCTTGTGTTGTCATCCTGTCTCAAACTTTTAGTTTTTAATGGAATACTTTGTATAGAAAGGGCCAGTGCATTGTGATGGACACCAATACCAGTACACAATGGAAAGATGCTAGAGTAAGCACCATAGCTTTTAAAGTGGTGGAGAAGGTTGGACCCAAAGGCAGAGACGGCCAGGGGACGCGGTGAGCTTCAATATTTATTTAACCAAAAGTGTCCAGAAAAATAGCAGTCAGGATTATGCAAAAATGAAGAAACAGAACCAAAACCAGGCTGAGTAATCCACAGCAACGTACAACAATGGTCATGGGACGCACAAACATATAGACCCTCACAGGAACACACAAGACAGGACGTGTAACTAGACAACAAGGGAGGAAACATGGACCAGATCTGTAATAATCAATAAACCAATCATCACCATAGCTATATTTCATCTATTCTCTCTACGTAGATACATAAAAAACATGTGACGCTTATTCCAAGTTTTTTTTCTCTTTTCTTCTTCGCTGTTTCCGAGTTGTTTTCACTCCCTCCTATTTCTGGAATTCGAGGTCAATAAACCTCATTTACATGAAATTATACATACTATTTGAATTATTTTGACTAATGATGAAGACTCGAGGATTGTATGTCGATGGATCATCACAGTCCTTTTTAAACCATTTCACTTTCTTTTTAAATGCTATGAACTGTAGTAAAAAAAATACATAATTTAATAAAAGTAGTGAACTAATTATGAATTTTTCATGTTTTAAAGCATTTTTCAGGCATTTTAAGCCTTTACTAGGCAGGACAGGTGAATAAATGACAGAAGAGAGAGAGGGAATGACATGCAGCACGGGTCAGCAGGTCAGAGTTGAACCTGCGCCCGCTGCAGCAAGGACTGAGGCTTTGTACATGTACTCTTCCAGGTGAGCTATCCAGGCGACCAATCATTTTACTTACATTGTATGGAACCAACAGTGTGTTTTTGAAATGGGTCAAATGTGACCCGGTGACAACACTAGGGTTAATAAATGCTCTGTATCGTGAGTTATTGTCATCTAATTTGGCATATGAGCTTCCTCCATCGCTCTCTCAAAGCACTTCCAGTCTGCCATGCCATTGTCTTTGTTGTTTCTAATGTGAGATGGGGAGGGGGGGGGGCTGCAGGTTGAAAGCAGCTGACGCCGTCAGAATCAGTCGGAGGACGGAGGACTGTGTTACACACACTGCTAAGCAACACTGACGAGGTCTCTCACAGTCAGGAATAGATCCGTGCCGCCTAAAATCACACGCATTTAGTGCAATTGTCCTCTCAACAACCTGTAATTACCTGCATGCACTTGATCCCAATTAAACCGCAGACTACCAGACTGTTATCATGGAAATTAGCAACATCTTTGTACCATGCACACTGTTATAATGGTGGCTGTTATGGACAATAGTGTCATATAATGTGCTTCACCTCAGCCTGACCTCTGCAGTCCATCTCACTTACTGGATGTATCTTATTTGTTGGACATGTTTAGAAAGATTTGCATCTTCAGTTTGGACGGAATAAATAAATCAGAAAGTACTGAGAGACCCATTGCTGTTTCTTTGTTCTTTAATGGGAGTGGATATGGGACAAAAACAAGAACGTAGAATATACTGTTTATCCGTTAATACTGCACCTTCAGTTACCTACACTTCTGGAACTGTTTCTGTACTGCTGGGTCTCCTTATTATCATCAGCAGTAGTATAACACACACACCCACACCCACACCCACACCCACACAGATACAGGTTCTTTCAGGTCTTCCAGATGGCTCATCTGACCTTCCACTAACAGCCAACTTATCAGCAACAGTACATGTTTTCTCATTATTTTAGATTTTGGGCCAAAAACAAATAAGTCATAAAAAGACAGACATCAGAATATGAGTTGATGATTAATCAGCGAGCCTTCTAACCCCTGGCCGGGACTCACAACACAAAGCATTACTGAATGCCACCATGTGCTGTAAGTACTGAACATCGTTGTGTGTGCTATACCTGATGACAAACAGCATCATGTACCCCATACGGTGGGGAAAAAGCAACCCCCACCCCCACTACAGCGGCAGTCTCACATTGCCAGACCTACCCCCCCAGTGCTGGCTCAGCACTCCAGTATGGTCTGGCTGCACCGCCTATCTATTATGGGATAGGGGGGGAAAGCGCTCTGTCTTCCATGCAGACAATCCCAAAATGCAATTCCCACAGTGCATTGAACAAACCAATGATTTTCTCATGCCTCAACTTTAATATAATCCTGACAAAACTGATGAATGAATGAACTGTGTTGACTCTCAGTATTTCAAAACCCAAACCATTCATCTTTCCATAATCATGGACTCGAAGCTTAGCTGTAATAGCCACAAGTAAATAAAGTCTGCCAATTATATTCAAAAAACAGCAAGGATATATACTCATCGCGCAGCAAAGAAAAACATATCCATACTCTTCCCCCCAAATAACAACTCTCAAGAGACTTCAAATGCTTGTGGTAGGGTCCCGACACAGACAAAGAGGACCAGTATCCGTAGGAATTCGGCCCGTATTGGGACACATTTGGACCACAGTTGGCACATTCAGTGCCAATGCCCTGTGTGTAGTGAAGCAGTTAAGGTTGTGTACAGGCAAGGGTTGTGGATGGGCATGTACCGCGTCCAACTATCATGCAGGAGACCAAAGCTTGCATCTAAATAAGTCTTTATTTGAGCCAGACCAGTTTCTGTGGGACTTATGTCCACATTGGACCAATCAGCATCTCGTGGTGTACGTGCCAACACGGGAAGAGCCCTTCATCTAGCAAAGCAGAAAGAATAGATGTGAAGATCTGAGCTTCAATCCCATCAGCAACCTGCATAGATGCTTGGGATTGACCATTGTTATAACTATGTATATCCTCAAAGGCCCTGGATCTGGATAGTTAGACCGCTTTGCAGGACTGTGTGGTATACTGCATAGATTGATATGAAATCTTCCAGAGTCTCCCTCCACTTGTTAGACCTGGTCAGGCAAGACAAATGACACATTTCTCATTCTGATTGGTAGATGACATTTGTGACGTAATACAGTCTGACCAAAGATCCGCCCACCTAAGACCTGAGCAGAGTTTAGCAACAATAACTGAAATCTCATCTCAAGATGATCCAGTCAGTGTAACAGTCCTCTGTGTGATGCAGAAGCAAAAAGGAGCCATCATGCAGCTTAAGCCACTATGGCATGGTCTGAAGGGTTGCCTTGTTCAGCCTTGTGGAGAGAGCTGGGGGGATGGGATCTATCTGGAGGGATGGAGGTGATCACAGATATGTGTCCAGGACCGGACTGGCCAGGAAGCACTATGTTTTTTTTCTTCTTTTTTTTTACATTTCACTGTAATTGTATTTTGTACAATGTCATGTGGCAGATTGATTGATTGGATCCATATGGGACAAGGTGTAAAAAAGTCTTCCATGCCAAGGATAGGCTTGTTCGGACCATGTGCAACCATTGATTACTAGCTGCCAAGTCAAACATCTGCTGTTACTTTGTTGAAAGTAACTCAAAAGTAATGCAAAAGTAGTTTGTGTTACAAGTCTTGGGTGTTACAGACTTCTACTACTATTCAAGGTGCTTCAACAAAGTCACAGTACTTCTTACTTCAGCCTATGCTGCTGACTGAGAAGTCAGACTTCCCACTGAAAGGTGCTTGTCTGGTGAATGTGGGCTCACTGCAGGTAATGGAACAAACATGTAATGCTGTCATGTTATGGGGACCGTTCCTGAAAGTCATGACACATGGTACTCGGCTACATTTCCAGCTTTGTCACACTGCATTCTCCCTATTTTTCTTTAAGTTTTTCAAACCCAACCCATTCAAATTCTGTTTCACAAGCTATTCATTTTTTTTCAATCGGGTCATTTGGCAACACATCAGAACACACTCTTTGGCACCGGTTTCTAAAAACAGGTCCCGCCACAGCGTGGTTTTATTCCCTTTGTTCAAAACAAAGGACTTATTGAATTAGAAACGCTCACAAGGAATCGGGGTTCTTCTAGGTCAGAGCGTTGTGTGATGGGAAGTGTAAATACAGTGAGGCAAATCCCGTTAGGATGCACTCAGCGCTCATTCGCTGACAGTGGGAAATCAAAGCAAGGTGCAATAAGGAGTGTGCTGAAGGTGAGCCGTGGGAGCAGCGTAATGAGCGAAAGATCCACATGTGATCGACTAAGAGGCTGCTAATTTGATTTCAGCCCTCCTTAATGAGTTACTCAGCTCTCAGATGGTGGCAGGGGAGGAAGAGAAAATGAAAGTCAAATGAAAAGCTGGGGTCACTTGCTTTCAAATCAGCCGCCACTTCAAAGAAGAAACACAACGCAAGAGACACAAAAGTCGCTTTCTTTTCTGACTTGTGTCTGCAATTAATGAAAGCGCATCAAGTGGATGACAGAAAGTCTATCATGTCCCGTTTTCATCTGCAGCCTCGCCGACGCTGTCGAACGGCGATAAAAGGAGGGACCGCGCTGAGCCGGTTGCAGAGACAGGAGCCAGGTTCCATTATTCAATTTCACCACAAGAGACCTGCAGCGAACACGCAAACTGGACCAAAAAAAACAAAAAAAAAGTTACTTCAATTTCCAGAGAAGAAGTTGTAATTTATTAGAATCTGTCACAGATGAATTCAGAGTGCAAGAACAGGAATCCATTTACTACACAACGTGACACTGGCAGCTACACACTCCTCCGTTCCTAATGATGTGGCAGGTTTGGACATTTGGAATACCCAATCATACAATGCCGTATACACAATCTAAAGCAGGGCCTGCTAAATCTTTTTTGTGAGTTTCTTTCTCACACTGAGTCATAAAAACATCTATTTACACAGGCTCCACTTGGAAACATGACTGCGCTCCATGCACAGAAGAGTCCGCGTTCTGTTCTGATACGAAGCCTACAACTAGAGGACTCTGGGAAAGTTTAGTCTTAAAGCCTCTGACGCATGCATCTTCAGTCCATGTTTCTATTTTAGTTGGATAAAACCCTTACCGTCTCCAGATGGAGCGGTTACTTTACTTTTTTGCATTTTTCCCAACGTGTTATACAATGTCTAAACAACTCAGCATCATACATCATACACAAAGAAATGTGTTTCCATCCAAGGAGCATTGCAACCTTCTTAAAAAAAATTAAAAGAAGGTAAAAAACAATTAAAAAATACATAGAATACAACACAAATGAAATGGAGTAAAGGCTATATAATCACAAATATTGCAGGAGATCAGCCATATATTTTTCTTATCATTAATAATTTGGATGGACTCAAAATAATTGAGTAAAAGCTGGCAGAGATTTAGAATTTTTTTGCTTTATGGATATGTAACTTCCCTGTGGAATAACTAGAAAATTGAAAATCCTATGCATTCTTTTTTATCGTAATTAAGAATACCATATTTTCCTTGCAATTGAATTGCATGATTCTTTGGAATATTTAAATCAATTTCCTTTTTTTTCCCCAGTACTCAGCTGAATGCCGACACTGGCAGAACAGATCATAATCACGTGGGATTGGATAAAGTGCCTCAGGGATGTCACTTGGGTCACTGTTGTTTTGGGGCTGAAGACAACAAGTCTGAAAATGATAAACCAATCTGGATTTAATACACATATTATATATATATATATTATTATATATACACACACACACACACATTTTGGAACCAAAGTGACACAGCCCCGCCTTTCCACCACGATAATCACAATCACAATCATGTTGGCAAACAGGACTAAAACGAGAGTCCCGACTTGATTTCTTATCATTCCTTCTTGGGCCCTGATGGATATTATAACACGAGTTGCATAATTCAATAGCTGATGAAAACATACTAAATGTGTAAAGACAAAAGACATTGAATGTGTTTCTAATATTCTGTAAACGGGATGCTTTCTCTGTAACCCCGGTAAGTCTGAAGCTGAGATGTGAACGTCGGTGAAGTGCAGGCAATAAGAGACAGTTGCACTCGCCCGGGCTCAAACCCTGCAGGAGGTCCAGAGCCTGGTGGAACCAACCATCTGGGACCCAAACAAAAACCCTTCTGAAGCTCTGATCTCTGCCCCCCCTCCCCACCTCCGTCTCTCATCCCTCCAGCCGGGCACCCTCTCTTCCAAGAGCCCAATACTTAAGGGACTTTGCAGCTATTTAATGTTTAATGCCCTCTAAAGCCAAAAGAATGCTAATTTCTGTGGCCTGCTACCAATTTTCCTCCTTTTCACTCTCACCCCAAAATTACAAATGTGTTGTCTCCACGGGCCTATTTATCCCCGGTGTTACAGCTGGGGACAATTATGCACAGGAAGCTCACAGGGGGACGTATTTTGGGAGCAGCCAGGAAGCAAGTGGCGGATCCATCCTTCAAGGAAGGAGGCGAAGCTCTACAGACTATTGGGGAGGGGGTCACCCTGGCCAGGGGGGCACTTCTGGGCCGTTTTTCGTTGAACTCCCACCAGTTCCTCGTCCCCACCACGGCCTGTGAAGATTAGCCTGAAGAAGACATGAAGGTGGCCAGGGGATTTGGAGAAAGAGGGGATGAAAGAAAGGGAGAAAATGAGAAGCAACCCCGGCCCTCTCTCTGTTTACCCCCCCACTGTACAACGCTCTCAAGTGCTTCAGAAAACCCGAGCCAGGATATTTCCGATCAGAACACAATGTCTTTCTTTGTCTTTCTCAAGCTTTCTCAATCTTTGACAGTTTGGTTTTGTTGAGATTAAAATTGACCGTCCAAAGAGCGTTTGTTTTGTCTTCACATCGGGGACGGGGGAAGTGGACTTAATGGAAAGGAAGACAACGGCCTTCATTTCCAAACCCTGTCTTCGTTGTGAGCAGTGACGAGAAGAAAGCCTCCATCCGACAGCGGCCTCAAGATCATCTTAGAATCACAAGCTGGACACATTTTTTCATTTAACATACTTTTTCAATCCTGCAAAGGAAATGACATGTTTTCTCTCTGTTGTTAGTCACACACATTACACACCGGTCTGACACACAAACACACACGGTCAGGACCTAGGGTATACGCGCACTAATGGGGGGATGGAGGCGCCCCGAGCAGTCGAGTGTTGTTGAACAGCTTTGAGTTCTTCTAAAGTTCGTATTGAGCGTCTGGACCTCCTTGCCACGCTGGATGGCTGAGAGATGTCAAAATAAAATACACCCTGCAGGGAAGCAAGTCCACGTTTTTTTTTAAGTATTTTGATGACTTGAAGGCTGAGCCTGACTGGGATGACCAATCCTAAAAAACAAGTTCCACCTCTAGTTTAGTACAGTCTTCTCTGGTTGATTGGGACTTCAGGTGTAGCTCTTTTTGTATAAGGTGTACTGTGTATTGTGTGTCTATTTGTATAATGGTTTCAAAATAGGGAGGGTTGGTTGTGGGTTGGGTCAGGATCTGTTTTTGATGTGTACTTACCACATCCATCTGCAAAGTGTCCAGAGAAAACTTTTATCGTGATCCGAGACTTAAAATAAAATTGATTTGAAACATGGAATCGGTCTAATCCTCTGGTTTTTGACCAAATACCAGTCTCACCTGTTTTTATGTTGCGTGCTAATTAGCTAACGCTGGCGTGCTAACATCAGACTAAACTAAGATATGGTGAGCACTCCGTGCCAAACATTAGCATGTTAACACTGTCGTTGGGAGCTGATTTCCAGCGAATGCACAACGGCTACGTGAGGTCATGAGGACCCATGAGATCTTGCAAATTCATGTAGAATAGAGCCAGAAAACCAACAACAATGCTCTATTTTACCGCCGTTCTGGAAAAAATATATAAAAAAATGAATGGGGGTGTTTAAGCCAAGGAGCCCTCATCCACCTTACAAGGAGCATGGTAGCCTCAGAGACGCTAGCATGGCTAGAGACTTGTGTTCAAGGCCACAGAATATCAAAACTGAATGCTTAGCATTTCAAAAACATGGGTGACATGTCTTTCAGAAACGTTAGGACTACGTTTTTTTAACGTTTTTAATGTTTTACATTTCACAGCTAGGGGAAAAAGTCGAGTCAATGGACTCGGAGCAGGTGGACTCAGAGTTAAGCTCGTGCGCCGCCACAATAAAAAGGCAGCATGAATGGAGCCATGATACTACGATTCACCATGGCAACAACCACACACCAACCGGTCAGGGGAAATACTCACATACAGCGAGTTGGAACATCCGCTTAGTTAACAAAGCAACACAGCAGCTGGCGCAAAAGAGAGAGAATTTACGGGGGCGGAAAGTGCTGCTAGAGTAACGCATAAGTTCTACTATAGTGTATTAATATCATATGTAATCATAAGTGCAACGGTACCTGTACAGGGAACCCTACACCAACATTTAAAAAAGAGTCAGACTCTTGTGAAGGTGCTTTGCTGATACGCTCCACATTACCAATGTTAATGTTAATGTAAAGAAATCTGCTGCGTGCAAAAAACTGATAGACCGGAGAGAAAACCACACCGCTCAAGACGCTAGTTATGAAAATACATCTGTAGACCGGGCCTCGATATCCTCTCCTGACGTCGGTTTAACTCCCTGGGAAGTCATACAGCTTCTTCATCAACTGATGCAGAGAGAAGAACCTGATCCCGACCAGGTTAGGTTCACAGACTCGGCTACCACAGTAACTGCCCCTGAGGTTAAGTGACGGGCCGGAGTTCCCCCTCTCTCTCTCTCAGGTTTGATTTACCTCTCTTTCTCAAACATCTTCACTCATCTCCGGGTTAACTACCTCCGAGTTTTCACCCAACCTGCTCTCTGAAACGGACCCCAGAACAGAGAGGCTCCTGTTCGGCGGTCTCAAGAGACAAAGACTCGGCATGCTTGCTGTCGCGTCTTTTCTACAGAAAGTCCCCATCGCTTGTCGCATGTACGTAACAAAAATAAAAAGCAGCTTATGGGTCTGAAAAGTCGCCAAATCTAGTGATAAAGTTGCTAAGCTGGGTTGGAATATTGCTGTGTCCCGTAGTCTTTGTGTATGTGCATCGAGGTGCATTGTGGGAAGGCTGACTGATAACCGTCCTCTCCAGGGACGCAGGTCGAGGTGGCATTTATCTGAGGGGGACTCTTTTGTTCTTGAAATGTCCCCCGTGCTTTCAATAATTCAGCAGGCAGCCCTTTTCTTCTCTTTACTTCCCCTCGACACGACGCCAACATTTACCGCCTCGGGGTTAAATATGTGCTCGCCGCTGCCCCCCCCCCCCCACCCCCCCCCAGCAGTAGCAGACAGAGGAGTCACACATCAGTGGTGCGTTGTTGACAAGACAGTGAACTTACTACAGTACGTAGACTGCATCGGCTTTCACATCGCGTACCTGGGCTGTCGTTACAGGTCGGCTTTCACAGGAAATGTCTCTTTGCTGTTCTCTGTCCACAATCTGCCACAAAAGACACGAGCGTTGTACTGGACCATAAAGAGAAAAATATATCAATCAGAGATTTATTCGGTGTAATGTATCTATGTGCTTTTCTTGCTCGGTCTCTAAGATCATCTTAGTGTTTTTATAAAGGCTCCATTGTGCATAGATGAAAAAGAATGGGGAACATAATTCATTCCATAAAAAACAACTTTCCTTGCAAAAAAACAACATGTCATTGATTCAGCTGCTTAAATTTAACCCCAGGTTAGCATCACATTTTGGGTAGGGAGTGATGATAATAACTTCCCAAACCTAATCATTCCTCAAAGGGTAACTTAACTGGACCCTATATTTTAACATGTTTTGGTGTCTAAGTGACTGATGATAACAATAATCTCTTTTTAAATTTGTACAGTATAAAGCAAGACCAAAACAAGCTGCTATGTAACATTATTGGGCAATCTGCGTCCCCTAAAAGTTCAGTTTTTTGCCAATGACGGATTATTATTCTAAGTATTTGACAACATTATGGAAAGGATCCCTACAGAGAAAGAACTTTTAGTTTAAGAGTAAGATTTTTTTCTTCTTTTTGTTACCAGACTGTATTTAAACAAACAGTTATTTGAATATTGTAAAGCACATTTGATTCAAAGTGGACAGAAATAACATGACTATGAGATTTGCTGCTCTATACATGCTAAAAGTAGTGATTATTTACATGGAGTCTGGTGGAGATATGCTGCTCTATACATGCTAAAA
>NC_048417.1:28526004-28532094 GCF_013103735.1 Etheostoma cragini | reverse complement strand
CACTAAAAGTAGTGATTATTTACATGGAGTCTGGTGGAGATATGGTGCTCTATACACGCTAAAAGTAGTGATTATTTATATGGAGTCTGGTGGAGATATGTTGAGCTATACATGCTAAAAGTAGTGATTATTTGCATGGAGTCTGGTGGAGATATGCTGCTCTATACACGCTAAAAGTAGTGATAATTTACATGGCGTCTGGTGGAGATATGCTGCTCTATACATGCTTAAAGTAGTGATTATTTACATGGAGTCTGGTGGAGATATGCTGCTCTATACACGCTAAAAGTAGTGATTATTGACATGGAGTCTGGTGGAGATATGCTGCTCTATACACACTAAAAGTAGTGATTATTTACATGGAGTCTGGTGGAGATATGCTGCTCTATACACACTAAAAGTAGTGATTATTGACATGGAGTCTGGTGGAGATATGCTGCTCTATACACGCTAAAAGTAGTGATTATTTACATGGAGTCTGGTGGAGATATGCTGCTGCTCTATACACACTAAAAGTAGTGATTATTTACATGGAGTCTGGTACATGATGTACAATAGGAAGATAATGATTTTGTTAATAAGCTACAACATGTGTTACATATGTCCAGAAATAGACAGGAAGGGTAAATATGTTGATGCAAAGTCAATTTGAAACTAAAATATATTTAAAAAGATGACCATAGGGGAATAACCATAATTGGACAACTTGTTGTCATTGGAACTGTCATCATCAATGGCATCCCAATAATTTAGTATATCTGATATCACCAACATATGAGGGTCATATACACCATCAGTTTTAGAAATCTATTTCCCTGGAGAAGAGAGGGCATTGTTTCAAAGTCATTTGCGAAAGGTGACACTTTGAACTTCGGATTCACACACACACACACACACACACACACACACACACACAGCAAACGTCCCATGTGGGATTAGGCGAAAGAGCCCACCTGTCCCAGGGAAGACATAGCATGATAGAGTGATCTTACTCTCACTGTTATTTCCCCCAAGGCCAAAATGTGTACGTATGTGTGTGTGTGTGTGTGGGTGTGTGTGTTCTCGGGGGCAATCAGGCTCTGTGTTCCAGAGGATATGGGCTCTCGGAGGGTCGGAGGGGCCTACCTGATGACCGTGTATATCATCAGCCATGAAGTGGACAGGAAAGGTCGCGTGTAACCATCTCCGATGTTGTTCAAATCAATCTCGGGGTCGGCTGCACCCGCAGACCAAAATAGAGACTGATTGTTTGGTTGTGTTGTGCAGCTGTGGGCCATTGCTTGTATGGGCTGTTGATTTGTCGTGCCATGAGATTGATGTCTGAAAGCACTTTTCTATGTCTGAGTAGAGGGAATACTATATGGGTCAAAGATTTAAATTACTGCTTCAAAGCTCAAATGAAATAACCAATTAAACCCATGGTATATAGTTAAAAGTAGTACATTCCTGGTGGTCGAAGGAAAAAGTTCCTCATAGGTCAGTCCTGACCCTCTGCGAACTACACACACAAAAACCCAAACACCAACTTACAAATTCACTTGTTTACAGTTAAGACTAATACTAATGCTAATACTGTTTGAGTAAATCTGGTGAAAGCTTCCATTCAACGGCTTTAAAGCCGATGAAAACATCGAAAATGTTAGTTTTTTGTGTTTTGAGCTGGAAGCAATCTCTTGTCCCACTGGGCCACAGCAACAACAAAATAATATGCATAATATAATAAGCATAGCTCATCAATTGCACACCGGTAATATCTTACTGTATATTGCCAACATCATATGAGGGTCATGGAAACCTGACATTTTAACTTGAATCTATTTTTAACTTACTTCCATGTACATTAACTAGTATTACTAATCTGATTTTTCCAGCTCACTATTTCCCAAGTTTAATCTCATTTCATTAAGTGTGAATTGTACATTGGTGTACTATCATTTACACCTCCATGAGTACTTTTAAGTAGCCTATTTATGAGCATATTTTTGTCATTTATAACATTTCATTGATGATTTGTACCCTGACAGAACGGGCTGCCGTACCACTGGGGTGCGTTGTGCTGCAGGATGCCAAAGGGGATCAAGACAACAAGCTGTAGGGTGGGAAGACGGTCTTTATAAGGGTCTGGTTTGGGACTGGAGGTGGTTGTACTTGTTTAAAAAAAAGAAGAAATACAAGCAAACAGCAAGAAACAAAGAAGTACTATGAAATACAGTCAGTACGTAGGAAAGAGCTTCTTTTCTGCATCAGTTCCAAAGTGTCCTCTGAACCAGTGTCTTGGATGATGGAGACCCTTCTTAAGGAGTCCAATCAGACAGTTAGCGTCCCTGTGAGGTCTTCAGGACCTCCCAAACAAATCGCTGGGTAACCTTGCTTAGCGGCACGTGGGCCACGACAAGACCCAAGTGGAGTAATTCTGCCTGTGGACCAGCGTTAAAGGAAGTTTTCTCCGAACGGTCGGTGTATTTCGAGTTACACAGTTCAGTGTTTTCCCCTATCATAATGGTCCAAAACTATATTAGAATGCACAGATAGCACAGTGGATCAACGTTTTTTAAATGGCGTTAAAAGTGTGCCAGACCCCCCTAAAGCAGTGATCCTAGACCCTCCAATGGATGTATCAGTACAGACTGTCTGCAAAATATCAGGAAAAAAACCCTCAACTGGGCCCTTTGTCCCCTACTGCATTTTTCCCAAAAAGCCCTAAACATGGTGCCTCTTTCTGCTTTTTTCCCCTCCTTTTTACACCCTCATCCGTCAATCTCTTGCACTCTGATTGACAGAGTCTCCCTAGTCTTTCTTCTGTTTCTCCTTCCATTGCTGTGGTCCACCGCCAGCCACCCCTTTGGTCTTATTGTGTCTTGGCATCTCCCGTCGGTCCCTTGTTTATGAGCCGGACTCGCAGACAGCCAATGACACCCTGTCCTAATTATCTATCAGCCGGATGAAGGCATTTAATGCGTGTCCTCACGGGAGCCAAAGGTGACATCATTAGACCACGTTCACAGGCCCGAGCCTGGGCCAGGAGGTGGAGAAGGAGGAGCGGGGCGACAGGGGGTGCCTGAGTGGACCGAGTCATTAAACTGGGCCGTCATTCATTATGAATGAGCTGGACATCCGTCTGCTCCAGCTTGTAATCCCAGCCCCTCTTTGAAGTGAAAGAAAGGACGGAGAGTGACTACAGAGACTGAGAGAGAAAAGAGAAAGGGAGGAGAAAGGGAAGAGGGAAGAAACACTTTCTGCACATCTATTTTTTGTACGGCTCTCTCAGTCTGCTTTGATATGTTTCTACTCTTTTGTTCCCTCATCCTCACAATCTTCTTCCTTTTCTCTTTCTTTTTTGATATTGCAATATTGTGTGACACAAGTGTTGTTTTTCCTGGTTTTAAACGCTGCATCACAGTAAAGTAAGTGTCAAAACTCTCATTGTGGTAATATTTTTGTGAAAGTACCTAAAGTCAACCCTAATCACTATTGGATATTTTCCTCATGATGTGGAGCCCGAGATTACATCATCCAATCTCCACGATGTAACGTGTCACCACCCAGTCCTTTTGTGGTGAGAAGGTTAATTGAAAAACAATGGGTGGGGGGGGGGGGGGGGGGGGGGGGGGGGGGGGGGGGGGGGGGGGGGGGCGTTGAGAATCCTGTTCTGGTAAATGTACTGTACATACATTAGATGGGACCTTGTTTGAGAGCTCATTCTGCATCTCTCATCCTGTTAGAGCTCTATTGTATGAGAGAATATCCCTAGTTTATTTTTTTAAGCGGCACTAGCGTTGAATTATTGGCCCATTTCCTGACTTTAGGCCTGTTTACTGAGCAGAGTGAATAAGACAAACGGAGCGATCACAGGCGTCGCACCAGCTCGGGCAGAAAATGCTCAAAAGTGCGTTTGCCTCTAAGAAAACCTCCCACAGTGCTCACTCGCGGTCTGTGTGTTTCTGTAAGGTGTGTACGGCCTTCCAGTTCACACTCCGACACTTTAGCCTCTTCAATTACTCGAGCCGCGGCGCGGAGACACAAGCTCTCGTGACAAACCGATTGTCTCCACCAACAGAGACGTTACACACCAACAATAAAGCAGTGGTAATCCATTGTTTGCGTTGCACATTTGTCATTTTAATGAGCAGCCAAAATGGTAGAAGGCGTCAAAGACAAGGGCGTCATTACCATTCATGGCTACACACACACACACACACACACACACAATACACTCACAAAATATAAACCTATGCACCTCATTTGGAAATACCTTGCCATTTCAGCCCTTATCACCTTATCAAAAAAAAATTGTCTTTTGCTTAGATGCAGGACATGAATTAATGAAGCCAGCATTAATAAAGTGGTGGATACAGTTCGATTAAAGATACTTAAAGGAGCAGGAGCAGGGCCACACCTCAACCACTTCCTTCCTAAACAATCCCCACCAAAGCCTCTCCTTTCATGCAACTCCTCAGTGGTGGAACCAATTTTTAACATCAAACTGCATTTGAATTATCCATGTCCCTTAATATTTATCAAAAGGAACTGCAAAGATTTACCAATATGTTACCATTTTAGTTCATATGGAGACACAGGAGAGATCCCTGTTTATGTACAAGGGCTCTTCTAAGTTCACTTCAACCTTCAAAAAGCAGAGTTTGCTTCCTGCTTCCTATTCTCAGTCCAGTGGTTTCTGCTGAGGCGAGCAGCCGACATGCCCGACGAGAGAACCGGAGAGAGAGAGGTAATCCCCATAAGAAGATGACAGCGTTTAAAGCCCAACAGAAGACACAGGAGCAGCTGGATCTATCTGCCTTAATGAACCCATGCAGCACTCTCAGCCTGAGCTTGCAATTATTCTCACTTTCCCCCTATTTCCATATCCTCGCCTTTCCTCCACATCAGATCCGGCGGCGGCTGGCCCTCCATCATCCTATTAGTTTGCGTAACCCCTGACCTCCTCTCCCGGCATTGTGTTTGCAAAACATGATGTATGCTTCGTGGCATGCGGTTCAGAACAGAACGGGCATTTGGTTACACATTTCACAAGTGTTTACTATCAGGGAACCAATTATTGCAAATGGGAAACTCGCTCTGGATTTATTGTTGTCATGTGCTCATGTCTGACATTTTGAGCCTTCGTTATACGTTTCCAGCCTCGCTGTGATAAACAGAGAGAGGTTAGCATGGCTTCCTTACTTGTTGCAAGCCATCCTGCAACAGTAGGATGTGGGTTGGTTGTCTTACCCTTCTTCCTTTGATGTGGAGTCTATTTTCACATACAATGTAACGAAAGCACGCACACGAGCTGACACGCTGACCTTATGAATCCTTATTTCCTTATAAATTGCCCCAATCTGACCTTTCCCTACCCGCCCAGCTTCAGATGTGCTTTCTTCTCCCTGGATGAACATATATTACAGAATGCTCTTACACATATTAGGATTTGTTGACAATAAGAATAAGATTACACCGGCCTGTATCACCGTACAGATGATAGCTGGAGCCATCTGAGCTCATAACTCGTGCACGAAGACTGCTTCAGGAAACAGTACGTAAACAGAAGCTTCAGTTTTCCGTCTTTTCTACAAGGTACAGTAGACTACTGCAGAGATTACCAAAAACCCAATACCCCAAAACACAATAACTGTAGTTAAAGATTAACTTGCCTGTATATTACTATTAGGATTATAGTAGGTACACCTACATGTAGAACTAAAAGATTGCAATATAACCTATTTATTAGTATTAGGGGTATACATATGTCAAGGATGAATAAAGTCCTATTTAATGCTACAACACTGTTGACCCCATCAGTGATGTAACTTTGTAACTACAGGTGTCTCACCTTCACTCTTCACAGTGTGTAGACACGCCCCCTCCTGCTGTTCTCTTCCCACACCTGGAACCAATCCGTAATCACCATTTCCCGTCTAGTTTCTTGTCGTGTTTCTAATCTGTGTTCTAGAAATACTCACGTTCACAACTTTCTGCCAGCTCAGCTTTTCCTCAGACCCAGCACCTCCTCCACCAGCCCAGCTTTCTCCAGACCAGCACCTCCTCCACCAACCCAGCTTTCTCCAGACCCAGCACCTCCTCCACCAGCCC
>NC_048417.1:28504838-28525904 GCF_013103735.1 Etheostoma cragini | reverse complement strand
TCCAGACCAGCACCTCCTCCACCAACCCAGCTTTCTCCAGACCAGCACCTCCTCCACCAACCCAGCTTTCTCCAGACCCAGCACCTCCATTGCCTGCTCAGCCATCATTGGAGCTACCACCTCAACTGCAAACCCCGGCCAGCTTTGGACGTACATTTATAAGCCCACCAACGGTCTTTTCCTTATCCGGACTGCGTCAAATGCCCCGACCAAGCGCGTTTAGATCTGATGCTAAAGGAGACTTTTAGCGTTGATGACCACGCCAGAGACGCCTGACCAAGCGTCCGTGTTTTACTCGATTGGAGTGAGAATGTGTTGGGCAGATAATGTCTCTTCTTCCATTTCTCCCCTGAACCAAAGCGATTGTACTTTTAACTTTAAGACTCATCCCAGCTGCATGGGGGGGGGGCTCCCGCTGCCTTCCTATGGAGGCTAGGACGTCAATGCTATCCGTCTGCTTGTGTAAATGGGTGGTAAAGCAGTAACATATCTAATTCTTCTCTCTAATAGATAAGTTAGAGCTCAAAATACGACTATTTACTATTTACACTAATTACTGTTACTGCACTGATTGGTTCAATTAGAGTGACTTGTAAAATCCATAAAATAGCAAGTCCAGCACAACTGAGTATAAAAGACAAACGGAGGTCAGTGTACCATGACAATTAACAGTACAAGAGATACAATTACATAATAAAGACATTGTTAATGATGGGTCCTTTTGAGAGGGACTACAGTCTGAATGAGATAACCTGTAAAAACAGAACTCGCTTGGCAAAATAGGCCTAACGATGGGGTGGGTGAAGGCGTGTGTGTCTGTTAGTCTTTGTCCCCGTATGAGTGCAATGTGGACGACAGGACGCGTTTGTCTTGTGCTCCAGTTCGACGCGGCAAAGCAATCCGGCACACGACATTCGGAAAGAAAATTTAAAGAGTTCCCGAGGTATGGTGAACTCATTCCCTCTGAAAGGGATAGGGTTTCTCCGAGGCTCCCATCCGACAGATCTCTTTCCATCAGATTTACAGATTACCCCTATCCTGGTTCGGCCTCTTCTTGGCACCAAGTGCCACTAAGGAGCAGCTGTGTAGGACTAGATCAGATGTCTAAGTTTGTGAATATTTCTAATTTAAGAACATTACTATTTAAACATATTTGAGTAAAATGTAAAAATTCTGTGGCATTCAATAGTCCAGTTACGGGAAGTAATGGGCACTCCACTGATCTTACAGCTAAAGTTTAGGGATGTACAATAACTGGGAAGAAGGCCAAAACCCAAATGTGTTAAGTTGTTTTAAAAACTCGGCTGGACATGAAAATAGCAAAATACGCTCTTTTGAAGTAAATAATTTTGGTTGTAGAACATTTGGTACATCCCTAATAAAATACAGTCCACCTTTCAGGGAGTATACCTTCTACCGTATGAGGAATATAATGGAGGACTGCTATATTTTGCTGCATTAGTTAGAATATAAACTGCCATCTGAGTGTGTGTTAAAGAAGACAAAAACTGGTTTTCAACAGTGTCAAGTTCAACAACTACTTCTACTACTAGATTGATGTCAAGATTCCAGGGCTAAGCCCTGAATCTCCACTGTCCCTACAATCTGCAAGGGCACAGTTTAACACACACACACACACACACACACAGATTTATTAATTCCATCTCTGGCGTGAACGTGAAATTGCAAGGGCACAGGGGTGGTGATGCTCAATTAGCCGGGTCGGGGTGTGTGTCAGGGTGAATTGAGTGACGAGCCATGGTGACCAGATCTCATCACACAGCATCAGTGACAGGAAGGACACACACCCCCCCACCTGCTAATCACACACACGTTCCCATCATCAGTCGAGATTTGAAAAATGAGAGTACGGGCAAAAAACACGTATGTAGCAAACAAGCAGTAGTAGCTTTATGCAAATTCAAATATATATCAAATATAAATTTAAAATAACCAACATTCTGAATGTAATAGGGACTCCAATGGGGAGACAGTATGGGTGTTATGTGGGAAATTTGAGAAGACATAAAAAAATAGTCTTTCATCAGCCTCCAAAAAAGCCTGCAGACCATCCAGAGAGGACTCGCAATGTAAAAAGAAAGTGAGAGAAGTAAGGGGAAATAAAGATGAGAGTAAGAAATAGTAAGAATGTTCACTTGACCTCTTTGGATTACTATTGAGTATGCCTATGACCTATAGCGTCATGGTCTTAATCAAACAAATCCATACACGTGAACATATGAATGTGAGAGACAGATAGACAAAGATAGATAGATAGTTGCCTGGCGTCTGTCTCCAGGGAAACCATTTCCGATAAAACGTAGGAAAGGAGACGAGAGGAAGAAAGGAGAACTAGGATGGGAACAAAGTATTCCCCCCCACGCTTACACTCTCTCCATCTGGAATACCATGACTGCCACAGCCATGCGCACATGGTCAGAGTTAGGTCTCAACATGTCTGGCCGGTGTCTCTAAATAGATGGGGAATTCACTGCAACACACACTGTTGAAATTATATAAGGAATTGTAAACAATAAAATCAAGAAAAGAGATTCTCCAATTTTTTTTATTCAAAGGTCCAAATCTGATATTTATACAAGGTCAAAGATCCGGAACCATTGGTCATAAGCATTTTGCTTATTATTAAACTTTCTGTAACTCACAAGCAGTGTTAAGTTAATTCAAGGTTAAGGCCGTCATTGAAAAATTATAATTAATTATTTACTTAAAAAGCAGCATACAGTACATGACATTCAAGTGTCAGGAAATGTCAAGATAACTTCTGAACTATGGTACAGGGGGGGGGGGGTTTGGCCTTGACCGTCCGCCACTTTGCTCGTTTGATAGCCATGATGTCTCTCTCTCAAGGGGGGGGGGGGGGCAAATTCTCTGGGCGGACAAAGCAGAGAAAGGGGAAGTAACCTATGGTCCCACAGCCTAATGGTCTCACATTTCACTGAAAATTAGGCCCTTTGTTCCCACATTTCTACGATTTGTCTTAAAATAAGGGTAAGGGATAGGTTTGGGTTAAAATACAATGTCTGGGTTAGGGTTATGGGGTTAGGGTAACTATAACCCCAAACTGGGAGAAAGGTGGATGAAATCTGATACAAATTCATGAAAAAGGAAAGTGGGAACATATGGTTTGGGGATTTTGTTCCTCCTTATTTGGCATTTTGGTTCTGTTGTGTCTCCTCCCGCTTGTGTCCTAGTTTCCTCCCCGGTCTTTTGTTTCCCTTGATTATCTGTAAGTTCTGTTTCCTGTTTTATTTTGATAGTCTGGTTTTCTGTGCGGTCTAGTGTCTGTGCTCCCCTCGTCTCTGGTCAGATCCTTCTGTTTGTTTGCCGGTTCCTGCCAGTGTTTGTTGCATGTCTCCGTGTCCCTGAGGTATATTTGCTCCCTTTCCGTGTCCTGGTTTTTGGTTTTCATTATTTGTCTCTTTTGCCTTTTTGGATTTTTCAAATATAGAGTTTGGACTTTGTAGTTGTGGATTCCTTTTTGCATTCCCTGTATTTTTGATTAAATACATCCTCAACTTTGAACTCTCCTGCCTGCCTGTCTCTGCGCTTTGGTCCTCGTTCCCTACTCGTCACAGGAACATAGGGCATCATTTTGAATGAAATCAGAGAAATGCGGGAACATAGGGCTGACCATAGGCATGCTCCCACCAAATTAACACCAACCAGCAGCTAAATGCTGTTAAATATGCAAGTGGCTGGTAGATTTGGTTCACTCAGCAGCCAACACACAGTGCAACAGTTAAAAAGTGATCCCAGTCACTATGGTCAGCTGGAACCAAAGTGGACAGAAAGAGCGAGTGGTTGCACGGTAGGGGTGTGTGTGTGTGATTGAGTCTGTGTGTGTGTGCAGGCTTTGTCTATGAGTGTGTCCTCCTTCTTTGTGTTTAATCATCCGTTTAATCAAACTGCAGGGGTCGACAGCAGAAGAGTGAAGCTTCACCGGCTGGACGTTAAGAGTCACTTCAGCGGCGCTGTCACACATCACCGACATGTGGAGAGAAACAACTTCAGTCCGACCGATCTTCTCCTCGGAACTCAAACGGCTGGTCAGATTGCCAGCAGCCACATTTGACATGCATCCAGTCATTTTGGGGTCAAGTTTCATTGTTTATGGATAACTAATATGGATATAGTTCTTGTTATGGTAAAGCAACTTTCACTGGGAAAGGAAAAACTTCAGTCACATCCAGGGGTTTCACAATGTAAAGATTACAACACCGTTGCAAATCCCAGTAAAATAACATGTTTCTTGATGCCGATTTCTCCCAACTCCCAAGACCCAGTCCAGACTTCCAGGCATCTTATCAAGAGGTACAACAGTGTTTCTAAAAGTTGCTAGCTTCAGGCTAATTTATAACGGCTACAAGGGACGGGCACTTTATGTCATTTCAACATTTGTGTAATCACACTGAATTATATCGCTAGAGGAACGTTACCCAAGTACCGGGACTGGAAATTGGAAAAGAAATTTCTAAATATATAAACCGGAAGTAGATTGGCGTGTCTTTGGCAACTTGTTGGTGACCTCCTTCTTCTCAATGTTCGACTGGAAAACTCTGAAGTGTCTCCCGCCCCCATCAGTTCTGAAAGAGGCGCAGCACCGACGCTGCTATCACCGGCATCGTCGCTAACTGTGCCTACGGTGCATAAAATACCAGGGGCATCGTCCGTGTTTAGCCATTTTAGAACCAGAAGGGACTCCAAGCATCGGTTCTGGAGACATCCATGGTCACATCAATTCATCCAAGTCCACGGCTGGTTTGACATTGCTTCTTTCTAGATACTTCATGGCATCTTACACAGGGTATCCGATCAAAATTTCTGCTGGATTTCACTCATTAACGCATATATCCGTTGCCTTAAGCTTCATTTTTGTTGGCGCTTTAAACTAAAACTTTGAACGTACACATGTTCCACCAAATCAAGTTCCTTCCCGAGGCTATTAAGACGATTGAGATTGGTTGAAAGAAATGCCAATAAACCAGAGGAGGTTTTTCTCCTATCCAGGAATGCTATGTGGACTAGCCAGGTCCTCAGTCTGGCAAGCGAAACTACTACTTCTCCATCTGCAAACTGACCCAGCGTGCACTGGAGGTCACAGGTGAATACGACCCTTCATCTACATGGTTCACAACATGAAACAGCAGGAAGGAGAGGCCTTTCCCAGCCATGGCTGATGATGTCATGTAATGTTTCTCCCATTCACTCCCGAGCGTGATAATCTCATTGGCGACAAACTGTCTCAAATGACTAAAGCAGTAACAGAGAGCCATGAAACATTTCCAATCATTTCAGTGTTTGAGCGTTCGATTGTCACGGATTACCGTCGCAGGGCTACGTGTACCCATCCATGTCAAAGCAGATACTTCGATTTTATGCTCTGAAGTTGAAGAATGAAATCTACTTCAGCCAAGGAGGTTGACACACATGGTGTCTGTGCAGTGGAACTCATTGCATTTCATGGTCCATCAAGTACAACACTGTCATCAACACATTGGTCCCATGAACAAACAAGAGGCCTCCCAACATGTTTGGTGCAATAGCAATCAAACTTAACTAAACAATGCAACTACATTCTGATTTCAACACTGTTGCTATGATGCTTGTGGCTCTTTCTGACAGAACTTATCAGTGCGTTAGCTGTCATGCCGTAGAGAAAGTCAATCTTACATAAAGAGATATCATCCTTCCTTCACCTTCCTTTGGGTGCAACTACAAATGTAACCACCTGAGGCAATTTATCAGATTCCATAGCTCTCTCTAAAGAAACAAGAGGAAAGGAATAGAATGCCTTTATTGTCATTATACGCAAGTGAAGTACCTTTGCAGAGTCTATCTTGACAGATAGTCCAGCTAGCTGTCTGGATTTACCCTGCAGAGATCTGAGGACCAGGTAACCATAGTCCTCAGATTGGACAGATAGTCTAGCTAGCTGTCTGGATTTACCCTGCAGAGATCTGAGGACCAGGTAACCATAGTCCTCAGATTGGACAGATAGTCTAGCTAGCTGTCTGGATTTACCCTGCAGAGATCTGAGGACCAGGTAACCATAGTCCGAAGTGAGCCGTCGTTGATATTGACTACAGAAGCAGTAGTACTTCCCGAAACCAGTTAACATACTTTAATGGATTAAAGGTGGTGAACTGTCCGTTTAACTTTCATTCCTCAATGAAGACAATGACTGAGTTATTTAGATACGCATACATGGAGACATTTGTATTTACAAGGTTCAACCATTGAACAGAAAATAAAAAGAATAAATACGTAGAATATGTTGTCACGTCTCTCATGTTGGGCCTGAGCTCTTCAAAGTCACTGTTTAGCATTTAGATGATTGAAGTGAATCATGACGACACCGGCTTTTGCCAAGTGTAAACACATCTGTCAACCGCTAAGCAGACAGTGTGGGACAACGTGTTAATGCAATGTGACAAGCATGGTTCAAAGCCTGGATTGCCTGCGATTGCATTAGTGCCTCAGCCCCAATGTTGAACGGCATTGGTCAGCTGTGTCAGAACGTATGAATCAAACGGAAGAGGGCAAACAAAGAAATGGTCCCATTTCAACATAACAAGCACCTAGCGGCGAGATATGACTTGCTTAAACAACTATGTGTAATGCACTGGCAGCAAAAGACCAAATGGTGATGTAACAGATGCAAATACTTCCTGTTGACTTCAAAAAGCATCAAAGGTCCATGAAGTATAGGGAATAAACACTAGCGAAGAAACGCCAGAGAGAGAGAGAGAGACATTTAACAGAAAGCAAAGCCAACGAGCTGTCCTACTGACACCTATCTGGAACACAGGGAGTCTTTATATTACATATGCATGCACTAAAGACAAATGCAAGCATGCCCCGTGACACATATTAAATCTGTATGTCTGTACTGCCCCCCCACAATTCTCAACGAAACCCAATCACTCAGGCTGGTACTGGGGAAACAAGCCAAACTGACACAATACACACAAACACAGTATACACAGAAAGGATTTAGTTTATGAGCAAATAAATCATAATCAACTGGTAATCAATAGCAACTGTCTCCTAAAATACAACTGGCCGCTAACAAAGCTTTATCGTGGCTTTGCCTGTTGTTAGACGCAAAGCTTGATGTGTGAAGATTTAGAAATAGTCTCTATATGAAGTCAAAGCATGATAGTATTGAATGAAAAAGAAAAGAGGCCCAGATACAGTCAAGGTACGGTATTTCTATAGATAGCAAAGTAGGTTAGTAAATTTCAGTCATTGCCTCCAAATCAAAAAATGTGAAATGTTTTTATTAAATGTAAAATGCATGCTTACACGTAGTACACCAGCTCCAGTTACAAAGAGTATTAACATTTATGGAAAGTTTTACGGCCCCAACATAATCATTTCTCATTGAAAACGCAAGCAACTGTGAAAAGTACACTTACAATATGACAACAGAGACTTGGCCTAACATAGTAGCAAAACTACATCACCAAACACACACATTCACAAGACCGCATGTGGACTGCCCCCCAGTCATTATTATCCATCCCAGTCATCAGTGGGGAACATCATATGATTCTAAGACTCATTATTAGCAAGTAAGCAACCTTTGTCCCTATAGTACTCTTAGTACAAAACACCAATTAAGATCACTTCTGTGATGATTTGACACTATAAATACAATTTTATTGACTTAAAGTGCTTCACAAAAGGGATGAATATAGAACAGAGTATACAAGCAGGCGTTTCACCCCCCCACCCCAGATGTGCTTTTTAATGTCTTCTTCACGATAACTCATATTGCGGGAGCCAAAGTCAAAGGAACAGCGAAAACAATCTGAATTATCAGATTATATCCTCCGAGATTCAGAGATATTGCACAAACCATGAGTTATTGTATGCATTATTACGATAACAAGTGCATTTCAAGGACAAGGGGAAAACATGGAACAAATTCACGTAATAAGTTACAGTCACTGTTCAGCAGGTTGATACCTTTGCTCTTCCCGATCCACATCCCAGCAACCCTTTCTTCTGCGTACAGCCCAGCGTCTGGCAGCACTCTGAGTGGAGACCTAGTCCAGCTTTGTTCAATAGGCTGTCTCATCAGGGGCCTGCCCTGCCGTAGCGCTGAGCTGTAGGATATTAAAACCACATAATGCAAGGGCCGCTTTGGGGGAGTAACCCGTCACATACTCTTGTCTGGTTCTGTTTATGTCCGTTGGCTTCAGTGCTCTACATGTTCCCCGGTGTGTCTTTACCCCCGCCAGCCTGCGCCCCATTAGAAAATTCATTTAGGTAATGCAGAACAGCTTTAATACATTAAATGAATTTAATAATCAGCATGCCCTGCCAAAACCTCAGCACAACAGGTTCATCTTTCAAAGCAGAAGCCTTTGAAACCTGAGGAAAAAAGTTGGCCATTAATTTCATTTGAGTTTTGGAACCGCTCCTACCCAAACTCATCAATTACACATGTAGTTTGGGAGGGATAAAGCATTGTGGTGTACATCTTAAAATAAAAAAGGCACTCTTAATACAGACAGAACAGGAAGCGATATATACTGTATTACTTAGCTGATTTATCTAATACACTCTGTAGCACTCTATGAAATATAACTGCTGCATTAAAATGGAGATGCCGCATGCAGCCATAACTGCAATACTTGACTTGGTGTACAGTTTGACATAAACATTAATATGGCACTATCAGTAGTCGTATATGCAATGCACCAGACCCAATAGGCTAAAAACATCTCTTATTCAAATCCTGTTTCAATCAATAATGGAGTGTTAAGCCTATCTTCTGTGACTCTCAGAGCCTCTTACATTCAATTACCAAAAGCTCTCTTGGATTAGAGAGTCATGGGTCCAGACGCTAAGCCTTAAAATCACACTTGGTCACAGGCTGTGAGAAAACGCCACTGGTCCCCTTCCCCGAGCCTGCACCCAACAGGCCTTAGCTCGGTGCATTAGCATGGGATGAGAATCGGGGAGAAAGGTGAGAAAACCCACCTCAGACAGCCAGGCTGAGTCGCATTAATACTGTATGCAAAACCAACACGTCCTCCTTCTTATCCAAACCAAGAAAACACCGAGCCCAGGTGAGAATGGGTTTGTCCGTTGGACGTCAAGAGGCTTGAAGTGGAAAAACCACCACTCAGTATCTGAAAAGGCTCAGATTTAGAAGTGTTAAATAATTTCTCTTGGTTTAAGAGTGAATTTCTTATTTTAAAAAATGTGTATCTGCTGTCTGTATGCAAATGTGAAGGTTTGCTACGGTCATCAAATACCATGAAAATAGAAGGTTATAACCGGCGAAACTCAAACTTTTGTGCAGTTTTATCCAAAATGTGGTCCAGTTTTAACAGAGGGCTGTTCCGTTTGTGAAGAAAAGTAAAAGCCACAGTCCTCTGCTCCATGCCCTCAATCTTACTTCACTTCATCTCCACTATTATTTAATCATGTGTCTATCACATTGTGAGCCCGAACGCCAGAAAACGGAACGGAACAAATTAATAACAAAAATTGTTTTGTGTGCCAAAATCTTCATTTGTAAAATAATTAGTAACTATAGCCGTCAGATGAAGGTGGTGGAATAAAAAGTAGAATATGTGTCTCTAGAAAGGAAACCTGTGAAAGGGAGTACTAATATCAAATATAGATGGGTTTCAGTTTCGGGGTTAGGTAATGCTCTGTTGAGCTTTAACATGTAAAATAATTAAGTTCATAATTAGTATTTAATAGTAGCAATAGTAATTCTATTAAAATGTAAAGTTACTAGGGTTGAACTCAAGTATTTAGTTTCATTTAGTTTGGTTGAATTTCGGGGTGATTCTTTTGGGATTATGGGATAGGCAAAAATAAGACTAAAATCTCACAGCACGCACCGTTTTAATGTTAAACAGGATCATACTGTAAATGGCAATGCATTCTGGGAGAAAAATGTCCAACGCTATCTGCTTGTTTATATCAATGCATCTTGGGAACATGAAGAGAAATAAGGGAAGTGCACTGCAGCCAGTGTATTACTGTCTATAAATACACGGTAGGTTACTACGGTATATTACTGTAAATTTAAATAATACAGTAAGAAATGGTCAACTGACAGGAAATGACAGGAAAACTCTAAGCTGTCAATTACTACAGAAGAATAAATGTAGAGGTCAAAACTAAAGTAAGCAATACTGCACACTGTGAACCCCTTGTACTCACTTTAATACGCAAAGAATCCAAACGTGAGAATCACAAAATACATATTCCCAGTCTTTAAGGTAAACTAACCAACCAGCTGTAGCTTCATGCATGTTCAGTTAAACTTATGAGATATATCTTTATTTGCCTGTGTTGACCCCGCCCCCGGCCACTATCAGAGGCCCCGCTTTTTATTGACTACCGGTCTTTATTGGAGGAATTACAGTAGGCATCCTTAAAGGGACAGAAAAGCAGTATGTCTCTCTGCAGGGTGGCTGTCAACGGACGACACAGACATGAATAAGGGATGGGGATATTTTTACCCCCCACGTGAAATCCGAGATAAATTGATTTTATTCCTCCAAGGCCCGTCAGCAATGCATATCCTCCTTTGATTCGGGCTGGCAGCCGCTGAAGGTGCTATGAATTTTTCATTGTCTCAAAAATGAATCCCTCTACACCCCTTCCATTTTTTCCCCGTCTCCTCCGTCTGAAACCTTTGCGTCTGCTGTCTTACTTCTCTCACACACTCTGGGCTCCTCACATCTCCGTTTCCTCCGACCTGTTTCTCTCACTTCTCCAGATACTATCGCTGCTATACTTTCTGCATAATGGCTTCTCATTGACTTTGACTTCCACAAGCAGCTCAATGTCTACGCCGACGTGTCTGGATGCCTTCCTGAGCGCTTGTTTCCATAACGATGCAGCCTCGTTGTCACCGGGGTTAACTTCAAGTTAAGTTGACACGACTCCCCGTTTCAAGGAGAGGGGGGGGGGGGGGGGGGGGGGGGGGGGTGTACTCGTTGTGACAATGCTGAGGCAATGACACAAAATGTACTTAATTTACTTTAGACATTTTAGTGGGGCTCCTACATGGGAAGTTTTGTTTCCATCTCCAAGTTCAAATTTAATGTTAAGCATTAAAAGTGTATTGTATTGTTGGCAAAAGAAAGAGTTTCTCAGACTACATTTAGATTTTCTGAACTCGGGGCATTCTGCAATAGACTTGCAAAGTGTCACTAGATTTGTAATTGTGTATTTTTTCCCTGTAATTTCAAGTTTTTGGGATTGAATAAAACGAGTGTTGCCACCAACTGATCTCACAGAATTCCGTGAAATGAACACATTAACTCCAAACCTGTGGCAGTTTCACAGAATCGCTGAAAATTCTGTCATCTGTCTTCAATGACAAAATACAGTTTGAGGATAAGGCTGGAAAGTATTACAGGATATGTTTTTTATTAACAACAAATCCCTTTAAAGTACAAGACCAACAATGACTTGATCCTCCTAACAAGTTCTGACTATTTTAAGTTGACCTTACATACTACATTTGAAGAATATACTTAGTACACCATTACATGGATTCATACATTGCTGAAAATAGTCCCCAACAAAAAATCGACAAAGCATAGTATTGCAATATTTTCATTGACAATACTGTATAGACACACAGGCGCCAAGTATGAATCTGTTATTATATATTATATATGTGTTGGTCACTGTGTCCCATTTTGCAGCGATAACATTGAAGTGATATGATTTACCAGAGAAATGTTTCTTTTTAGATAAAACAGATGTTGACACAGTTTCCATTTGAAGTTGGAAAAAAGGTTATAAATTAAAATAAATCGCACGATTATGTTAGTTTTATTGCAATAATATTGTATCGTGGCAAAGGTATCGTGATGACATGGTATCAGGAGGCGTCTGTAGCCGTTAGCATGGTCTTGTTAATGCTCCGGGATTCCCATTGTGAATTCTAACACAACAAATGTTACATTGTCGGGTTTAGACGACACAACGAAGGGTTTCAGTTGAAATACCAACGTGTGTGTTTTGTAACATTACGTAAAAACCTAATAAAACGAGCTGTGTTTGCTGGACTTACAGCTGCGAAGAGAATGATTGCGACCCGTTGGAAACCACCCCGTGACCTTTGAATGCACGTGGATCTTTTCCTATCCTATTTGTTGCGCTAAAGACGGAAAGTCGCCGATTTTCAACGCGTCGGAAGCGTGTTGGGAGGTTTACCAGCAGATAAATGCAGACCTCCGGTAACTGCCGCAAATCATCTGCTTACCAACGGAGGATGTTGGCCTACTGAGGCAACTAGGAGGAGGTATCTTATATCATATCTATGGTGCAGATAAAAACTGGGAAGCCCCATTCAATCGGCTGACAATGTTCAGAGAGGGTGATTTCCTCCTCTTTCAGTGAAGTTTGCTAAAACCTAGAGTGGCCAGTCGGATTAGGACATAACAGAGCCTCATTTACAAAGAAAAGTACACATTAAGGTTCTTGATCAACATCAATTGCCACAATTCAGGCTGCCTGAGATCTCTAAACCTAGGGTGTCCAGTCTGCTGAACACAGGATCTGAAGAGGTTTATATATTTAAAACATTGACTTTTTTCTTATATCTTGGCCTTCTGTTGCCCCACTTATTACCCAGTAGTGTTGACTACATTCTTACATTCATTTTCCTTGTCTCTGTTGTTCTCCTCTAAAGACAGCGGCAGCTACAAAACAGTCGAAAAGTGATTTGCGGGGTGACTACTTGTAGTTAATGTTCATAAAAACTACAGGCTCGATAATCGGCTCAACCCTGCGTTGATACAATAAAACCCCCGACTCATTAGCATAACAGGCAGGCTTAATAGACAGGGACTCCAGGAGATGATGCTTCATCGTGTTCTCTTCATTACGTTTTATTATGGGTAATTCCTACAGATGCTGCCATCTCGCTCCCCTCATCCAATGGCAGGTAAGAGGCTCGGGCCGTAAAAAAACACCCCATGTGTCTTATTAGCTGACAATGGCAAGGTAATGAGACTTTCAGTGGTGGGATGCTGGTGAATATGGAGGGTGGAGAAGCAGCTAAAACCATTCTAGCCAAAGCCCAGGGTAGTCAGTAAGATCCACACTCCAGCAGCCATGCAGGATTATGGGTAGGGAGTAGTAAGTATGCAATTGTGCATGGTAGGGGAGAGCTGGGACAGTTGAGTAGCTTTTTAATTAAAGCTAATTTACAAAGCGGTCATTTCACATTGAAAGCTAATATTTTGTCACTAGCAACCTACACGTGTCATCTGTCAAATCCAGATGCATTATTCCAGATGCAGGAATAATTACCGCAAAAGTGGGACATGCGTGGTGTTTCATCTGTCCCTCCTGGACAGGAGGAATGAGACATACGGTTTAAACCATATAACTTCCCACACCTTTAATATGTTACTATATATCGTGAATGGTACACACTATGCTTGCTCTGGGGGGAATTACTAGAATGGTAATAGAAAGGCCGAGAAGGCAGGTAGATGACATGAGAAGGGGAAGAAAAGAAGGGATGAGAGACAAGAGGGGCATGTGCTGAGGGAGTGAACATGCTCCGAGGACAAAGTGAGCGTGTCCCTGTCGGTCCATGACTCAGACCTGGTGAGACCTCCTGAGAGGAGCGGACAGATTGGACGGACGGGACGGTTCCTGTGGCTAACGGAGACGTTGGGTAGGAGGAGAGGCCAAAGGACAAGGGGATAAAGAAAGAACAACGTGTTTTATCAGATCTGACAGGTGTAGTCTCAGTGTCCCCTGTTCCGCCCCGGTCTAGGATTGTCAGAGCGCAACATGTAAAAAAAGAAAACAGAGTGGAAATGGAAGTGACAGTGGTACTTTATTGCTTCAACATGAAATATTGAAAAATTGAAGGATTTTTTAAACATGATCATTGTTTTTTGTGTATACATGGTATTGTTTACCTTACACAAATTAAGAACAATTAATATGACAAATGAATTGTGGCCTAACGTCCACTTACTGGATATTTCCCAGCTCTCTTAGCCACATGCTAAGGCCTTCATCAGCAGATGGAACCGAGTCCAGTTTTCAAACCAGGTACTTGTGACTCCATCCAGTGACAAAGGTCACCAGCCCTGGAGAATCTATTGTGTATCTAATCTGTGTATAAAGGGGCACAGAAAAACTAAAAGAGTCGCACATGGCCTTGTTTGTCATGTTGCCTGAGCTAATTACTATTCATGAGCTGGGTAAAGGATGCTGATAGCCAGGCTCTCATTGGCTAGCTGTTAGGCGCAGATAGACTTGCGTTAGTGATCGAAGACGTTTACTGCGTTGACGTTTACTGCGTTGCTTTGGAGGGGAGGTTGTGCACGTCTTCAGAAATGAACGCTACACGCTCGCAAGATGCAATCCGGCTCATGAACGTGGGGGCGGTCTATCAGCAGCGGTTCCACACTCCAGCCCAGGAATCTCTTCCAGGGATGATATGGCCCTGATCCACTCCCTAGTGGATACCAGTTTAATCCTCCAGGTACATGCGAAGGACGCCGGCAAGCGTGCACGGAGGGCTCGAATCAGGACGCGCCGACAGGTATGTTGTAAATCCTCATGGGGACAGCAGAAACTACGCACTACAGCTTTAGGAACACAAAAGAGAGAGGAGATGTGCGATTTCTAGGCAAAGACGGAGCTGGGAATGAATGGTGGTGTGTGTGTGTGTGTGGGGCAGTGCAGACCTCTCCAGTTAGTTGGATGTTAAGCTGGTCCCATCCCACTTCCCCCATCGCCCCTCGATAAATAAACCAACCCTCTGCCAGGCAAGCAGAAGAGAGATGCTGTGGCCAGCGCTTCCCGCGTAAAACATTACTTCATCTACAAATTGAACATTTTAGAGAATACAAAAGGCAAATATCTGTCTTTTTGGCGATAAGTGGCAGCCTTTCCCAATGTTCTTATGGCGATGACGATTAAAAAACCAACATACTGTGCGAGTCTAAAAATGGACACACGGGTGGGTCATTATGCGGTGGATTGGACACACATGTAGCACTGGGAACATCAAAGTAAGTGAGCGAGACCCAGCCATTGTTATTTAGTCCAAATGCCAACTCCAACCACCGCCTTCTTTTCTATTCTTAAAAGGCCCCCCACTTTATAAAATTGCAGCACAGTCTTGAAGATGCGAGAGAAAAACACAGTCATTCTGTTAAGAGCTGTGCAGGTAAAACTAAATGGAAGTGTAATTTCACCATAAAGTAGACTTCCTACTTTTAAGATCTTTATGTTTTCCCGCAGTGACTCAAATCCTTCAGTGGAGGCCGCTTACTGTATGTCAACGGAAGACATACGACTGGCCTTGGATTCTTTTAATATGGTTGTATTTGGCTATTCCGTTTAATAGGCTAATCCTTAAAAGAGAGACAATCAATAACTCTCTGAACTTAAAAGGTATAATAAGCGTTAAGCAATGCTTGCTTTACAAAAGTAATCCCTCTCAATCATCATGTGTGACCCACTTTATCAGAAAAGCTACATTTGATCATCAATCTCTGTGAATTTTGATGAGTGTAAATTGGATGAATGTAAAGTATGTACAATTTAAATGTGCATCTCCTCTACTTTGATATTCATACAGAATTTAAAGGTCAAAAGCCCAGCATTTTCCCATTGCACCTCTGAAAGTAAAGGATTGTTTCTCTAATATTTTTTTAGTTTTTCCATTTAGGACTTTTAATTAATATTCCAGTGAGATAGAACTCTAATTTCTACTCTCAGCAATTCCAGCTTGGGTTTCAGTAGCGGGTTGAATGCCAGATGGTATAGCTTTGCCTGTTGAACTATATTCCTTAAAAAGATTAAGAAATGCTTTGGTTCTCAGGAAAGAGTAGGCTACAAGTTAGTCAAATCTGGATGGATTTAAGTACAGTACCTGAGGACATGTAAACTGTATTCACCCTCTGGCTGAACTACTCCATTTGTCTCTAACTATGCTGAAAAAGCGCTGTCAACGCTTCCAGCATTATTTCAATTTCTGCATATACAATAACAGGAAATGGAAACCATGTGAAAAGCGTTTTAGCTATCTATGATTGATTGATTGCTAACGTTAGCTCAAAACGCCATCCAACTGACAGCCTTGGTTGTGTTTTATGTTAGCTTGTAGCCAACAGTAAACCAGCTTGGTTAAAGTAGGTCCATTTTTACTGAAGTCTCTGGTTAGCACCTCGGAGGCTACTTCAGACGTTACAGAAGTCTCTCGTTAGCATCTCGGAGGCTACTTCAGACATTACAGAAGTCTCTCGTTAGCATCTCGGAGGCTACTTCAGATGTTACAGAAGTCTCTGGTTAGCATCTCGGAGGCTACTAGGAACGACTTAAATCTGCACTAGACTCACATCGGGGAGTGACAGCGGCACTTTGTACCTATACATAGTATCCTTGTGACATCACAACCACATAAAGTCCTGAAGGCTTGTTTAAAGGCTCGGTCCACTGTGTATTTTTCATTAGACTGAGCGTTTTGATACTTATTGAACCTAGACCCGCTTCTTAACCAAAAATCACTATTTAATCACTTTTTTTTAACATGAGACCTTTAATTAAATCCGGAGAAGTAGCTGCGAGTTAGACTTGACATTTTACAATAAGATTAAAAACACTGAGAAAGGGATGAAAAGAGCTTTTCAGTTACGTTAGCCGCCAGCACAACCAAACTGTAGATTAAGAGATACAGTTAGACAATAAAAAGTTAAGAGTAAGAAACAACTAAGACAACAGTGCCACATGGCCCCGTGCGTGCTCCTGTGTAAGCAGCTCCGAGGTACAAGATCTTTGGTTTATCCCGCCTCCGCGGGCCTTCCGGTCTGCAGAGCACCTCTCTCTCTCCTAGCCAGCAGCGCTCAGCAGATGTTTGAGAGGGGCGATCATCAAGGCTCCGGCTGTTGCTATGAGACAGGTAATAACCATTTAACAGCACGGCATGCTTCAGCCAAACCTGAACTGCTTTTTGGTTTGAAGCTTGCCGAGCTCAATAACACTCATACTGCAGTATTTCCTCGCTGGCTGGTCCGTTGATTCAGTGTAACACAGGAACAGTGATGCAGTACAGAGCAGTGTTGCGAGTAACGCAATTACAGTAGCGTATTCATCTTTGCTGTAACATAGTAATATAAGCATTACTATTTAAATAATGGTAATATTGTACGCTGCGCTGTTGCGAGGTGCTGTCCCGTCCAGAGACGGAAGGGACAAAACATCTGTGTCCCAACAGGTGACGGTACGTGAAGCAGTGTGTCCGAGCTGCTGATATCAACATATTGGGAATAATGTTTAGGCTTGCTACAGGAATGTGTAATATTCATATTAATCATACAAAATATTATTAATGATGTCTAATGATGTATTATAGTGGATCCCGAGAAGTGGAGTGGGGAAGCTGCCAAGTCAATCTTCTGCTGTTATTTTGATGAAAGTAACTCAAAATCAATACAAAAGTAGCGTTACGCATTACAATTCAGAGACCATAATAATATTATAATGTAACTGATTACTCTCAGAAGACAGGTGACTAGTAATCCATGATGTATTATATTTTGGAAGTAACTTGCCCGAAATTGGTACATAGTGCAAATGTGCATGTCTACAAGTATCTAGCTCCGAGGAAGGACGGCTACTATGTAGTAAGTCCATACTGAGGACGTTTCTGGGATTGTTCAGGTGCTGCCCAAAATTCCACCGGATGTCCCTTTTTTTGGCTGGATGTCTGTCCCCTTCCGCCTTCTTTGTGTTGGCGTTCTAACCTCTGGTGGATTTCTGAGGACTATTACTGTTACCTGGTCCTCAGATCTCTGCAGGGTAAATCCAGACAGCTAGCTAGACTATCTGTCCAATCTGAGGACTATGGTTACCTGGTCCTTAGATCTCTGCAGGGTAAATCCAGACAGCTAGCTAGGCTATCTGTCCAATCTGAGGACTATGGTGACCTGGTCCTCAGATCTCTGCAGGGTAAATCCAGACAGCTAGCTAGACTATCTGTCCAATCTGAGGACTATGGTGACCTGGTCCTTAGATCTCTGCAGGGTAAATCCAGATAGCTAGCTAGGCTATATTTGTTGAATATGCATCAACTGTCCCGTCCTCTGGAAAATAACTATCACAAGGACAAAATACATAACAAAACACCAAACCATAACAGTTTTGTATAAATTGGAAATTGAGTTGAATATTACAGAGAACGGCGTTTTGGTTTTCTACCAGAGACCTAGATCAAAAGATCTTTTGCAATACGATACAGCCTTCTTTGATATGTATATTACACAATTTGATAATGCAATGACGATTACAAATACAAAATAAAGATCTATTGGGCAGCCCTAGTTGAAACCTACTTTCAGTAAACACGGGGAAAAGTTGAGTCCAACAGGTGTCTCAGGTGTGGATAACGGAAAGAACATCACAGGATGAAAGGACGGGATCAGCTGCTAGGCTGAAGGCTTTTCATTCTCCCTCACACACACACACACACACACACACACACCCCTTCTCCTCTTTCTCAAGGAGAGCTCTCCTTTGACCGAGTCATGCTCGCCTACCTCCCTCCTCTGCTCTCTGCTTCCTGTGGCGTGCCCGACAGCCCCCCCCCCTCACCCTGTGTTATTGGTCTGCAATGGAGCATGGCGGCAGATGAGGTCCTTTGACACAGGGACAGAAATACAAGAGGATCGGGGCCGCAAATAAAACACAGAGCACATTCCTCTCGGCGGGCCCCCCTTTGCCGACGCTATCTGGCGGCGCGGGGCGCGCTGTCGCGCTCGCCGTCGAGAGCACGCACACGAGCGCGCCGTTTTCTCTGCCTCTGTCTCTCTGCTGTTGGACCTGACGCTCTTTGTCTCTCCAGGCTGCAGACTTTAGTGTCAGTGCTCTGAGTAATGGGATCCTAGCTCCACTCCTTGTGGCGCTAATGTATTTGGAGCCCCCCCCCCCCATCCTTAGGGCAGCCATTATTTTTTTATCAGCCTGTGAAAGTTGGTTAAGTGCAATAGAGTGAGGGTGAACAGGCCAGAGACGGATGGGGTGGGGCGTGTGTGTGTGTGTGTGTGTGTGTGTGTGTGTATGGGGGGGGATTATATGCCGCCCTCAGTGCCCCTCTGTGCACGAGTCAACAAGCCACCCACCCCTCGCCCACACTATTATTGCTCAGATATTTTCCCAGCGTTAGAGAGCGACCGAGGGCGAGAATTGGAAACAAATGAAGTCATAACGGAAAAAGGAACGGTTTGGGGGGGTGGGGGGGGTGGACCAGACAGGAAAGGGAAGAGGGGGGTAATTGGGAGAGACGCAACGATAAGATAACAGGCAAACTAGCTTTTTTATTTAATTAGCGCTCCTCTGAACTGCTGTTAGCGTCGTCTGCTGAGGTTGCTCCGAGGACATATGGCTGGGTGACAGTAAACGCCTGAACCGCGGTCCCCATTAGCATATTTTAACAAGATGATTGGTCTAATGTATGCAGTTGTAAGCACATTAACCTAATTAATGTACACTTGATGGTTAACCTGGCATGATACGGGGCCTCGGCTCCTGCTGACACTTCTTTCTTCATTCTTTAGCAACAGTTTTTAACAGCAAAAACTGACACATAGGACACATTACATCTATAACTTGTGGCAGTTTTCTTTTAAAGAAATCTCGTGCGAGTCAACAGGTGTGTCTTAGCAGTTGCTGTACATGCGGTCCAAAAATCGGTGTCCCTTTTGAAGGTGTTTGGTTAAGGAAAAGGTCGTGGGTGGGCTCATGGTTCTGTGACCCGCCGGAATACCGGGCCTTAAGGACACATGAGAGCGGAGCCCTTTCCTGCAGGTGTGGTACCTGCATGTGGGTTTGCGGGTACCATACCTATCGTAGTACTGGATGTGAACCCTGGTCCAGGGTGAAGAGCTGAGGCGAAGTCGACTCTGCCATCCCCTCCAGCAGTACAGCGCGCAATTAGGACACACTGTTGGGGGTTTGGGTGGAAGTACTGTGGGTGGGACCCTTTTTGTGGATCTACTGATCCCCGTGGATTCCTTTTTTTTTGTGTGTGTCATTAGAGTACGGCAAACAACTGATGTTTTTTCTTAATGTTTTATGGTGTGTTTGCGCTGTCCATGGGTGCTCGTGCTGTGTTCCACAAGTGGTAGGACAGGTCTCAGCTTTTTTTTGCCCCCCCCCCATCTGGAATGTTAACCCTTGTATTGTCCTCTTGTGTCCCTCGGGTCAACCTGAGACTTATCTGGGGTTTTGCAAACAATTCCGGAATACATTTATTTCATAATCTTTTAACAAATATTGTTTTTATCTATAATTGAGATATCATACATGTTTAGAGAATGCAATCAGTCTCTACTAGCACACTATTAAAAATAGAAGTGGGATTTGTTTTTTGTCATAAGGTTATGATTTATGTCAAAAATCCACAATGGAAAAAAAATGTCAAATCCAGAATAATTTCTAATTTGAGTCAGGAATACATGTTAATTGCAGAAAATAAGGTAAAGCCGTTGATTTTCAAGTAGAAAAATGTAACTTGTTTCATTTTTTCTTGTAAAAATTTGACATGGGTCAATTTGACATATCATAAGTCAAATGGTCTGGTGTCAGATCAACAGGAACCTGATTACCAGTCACAGTGTATACTACACGTATACATCACTCTACATGCTAATTCCCATCTGCTGTCCCTGGGCACATGTAACTATAGAAAATATGACATATATATATATATATATATAACTCCACACAACACTAATAGTTACACACCAGTGTGTATTTATTCAAAGAGGGTGTACCAGACTTCAACAAGAAAGAAAAAAAACATGGGTCATAATACGCAGTAGGTACAGTACTACAGTACATACACTACTTCAGACTCTGGGTGTCAGTAGTGTGTGTGTGTGGGTGTGTGTGTGTGTGTGTATCAGAGTTGAAAGTATCTTACATTTGAAATGTGACCCGCACCCAAATGCACACCTGCAGAGTGAAGGCCTAGCATGCATGTCAGAGGTGTGTGTGTGTGTGTGTGTGTGTGTGTGTGTGTGT
>NC_048417.1:28497495-28504713 GCF_013103735.1 Etheostoma cragini | reverse complement strand
TGTGTGTGTGTGTGTGTGTGTGTGTGTGTGTGTGTGTGTGTGTGTGTGTGTGTGTGTGTGTGTGTGTGTGTCACACAAAGGCCCTACTGTGAGGACAGGTGAACTGAACACGATGATGTTGGGATTACATACATATGTAACAGCTCTTTTTCTCCTCTTCAGTTTTACTTTATTATTAATTTCAAACAATCAACAATGTTACAAAAGAACTAATGAAATTAAAAGCACAAAATGAAACAGAATTTACCAAAAATACACGAAAATGTATTAACCCTTGTGTGGTCTTCAACACTTTTTAATCGTTTTTTTTTTTACTTTTTCTTATATTTTTGTTCATTTTTCAAAGCTTATTTTCATGTTTGTCACTTTTTTGACGTTTAACACAACGTAACACTAACTTATTAACTTTAGTTTTCCAGTTATTTTTGGAATTTATGGTCAATAAAGCTCATTTATAGAAAATTATAGCTAATGTTTGAGTTAGAAAAGCAGAAATTAGGAATTATTGAGACTAAAATTAAAGGAATGGATGTTGATGATAATCACAGACTGGAATATTTCAACTTTTACTCAATACTATTTCAAAAACACTTCCATTTGTTTTACAATGCTATAAAATTGAATAAGACCCAAAATGAATGAAAGTAGAGATTTGTACTTGGCAAAGAGCGTTGGGTGGAATCAATCATGTTATTGTTCTCAGATGAAAAAAATTTTAAAAATCAGATATCGCGATACTCTTGTACCGAGTCAATATACTTGTAATATTTTAGTGTTGACAATTGGTGGGTAAAGCTAAAAAAAGTACTTCAGTATTCTTAGCATCCTCTCCTGTCCCATCTCACACCTTTTCTCTACATTCCCACTAACTTGATTTCTCTCTCTCTCTCTCTCTCTCTCTCTCTCTCTCTCTCTGTCACTGTGGCTGCCTTCGTGCCATCATCCTCTTGTCTAAATCCTGCAGCAGCTGAATCCCCCTTTATCCCTCCTCCAGTCTATCTTCCAAGACTGTGTCTATCTTTCCTCGGCTCATTGTCTCGTTTCTCCGTCTTCCCCCTCTCATCCATTCTGTCCGCTTGTCACTTCTCTCTTTGTCTCCCTCTGTGTAAATCCCACCTATTCCCCTCTCTATACTCTACATCTCACGTCTCTATCTCCCCCCGTCTCTGTGTACCCGAGTCTGAGCCCGGTGAAACCGAGGGCCGCGGCGGCTTACCTTTAATTGATGCGTTGGATAGAGGAGAGGAAGGGAGGAGGGAAGAGAGGGATGGCTCTGGACTGACAAGGTTAATTCGGTTGGGGACGTTGAAAGGGACACCTGGTTTTTCACTTAAAAACATGTACACTGTCTTTGTGATGTGTCAAATGTCCCAGCAAGCCTCGACAGTGGGACAGTGTATGGGGGACACAGGACTCTGAATATTTACCAGATCAATGGAGTTCTGCCGATATTCATTTCATTTTCTACCCCAGGGCTTTTCAGTTCTGGGACTCAGGTGAAAAGGTTTTCCTTGGGAGTTAATACTGTATCTAAAGTCCCTTTTATATAGACCTTAGTGGTCCCTAATACTGTATCTGAAGTCTCTTTTATATAGACCTTAGTGGTCCCTAATACTGTATCTGAAGTCTCTTTATATAGACCTTAGTGGTCCCTAATACTGTATCTGAAGTCTCTTTCCCAATATTCTATTGCTTTTGCAAGACTAGTGTTTTATTACCATGTGTTTTCAACTTCAGAAAGGAAAAGAAAATGCAAGTTCCTTAACCAGACCCGGCCAATCAGGAGCCAGCTTCTATGTTTACCCAGCATTCATCACTCTGTAGCAACACACAATGCCAACGGACCGCGTGTTGTTCTCTGCCCACGAAACAAAACAGAGCACCGCCCACGAACAACATTAAGGTGGAGGGTGGAGAGGGGAGGGGGAGAGATGGATGTGAGAGAGTGAGAGAGTGAGAGAGACGAGAGGGAGAGGGGGGGGGGGGCGAGATAAGGAATGATTAAAGAGCCAGAGGGAGAGGCAGACATGCTGAGTTGATTCAGCTAACTGTTCACTCATCAGTCTTCTAATGGTCCGGGGGGGGGGTGGGGGGGCATTGTTTCAACATGGGTTCCCAGATGTTCCAATCTGGTCGGCCTCCCTCTATGCCGCTGTCACTTCTTCTTCCTTTCTTTTTTTTTTTTTTTTTTAAATGGTGTTGATGAAAAGAAATAAATGCCTACAGCTAGTCAGATCAGCAGCAACTGTCCACGACTCCTAGAAGCCAAGAACACACACCTGGAACGGGAACTGTGTCATACAGAAACTACTCTTGATACCACAGACATGGAGACCCTTAGAAGCCCCAGACGGACTGGGATCTGAACACAGAGAGACTTTTAAAAATTTGAAATTGGGAAAAATGTAAAAGTTGGAAAAAAGGTCTACACGCCGTTGAGACGCGCAGGAGAAAGGTCGCTGTTCCACAGAGACGGGGCTCACGTACAAGGAGCTGACTAATAGCAGACACGTTCCCTCCAAACACAGCTGCAACCTCAGCACAACCTTTCACGGTGGTTGCTCCTCGCCAGAACACCATCACCATCTGGGCCAAGTTGCTGATGATCGAATCGTTCGGACTCATAAACCAGCCGGCACTTTATTGATTTCTTTTTTTAAAAAAAAAGGGACTTCCGATCACTTTCTGCCCCTTTGGTTTGAACCGGACCCCGGTCCCGGCCTCCACTCACACTGACATTTAGATTCTGTTGGGGCCATTAACTCAAGAACACACACACACTACAAAAATTAATTCAAGACATTTTATTAAATTAATTGCAATTCAAGTTGATAAAATTCCGAATTAAATCTTTGGCGGTATGGCTCTGTCCAGGGAGTCGTCTGACCTTTCATGAGAACCATAAAGTAGCAGAGAGTCAGCAGCAGCATTAGGGGGACGCAGTCTCACAGTTCAGGACTGGGGGGGCATTACAGAATAAAGGCACATATATATACTGTATTATAATAGAATATTATGTAATAACAATGATTGGTGATAAACTTAAAGGCCACTACAGCCATCCACGGGCGCAGTTAAGCTTAAAGATTCACTGTGCCTTCCAAAAACATACAAATTGACATTAATACACGATATATGGATGTATAAATAATAATTTTTTAATAGCTTGGTATTGCAGGGCATGATCAAAAGGTATGTGTATATGCTTCAGGCTGCCCCTACATATTAGACCCAGTTTATTATGTAACTACATTTTATCAAATATATGGGAGGGCCCTGTTTGTTCTTCTTTCAGGTTAGGGGTCCTTAGCTTGAATAAAAAGGACAAAGGACAAAAAGACACAATCACAAATATGTCTGCTAATTCAGCACCACACATTTATTGATACCCAGTGTCAATAATCTTGCCCCTTGTGACCTCATAAGGGGCAAGATAGAGTTCATTCTAAGGATTTCAAGATAAAAAAATATTATTTGTAAAATCATGCCAACAATTATTGTTTGAAAAGCTTTGTATTTTCTGCACTAAAACAATGTATATAAAGGCTTTATGCCGCTCACATGTTATTGTATGTTATTGCTTAATATGCAACTTCAATTAATCTTACAATCTGTCCACAGTATAAGGACACTTAACATGACGATAACTACCAAAATAAAGACTCTTCGGTATGACAACCACTGGATGCAGGGATCAAATCAGTGAGTCTTTAGCAGTGGGGTGGACACGCAGCTCCACCACTCCACCACCACATGCCCTTCACCTTTGGAATTTGTCCAAAACTCCATGACTAAAACCTCATCATGGCTTTTCCCCTTGCCCAATCCACCCATTTTGGGTTTAGGTCCTCAATCAAGGAAGCCATTGTTCCGTCCCCCACCTGTCTGCTCGAGATAGCGCACTGGGGAGGGGAAAACAACTTGAGACATTTAAAGCACTCCCTAACAGAGACGTTGAGTGAGTTTCCTCCATTGTTGCCAGCTTGTCGGATTAAATGAAGCTAAGCGATTAGGACTCGTGCGTATTGCTCTGTAATTGTGGCGGGTATTGTTAAAGCTGTAATTGCCCAATCAAAATCAGCTACCATATTATGTCAAAGATGAATAACCATCCCAAACAAGAGAGGCTCTGTTTAGTGGAGTTAGTAAGTCTTAGGATGTCTTAAATTGTCATTTTAAGACATTTTTTGTCTTTCCAAGTGGACCTAATATGCCAGCAAGACTGTAGTTAACCATTTATACATATAAAATGATTGAAAATTTAAAAAAAAAAAAAAAAACTGGACATTCAGGACTTTTGCAGGAAATCTGGCAACTATCCATTAAAAACATTCCAAGATGTTCTAAAACGGCGACTCCACCTCCGGGTTGGTTGAACTACAAGTGCTGACGAATGCATCACTCAGTACAAAGCTATGATTGACATCTCATATAATTCGATCCTCAACCCTATTAAAATACCACAAGTCTTTTCATTGAGCACGCATAGGCGAGGTGAACAGGGAGAGCAGGAGGAACAGGTCATCTGTGACGGTTGATTTTAGAACTTTAGAGCTGTCGGATTTTAGAGGAACCAACCTGCTCTGTAAAAGAAGGGTGGGATGGGAAACGGTACCTTGTCTCAGGCTACATTCACGTTTTCCATAAGTTTAATACAAATATATTTTGCTACGTTCATATCTGTCTTGTTCTATTTTAGCTGTTTTTAAATATTTTGTATTGCTTTTAACTGTTCTTTAATGCTTTATGCAAAACGGTTTAAATTGCCTTGAAATGTACTATAAAAAATGATTGTCCACCACCAGTTTGTTATAATTCCTTATGTTTGAACAGCTGCATACTACTAACCGCGTATGGATGTCATATGATGGCTGTCATCCTTGACGTCTGGCTCAGGTTAGACTTTTTGTGAAACATGAACAAACACAAGCAGTGAATGTCAGAACTTTCTTTTAGTGAAGAGTAGCTCATAGCCAAAAAATAAATAACACTACTTTATACTGAAGTAGTTTCTTTAGGGCTAAATTGTATGGTATTGCGTTGGTCCAATAACACGAGTACTTTCTGATTCCAGTATTTTAGGCACTATCGGCACTGTTGGAACATCTCTACAAATAAAGCTGCCTTCCCTAAAATGGAGACATTTGGAAACACTGCTGCCTCCATTTTGGTTTGAAAACTCTGGGGTTGCTTTGTAGTCTGGACGGGCATCTATAAGGTAGCCTACAGACCTTTCAGTACCTCTTCCACTTATTTGATTGGTTGATTGATTTGATTAGAACAATGCACATTAAATCAACATGCCTGGATATGCGCCAGTGTTAGCCAGTCGGTTAATTTTCAACTGCAGTCCTAGTGACCTAGCATGCATGTCTTTGTGGTGGAAAGAAACCGGAGCACGCTTGACGCTTGGTCGTCTCTTTTAGCGTCATATAACACGCTTGGTTGGGACCATTGGCGTCCCTTTTGACGCTTTGGGGTTCAGCAAAAGCTTGTGGGTGGTCTTACGTTTGGGTGACACGTGGCAATAATGGGATGGTTAGTTAAGGACACAGGCAGGACACAAACCCCGCTTTCCTGGGTGAAAGTCCCGTGTTTGACCCATCCACCCCCCCGACCAACCTCCCTACGAGGAATTCTCCACTTACATACCACTCGCTAAACCCCATCTAGGTGCTGCTCTCCCCGGCACGTTCAACACACACGCCGAAGGGCGCCTTTGTAACGTCAGACTCGGACAGCCACTGTCCAAACGTCCGTGTTTACGGGTTGGAGGCAAGGGGGAGAGAGGGGAGGTATCCAGGAAAATGTCCATCTGGACGTTCAGGTTGAATAGGAGGTGTGTGGTTTTAAAAACTTGGCAAGGATTTGCCTCTCAACCCCAGCTGAAGGTAATTGTGTACTTGAACACGATACATGTCCCGGAGGAATGCTCACGAGTGTGTATTTGTCGTTGATTTTATGCTCTCCTCGTGCGTAAGTGTGGGTGTAATTCCAAGCGTTTCAACTCAAACCTAACCCACAGAGGAATGTTCCTCTCCTTGTATGTTTTTCTAATGCAGTGTCACAACACACTGCTACCTAACTTGTTTCCATCCAAAACTGCCTTTGGCAGATGGGAAGCAGTGGCTGTCTTTAACATTAGCTTGTTCTGGTGGACGGAGGGGCTGCTTGTGTTTTACGGTCTGGAGTCTTGTCAGTCAGGGTTGTCTGTATGGGGGGGTTACCCTGTACGAGTCTTCCTGTGTTGCATTTACTTCAACAGACTTTGAGGTTAAGAGATTTTTTGGCAATAGATGTTAACAAAAAAAGGGGAGGGAGAAAGACATGATGAAGTCAGATGTTCCTGATTGGAAACTTCAGCTACCTTTATGTGAATAAGGTTAACACTCCAAGCAGCTGATTAACCCCCCCCCCATGTATAAGTCGGGCTGAACATATCTAGGTCTGCCATAACGAACTAAGCACCGGTCGCAGGTGTGTTTAGGGCGTGTAGGAATCCACTTTTGCTAGTTTGCTAGCAGAAAAAAGGGTCTGTGCACCAGGCGCAGGTTCAAAAGAGTTGTACGTAGTGTCTTCATTAATCATAGGTGTGTTTTGGGCATCACAAGCAATCAGCCAATCAGAGTCATCTCCCTTTCTCTTTACTAGCCAGGCACGTTTGGACCTTGGCGCGCTGCTGTCATGAGGATTTGCTGAGGAAGAAGGAGAGAAGTGATCTGTTCATGCATGAAGTGACAGCACTTAATACTCTTTCACATTGTAATTTGTAGTCTTTTGTGTGCTGCTGCGTGTCCCTGTGTGTGTAACAAGCGTAGTGTGTGGGCGCTGTGCATGAGCCTGGGCGCATTTGACAAATAGTTAAAATAATGAAAACCCGGGCTATTGACTTTAGATCACTTTCCAATGCCTCAAGATAGCAATACGCCCAGAATGCACCTGAACACATCCCTGGATGACCAGCACGCCCAAGAGCGCAGGTGCATTTGCGCTTTAAACGACGTGGGCCAAGGACAGGAAATTGACAACTAGTCTGTATAAAAGTGCTCATGTTGTGCTTTTTGGCTTTGGTACTATCGGGACACGCCCTCATACTCTGCTTCTGACTGGCTAGTAGTCCTTACCTAGGTACTGTCAGGGCCTCATACTCTGCTCCTGCCTGGCTAGTAGTCCTTACCTAGGTACTGTCAGGGCCCTCATACTCTGCTTCTGACTGGC
>NC_048417.1:28491443-28497395 GCF_013103735.1 Etheostoma cragini | reverse complement strand
GGGCCCTCATACTCTGCTCCTGACTGGCTAGTAGTCCTTACCTAGGTACTGTCAGGGCCCTCATACTCTGCTCCTGACGTAGGTGCTGAGCATGTGCGCAGTACCTAGGTAAAGATGGAACAGAAGTGCTCTAAGACAGAGAGCTAAACACACAGGAGAAAAAATGACATGTTTTATACTGAGTCTTTTACAGAAATTCAGTCATCGCATCCACACAATACACCTAGAATAAATAATGAACTATATCATTACTAAATGCTAAATGTTTGATAAATCCCAGCAGAGAAATAAAGTCAAACTGATCCAAAGAACAATGATGAAGGGAAAAGGAAAACATTGGGCCATGGCGCCATGACAACATCTTAACAACCTCATGCATGGATGTATGGAGTTATTGAATGTGAGAGACAGCTAGACAAAAGCAATCCTGTTTGTCCTGATTCTTATTAGTCTGAGGCACCAGACCACACACACACACACACACGAATACCAAGCCAACATAACTCTAATGACATCACTATGACATCATGAGGGGGTATTCTGTCAAATCTGATGAAGACTAAAGTTTTCTATGGCTGCTATTATTGCATGAAGCTTTGGTCAAACTTGGAATATTGCATACTATGCATAAAAAAAGATTCAAGTGAAAAGAGTGTTACTACTGGTTTTGACTACACAGACAATTTACTGACAAAAACGCATCAGCATCACATTATTATTGGGTTAATATATCCAGAAATCCAAAAGTTAGTATTATTTAATTATAATTTGTTATGTGAGTCTCAGAATGACTGTAAAAGGGAAAAAATGTAAGTAAAATTGTTAAATTACATGAATATTTAAAATGCCCACATTGTGAAAAAAACACACCTTTTTTTAGGATTTAGGGTGTTATTTTGTGTCTCTGGTGCTTCCACACGCATACACACTTGGAAAAAACTATCCATGGTGTTTAGAGTGAGATCCGGTTTCTGAATGTCCTCTGTCTTCATTCCCCGGGTGAGCTGTCCAACATCTGCACGGCTTTCTACGTCACTAGAGACAAGGTAAAAAATATGGTGTTTTCTGAAAATGAAACCATGGAAACCTATCCCGGTACAACCTCAAAATACAATTATGAACCTGACTCGTACTGCCTTTTGCAATGCCACTTGTTCTACTGCAGTTGCACGTCCCACGTTCAGTAAATATAATATCAGTAATCCCAGTGGAGACATGTCTCTGTCTGTGAAACACACCTTCCCCTCGCTGGTGCATTTCTAATGACAGTCCGCCTCGAACACAGAGTAATTAGAGAATTATGAAAGGCCGAGGTGACAGTGACCTCATTACGGCGAGGAAGATCAAACTAACGACCCGTGACTGATGAAGGCCTTCATGTCTCCCCGCCGAGGGATTCAGGGCTGTCTCTGGGTCTGAAGATCCAAGACGGGGACGCAGAGGCAGAGAGGGAGACATGGCCACATTCATCCGCCTACAGATGACATTATCCACACTTTATAAATAAACACGGGCCATTTAAGGTTTTAGCACGGTACAGGCCCATCCCATCCTGCAGGATGTAGTCCTCCAGGGCTTTGCCTGTTTTAGATACATTCTAAATGCACACTCAAAAGCACAAAATGAAGCACTTAGCCCCAAAATACACAAGTGCAAGTTGTATATTTTAGAGACTTTTCATATTCCAACTTTGGATTGAGAGATACATTGAATATACAGATTGGAAATACATAAATAGTATCTCACTCTTGGTCTGCTCCACCCCAAAGCACATTGAGTAGCTATGCATGTCAAATTAAGGGAGAAAAAAATCTACATTTTGGAAAAGTTGAGAATCACTCAATATCATGACTGCTAACGCAACCTCATGAACAAGTTTGTATGAAATCCTACAACTTTCGCATGTAACAACTTCTCCAGGACATGAACACCTGTTTCCTGGTGAAAGTCTGGTGTTTTCTCCTTAACTTCTCCAGGACATGAACACCTGTTTCCTGGTGAAAGTCTGGTGTTTTCTCCTTAATTTCTCCAGGACATGAACACCTGTTTCCTGGTGAAAGTCTGGTGTTTTCTCCTTAACTTCTCCAGGACATGAACCCTTGTTTCCTGGTGGAAGTCTTGTGTTTTCTCCTTAACTTCTCCAGGACATGAACACCTGTTTCCTAGGGGATTTAGTCAGGTCGGGCTACTAGCTAGCTAGGTACTAGCTAGCACGCTACTAGCAAGCTAGCTAGGTTAGCTTTGTTATTTGTTGGATTTGCAAGATCTCACAAATACAACTCCAGATCTCGCAAAACAAAGTAGAGATCTCGCCAATGTGCTTGCCCCCAGTACATGTTTTTCCCCTCCATGTCATCTCCGGGGAACTGTACAGAAGTAACAGCAAATAAAAGAAGAAACCTTCCAGCAGTCTGCAGAACACAAATGTCAGCGTACAAAACAAGCAGAAACAACACACCTCATCACTATTAAAAGGCAGGCAGCAAATTGGAGATGGAGACAGAATGGGTTCCAGGGAAATATTCCACAACACAGAATTCCGAGCACAAAGCCTCTGAAAGCAGAGATGGAGACCAGGCGATCTGTCAAAGTAAGCAACAGAGCGGAGGGCCTACAATCCGAAAACAAGAGAAATGAAGCTAAAGAAACCTGAGCAACACGGTCTTAAGTACGAGTGATTTCTGGGACTCCAGAGATGATTATGTGAAACACACCCACACCCAGAGTCTGGGTGCCAAAAACAGCAGGCTGGATTGAAAACGTTTTAAAGGCAAAGTGTTCCTGCACTTACTCTTAAAAAAGGCAAGATCCACTTCTGTAAAGCATGGCAGCTAGATGAAGACAAAGCCAGGAGAGGAGTGGTAGGCCTACTGCATGAATGTCTGTGGTTTTGATGAGGTGCGTGAGCAGGACGTTTTTCTTTTGAGAGTTTTGAATTTCCTTGCTGATGCCTGTATGATTTTAGCAATGTGTTCGTTACAAATATGATCGCACTGATCCTTTAATTCATCTGTCAAGTGGGAATAAAGGGGCCCTGTGCAAAATCTGCACCTGCAATGAGGAATAGTGGGGCCTGTCTTCCTCCTTAAGTATTTTGGAAACTCAGCATATCTCAGAGAAAATCTATCATTGAGAAAACTGAATTTTTCAAGTTTTTCAGAGAAACAGTGAAGACATGTTAAACTAACTCTGGTTATTCCAATTTAGATCTGATAAGGTTTGCCCATGATTCAAAAGGAATCATGGCAACACAAAAAAATGCTAATAATTCCTTGATTAAAAAAAAAGTGTGCTACATCATTTGAAATTTACCCATCTGCTGATTAAATTAAGGCAATATTTTGGCGTGGGGGAAAAACTGGAATGGCCATTTTTCATAAGGGCTCCTTGACCTCTGACCTCAAGATAATTCAATGACAATGGTTCTTTGGGTACCAACTAGTCTCTCCTTTACAATAAATGGGTTATTTCCCACCTATTGTGAAACGTTGTATTTGATCATGTCTGCATACCGGGGTCCCTAAACAATTAAACTGCATGAATAAGGTATCGTTCTTTCCATGTGTGATGATGTTTTTCAGCACAGAAGATCCGGTCCGATCGGCGAAAATGCAATTCTTACAGAAATCTCTAAATGTCAAAAGAGTCTGATCAAAAAAATCAAAGCATGGGTTTTTTCAGCGGTGTTCCTCAAGGTCCTCAAGGTGTCTTCATGTGTTATTTTAGAGGATTTTTTTTAATCAGTTCAAAAACAACTTAAAATACCTTATAGAGCATGGGGGTGGCCATTATATACCTATTTCATAAAGACCCAAATCTGTATTCCAAGGCCTTTTCACTATTCATTTTAGTTAATTAATACATTCATGACTACAGCAGCATGTATCCATCCCTGAACACACAACCCCACCGATAACAGGGTTACCTACTAATACTGACTCAATATCTCGTTTGTAAAGAAGCCACAGTAAATGGCAGTGTGTCATTGAGTTAAACACCAACAACAATCGCACGATTCAAAATAAAACAGCGTAGGTTTGCTTCTTGGGCCTGTGTTAGTGTTAAGTTGTCAAATTAACCAGAATTGAAATCTGAAGTATTACAACTTGAATGGGTCTTAATAACGGATTTTGGGTTAAGCATTTTCAACGTTATTATTATTATTATTATTTGTACACACGTTCCACCAAAACAAGTTCCTTCCCAGCGGCTCCGTGCGAATCCTAGAGTCGCCCAAGATGATTGGTTTATTGGCAATTCTTTAACCCAATCAGAGAATGTGTTTGTCTCCCATCACAGAACGCTGTATGGACTAGCCAGACCTTCCTCCACAGCTCTGTGGTCCTGCACCTAGACCTAGTAAGGGCAGGGATAACCCTGTCCTACACAGCAACGACACTTCAATACCTTCTGAATATATTGAAATCTTTGATCGATGGAGGCTACGTGATACAATAGACCAGAGAATTAGCTCTGTGCAGCAGAGAGGGCGTGAACCCAGTCTGGTGAGACCCCGGTCCAAAGCACACCCCACCCAGCCATGACTTTTTGTTGCGACAGCAGTGCGGTGAGTCGCATGTCAAAGCCAGCGTGTGGCAGACCAACGTATGATGATGGCTGTCTGGAACTACCCAAGCGGGTTTACTTCGTGGGTGTTTAATTAGCCGCTTGCATTGTTTTTCCTGAGCGACCAAAATTGTAGCCTGGAGGGCGTGGTGACACCGCTGGCGAGAATAAAGCTCCCTCAACCCTCATGTCAGATTTTTCTCCTCGGTCTTCCCTTCACATTTCCCCGTTACTCCCTCCACAGCTTCTCTCTCCCAGCAGCCATCATGATGATGAGATTTAAGTAGGTAGAGGGCTAACCAGTTGATGGTGATATTGCTGACAGGTTGGGGGTAGAATTCCCCCCCCCCCCCTCTTACTTTCTGTCCCTTGCTTTTGTGTTCTCATGACCTGTTTCTCTTTGTGAAACCTATCCCAGGGGCTCTCATAAAAGACTCAGAAAAACTAACCCCTAACCTAACACCCCAACCCCAACTTAAAATGTTAATTATTCTGTTTTATCATTAACTAATTCATATGAACGATTGCAAGTCTATCATGTTGAGTGTGTGTGTATATGTGTGTGTCTGTGTCAATTATTGAAAACCAGAGTTAGAATGAATTTGACCATATTCAATCATTACCCCACATTCAAACAGCGGGTTGGATTTGGAGTGAAAGCTGCACCCCCACTGTGTGATTGTACGTGTGCACGTGCATTATTAGTGACCTGCAGGGGTCTGTGGGTAAGGTTGTGTGTGGTCAGCTGTGTCAGGGAGGTATTATTATTATTATTATATGGAGTTAATATGGATGAATGGGCAGGTTGGATAATAATGAAGAATAAAAAGGAGTTACATATAGTAAACCTGAGTGTGTCTTTAAGAGTTAGAGAACAGAATGTGCAGTGGTGGAATGCAACATTAGTACATGTATCCAGTACTGCACTGAAGTACAAATGTTGAGGTACTTGTACTTTGATTTTCTTTTGATGCTACTTTCTACTTCTACTGAGCTTCTTTTTAGAGAAAAATATTCTACTTTTTACTCTCTGACAGCTTTAGTTACTAGTTACTTTAGTTACTCCACTACATTCATCTGACAGCTTTAGTTACTAGTTACTTTAGTTACTAGTTACTTTAGTTACTCCACTACATACATCTGACAGCTTTAGTTACTAGTTACTTTAGTTACTAGTTACTTTAGTTACTCCACTACATACATTACTAGTTACTTTAGTTACTCCACTACATTCATCTGACAGCTTTAGTTACTAGTTACTTTAGTTACTAGTTACTTTAGTTCCTCCACTACATCCATCTGACAGCATTAGTTACTAGTTACTTTAGTTACTAGTTACTTTAGTTACTCCACTACATACATCTGACAGCTTTAGTTACTAGTTAC
>NC_048417.1:28491170-28491343 GCF_013103735.1 Etheostoma cragini | reverse complement strand
TTAGTTACTCCACTACATTCATCTGACAGCTTTAGTTACTAGTTACTTTAGTTACTAGTTACTTTAGTTACTCCACTAAATCCATCTGGCAGCTTTAGTTACTAGTTACTTTAGTTACTCCACTACATTCATCTGGCAGCTTTAGTTACTAGTTACTTTAGTTACTAGTTACT
>NC_048417.1:28453906-28490787 GCF_013103735.1 Etheostoma cragini | reverse complement strand
GTTACTTTAGTTACTCCACTACATCCATCTGACAGCTTTAGATACTAGTTACTTTAGTTACTAGTTACTTTAGTTACTCCACTTCATCCATCCACTACATCCATCTGACAGCTTTAGTTACTAGTTACTTTAGTTACTAGTTAATTTAGTTACTCCACTTCATCCATCCACTACATCATCTGACAGCTATATTTACTAGTTACTTTAGTTACTAGTTACTTTAGTTACTCCACTACATTCATCTGACAGCTTTAGTTACTAGTTACTTTAGTTACTAGTTACTTTAGTTACTCCACTACATCCATCTGACAGCTTTAGTTACTAGTTACTTTAGTTACTAGTTACTTTAGTTACTCCACTACATCATCTGACAGCTTTTGTTACTAGTTACTATAGTTACTAGTTACTTTAGTTACTCCACTACATCCATCTGACAGCTTAAGTTACTAGTTACTTTAGTTACTAGTTACTTTAGTTACTCCACTACATTCATCTGACAGCTTTAGTTACTAGTTACTTTAGTTACTAGTTACTTTAGTTACTCCACTACATTCATCTGACAGCTTTAGTTACTAGTTACTTTAGGTACTCCACTACATTAGTCTGACAGCTTTAGTTACTAGTTACTTTAGTTACTAGTTACTCTAGTTACTCCACTACATTCATCTGACAGCTTTAGTTACTAGTTACTTTAGTTACTAGTTACTTTAGTTACTGCACTACATTAATCTGACAGCTTTAGTTACTAGTTACTTTAGGTACCAGTTACTTTAGTTACTAGTTACTGTAGTTACTAGTTACTGTAGTTACTCCACTACATTAATCTGACAGCTTTAGTTACTAGTTACTTTAGTTACTAGTTACTTTCCACATTACGATTTCTGGACACCAAACACATGTATATTATATAATCTGATGTTTATTATAAAGTAACCTAGCAACAATATAAGACCTCCAGATCCAGCTGAGATGATGATGTCATTAAACACACAGCTGGTTGGATCCTTTCCACTTTCTATAATGAGAGGATTGTTCTGCATCGAGTACTTTTACTTGTAATACTTTAAGAACATTTTCCTGAGGATACTTACATAATGTTAGTTTAGTAACATTTTCAAAGCAGGACTTCTACTTGTAACATAGCATTATAACAGTTTGGTATTGGTACTTTTACCTAAGTAAGGCTGTGACTACGTCTTCTCTTCTAGAAGGCAGGAGGGAATCATGGGATAGCGCTGACATAATCTGAGGGGATTTAACAGAGCCATCAGAGACAAACCACAGCCGGACGGAGATGGGACACACTTGCACATGCATCCATTCATAGTGCCCACATGCTCCATCTTAACATTAATTATTTCTGTAATAAAAGGGAACTGAGGGATACGACTCAACCAGAATTGACAAAGGAACTTCCAGATGCTGCAATAAGAACAGCTGGGTGGCCAGTCTGTGGATCTTCCTCACTGTTGTCAGGGAGATAAACTTTTAATGACTCAGAACAACCAAGGGCTGTTTGTGTCGAGCGTTGTGCTTGAATTGTAAATCGATGCAAAAACATCTGTAGGCTCTGGGTCTGTGTTCCCCTTTGGAAAGGAAGTGACTATCCCCCCCCCTCGCCCCACACACAGCCAGATGTGTAATAACAATCAGAGCTGTCAATCAATAAAACTAAATATAAAGGGGGATAAGGGAGTGAAATCCTGTGAGAGCCTTCAGTACTGCCCAGTCACCTGAGCCACCCCGGCCTTGTAGGACTGGAATGTTCCAATTTGAGGGGGGGCTTCAGGCCTGTAGAGACAGAGAGAGCATGAGGACCACCAGTGGGTGTAAGTCTGTTTGATTCCATCTGCAGTGACCTGCTTTAACATCAAAAGGAAAGGAGTTTACTTTTATTTTGTCAAAGTATTTAGTTTTTGCTGTGTAAATCAGTGTATTTGGCCATATTGGCCTTACTTGGGGTGAGCACTAAATACTCCATCTTTTCAACATCATCTCGGACCCACCTTGTGTGTCCTCACCTGCTCGCCCCCACCCAACCCCACCCCCCAATTACCAAAACGAGGGCTTTTCCAAAATAATCTGTTCCTTATCAACGTTATTGCCACTTTTTTCAACGAAAGAAAATTTTTCCAAGCGTTTGTGGTCTTTTTTGACAATTCTTTGGGATTTTTTCGTTGCCTTATTCACTCTTTTCAACGTATATTGTCCCCTTTTTTCTTTTTTCTTTTCCTTGTCAGGGGTCAGTGAAGAGTTACTGATAAACGTAACTATACTCATTCAACCCAGGTGTGTGGCTCTAAAACCAATTGACATGAATGTAATAACACGTCAACTTTGACAGCCCTAATATTAACCCATTCTTATGGCTCCTGAACTGGGACTGACTTGGCTAGGGTTAATCGTGGACTTGATTAAAACCGGTCTGCCTCGTAAACCTTATTGTAAAGCCATGTCTGGAGCGAGTCTGTCCACCGCTGAGCAATGGTGTGTAAAATGTTTTCGTAACAGATATTAAAATTAAAAAAAAAAAGCTAACAAGTCAGGTTGTAAAACAAATGTAACCTTACTGTAGGGACAATCTGTCAAGCTCTTCGCCAACCCGTGTTACTTGACAAATGATAAATCCCCATTAGCTACATATTTAAGTGACATTGTTATGAGGGAGAGGGACTCATCTGCCAAACTAAACACTTGGAATACATAGCTATTGCAATTCACCAAATCAGGCATATAAAAATATGAACATTACAGTAAATTCATTGAATCTTAGTGATGCCATAAAGTAGAGATTGATTTCACAGGGTCCCTGACTTGTATCCCTTTGGCTCACACCATCAACAATTTACAGTACATGACAAGAGGTTGGCTGTTGAGCCCGGGCGGTGCGGGGGTGCAGGGGGCTACGGTGATCCAAGGGATAAGAGGCACCAATCTCCACTCAGTCCCAGGCAGATAATAATGGGCTGTGGGGGTCTAAGAAAGGAATCCAACACAAAACCTGGAGCTGAATTGAAAATATGGATAGCCTGAAGGTCCTTCATGCCGGCTGGTTAGGGCACCAGACAGAGTGGGGTGAGCCGGGGCCGCTGGGAGGGAGGGGGTTTGAAGAAAGGGAAATAGTACAATGAGGAATTAAATAAGCCATTCATGTGTCAAGGTAACAGCTTTGGTGACGGCTTCTGCAAACAATATATATGTTCCAGTTAAAAGAAGACATCAGGTGGGGATGATAAAGTTCCAGTGATGGCACGGTGAATGATGACACATGGGCAGTGGGCTCAGTGCTGTTGGTAAAGCTATACACTGTGAAACTCTGAACAAGAGGGTGTGTGCACGCCTCCATCCATTCTCCTGCTAGGACATCTACAGGCCCAACCCAACCCCTAGAATCTTGTGTTTTAATAGGTTTTACTGACAACGCAAACAGTCCCGGAGGATTTGGAATCAAGTCTCCGTCTCTGTTCATTTCAGAGTTGTGCCTGAAACAAAACAGCAATTATCATTTAACAACAGAAATCCCTGATCCGGATCACTTCCAAATTCCAAGACAATTGTTCCCTGGCCCGAGGCTTCTCTGTCCACCAAATTTAATCATAGTAAGCCTCTGAGATATCTTTAGACAGTCAGTCCAACTAATGAATTTCCTTTGCAAATGTAATAATTTCCTCTGCAATATATGTACGGTACGTTTTGTTCAAGGGGGAACACAAGACAAGTTGACCAGTAGTGATGTTGCTTTGACCACCAAGGTGGCGCTAAGGAAGCAAACACTGATCAGACAACATTATGCTCAATCTTGCTCAATGTTGGGTTCTATATTTCCCAGAAGGAGATTGAGGATGAGCTGTAGAACTTCAGGGAGCAGAAGGCAAGAAAGGCCCAGAATGAGACCCTCATTACATGGAATAAAAAGGGCAGAAACCTCCCAGAGCCTGAAGGTCCACTGTTAACGAGAACACCCCTCCCAAGTCTAGAGCAGAGGAGGGAGAGGAGAGCTGCAGTGTGGGTCTACCCCTTAGTGTAGAATATGACAGGAAGAAACAGAGGCAGCGAAATGACCTCCGCATGGACTACAGGCGCTGCATGGCTCAGAAACCCCCCCGACCCCGCTCTACAACGACCATGGTGCAGCCTTGTTTTTAATTCAAGTTAGTTCTTTTGTACTTAACGTAACCTTTGACTTTTCATCAAGGAACCAGAAATGTGTTTAAATGCTCTTTTGAACTGAGGATTTAACCAGGAGAGTTAATTAGGTTTGGGAAAAATAAAAGACTTGGTAAGGTTAGGTACCTTTAACATTCAAAGCTATTTTTCAGTCACATTAAAATCTATTATCCAATTGTTCCAACGGAGAACAAGCTGGCTTTTCATTTCATTCATCAAGGGGTGAAAGCAGAAGGAAATAAGTTTACAACCTTTGGAAGTTAGCGAGAGCCCTGCTGTAATTATTTTTGCTCAGCACTCTTACTCAGCAACGATTTGAAGGACTGTCAAGTTGATGATTGAAACCATCATTTGAATTGCACTGCTGAATCACAGAGAAATGCCGGGAGACGTATTGTGTCTCCACCAAGGTGACATTACCAAGCACATTCAGCGGAAAGAGATGATAAAGAATACATGACAGGACTTCACATGATAACATTTCACTTGGATATATGTCGCTGGAATTTAAATATTGAGGAATCGACAATTATTCAAACTTCAAACGAAGCTGACAAAAGCACAGGAGAGTTGTGCTACACGGTCTCGACCAGCTGCAGTGCTGTAAACTGGCCCGTTTTAATGTCTGCAAGTAGTTTAAAGTGTTTACATGTATTATTTTTGGGAATCTTTAAATTCAAGCCTTCAAATTAACGCCCCCCTTTCCAAACTATTGCTTCCAGCGCCCCCCTCTGAACACTGAGGAACACTGGTTTACTCTATCCGCTTGGAGGACACGCTCCCCTTCTGTAGGCGACTACTGTAAATGGGCTGTTCCTACAACTACTCAAAGCACTTTCACATTCATACACTGGGGCCGAGGCTGCCGCCAACAAGGTGCCCCCTTCTCATCAGATACACACATTTACACTCCCATGGCGCAGGTCACCACGACATGGTGGTAGGACATTAGAGTGTGGATCAAAGTGATTCAACACAAGGTTTAACACCTAGAGAGCGGATTGACGACACCTCCGTCACATGGACCCTAGTGCACACGCCAACAGGATATTAACGGCTTTACTTTTTCGGCTTGCTACATATAGGGTTTGTTCATACATGTCCTGCACACCATCGGAGGACGGAATTACTCAGCCCTCCCTGGAAAAAAGGCAAAGAACTGCAGTTATTGAACACCACAGACTGGGACTAGAATCAATCAATAGTATATTAAAGTGACTGAATATATAATTCGCTACCCTTAGAAACTGTAACTTAGTCTTTCAAGAGCTTTAGGGATGCAAAATGAGTCTCCTGGCTTCCCTCCTGATGCTTGTCAGGTTCCTCCCCGCAGTCGTCATTTATCCCACCCGTCGAAACTCGAAGCTGTGCAATTTCTGAGTGCTGACTCAGTTGGCTGAGCAGCATCAATCATGTGAAACTCAATGAGGCGTAACTTGGTTTAAGATGGTTCTGTAAGAGTGTTCCGACCAAGCATGATGGCACACTGTACATCTGTATTTGGCTTGGCACCACATTAGCAAACCACCAAACCCCAACTGGCAAAATGGTGTTTATAGCGATGAGAACTGCTGGATAATGCAGTTGTAATCTCTTTGAAGACAACAACCGAGCCGCGTCCTTTATTCATTGACAGTAATGTACGAGTGTGCATTACTACTTTAAGATCTCAGCATCTCCACCTCGACCAACAACACTCCACTGCACTGCCGCTGCCAGCTGATCCCTACTGGCTCAATTAATCTCCCTACAACGCTGTTTGACGCAGTACTTGCCAGAGGGTTTAGTTTCTGATTGTGTTGGAAATAGCACCAGAGAAATCCCACAATGAATACAGAAGTAAGATCACAGCGACTGCTGTTTGTTTTACAAAGACAGCAGCTCTTACTGCTTTTAAGTTTCAGAATTACTCTAGGACGAAGGTGACCCCGGATAAATCCTCATTAATACAGATGACACGGAACCAATGTCAGTCCCCGAAGACGTCAAAGCTACACTGGGTGTACATTTTGTGTTTATAACGAGTGACCATGGTCGGCTGTTACACCATCTGTTTGAAAACCTTTTTTTTATTTTTTTATAATTTCTTTTTATTGAGGGAAGCACAAGATTAACACCTTGACACTTCAGATTTAGCCCTTTTTATTTTTTTACTAGCCCCCCTACCCCTTAACACACATATTTTACATACAATCTAAAACAAAAACCAGAAAGTGTAACTCAACCCCCCAGCCCATGGCGACCGACCCCCCTCACCCCGGATCTTTCCCCCAAAAAACGAACTAATACTAACTTTAAAGCATGTCACTTAAAGTGAGAGATATCATCTTCCGGAACCTTACAGAACCGGCGCATTCCCAGGACATCCATTGGAAATAGGTCACAGTTGGGAGATGTAGTCATTTTCATAGAATGGCGCCTTCCAGGAGTAACCTACAGCCTATGTGTTAAATGAGGATCTGGATTCTTAGATGTACCACACATAGTTTTCCACACTGTGTCCCAACACACTACTGGTAATTGTTTTCCAGGATCAGAAATACATTTGTAAAGTTTAGAGGTCCTCCCTCGTGTTGGTCCCACTGAGAAGTTATAGTCCAATGATGATGATTTTGAATTATTTATTTATTGACGATAGTAGTTCCAAAAAGAACAAGCATTCAAGGATCTAGGGACACAGGGAGCCGAGCTGGTTTGTGAGCAAGCTTACAAGATGTGCTATGACTATAAATACATGTGTGCATGCCATGAGACTGCTCTAGCATAAGTATTTGCGTTAATATACGTATGACCATATGTGGGTACAACATGGAACTGTGTTTGTGCATATGGATATGGTTTGAATGTGACAAAAGTATTTTCTGTCTACAAGTACGTGTGTGCACATTTGTAATACACAGGATTTAATTATATTTTATTTTGTTTTAGCAAAGAAGAAGAAGACACTAGCAAGCCAACAGAGCGGTGACTCTGCTCCAAAGGAATAAGGAGCTAATCATATCATTTCAGGACAATTTTCCAGTTTCACTTTTATGCTTATTACTATTTCAAGATGATCAACTTAAAAGTTTGAAGCGAGGCATTCCATTATTTAAGTAGCTCATGATAAGTAAGGTGTGCAAAGAGAGTACACCATGTAATGTGGTGTAGTCTACTCTGTACACATATTTAGTTAGAGCAAAGATTTCAATTTGAACAAAATGAGATTAGGTAAACGGTTTGAAAAGCTTGTCATATGATAAACTGTATCTGGTAAATCTGTATCTGCTTATCAGTAAGAGTGTATACCTGTGGAGCCTGTGAATATGTCTCTTATAAATGACCAAACCTGGCACTTTAATTTCTTCAGCAGAGTATCCTGACATTCTTCATATTCATATGGTGGGAATTAGAGGGTCACAATTTTTTGGGACTCCCGCGGGCCACGGTATTCCCGCGGTATGAGAGTCAAATCAAGTTGGTAACGGGACGATAGGGACGAAATACAGAATAGAAATCGACGGGCGCGGAAATACGACAATGTAATAAAATGGCCTAGGCTTGCAGGTAATGCATGTATAGTGTAGCCTCAATTTCCCATGCAACCTCAGTGATTTGACCACGATTAACCAAACGCACACACGTGCGATATCAACTGGCTAGTTATCCTCCAGACAGCGACGGACAACGTGTCTTTTTTTCGTCGTTTCGGGAGCCTTTCTCTCAGGAGTTTGCAGGACAGGATTTTGTTTCGGGAGGGGGGGGCAGTCACGTGATACCGGTGTATTTTCGTGGGAGCGACATTTGATTCCTTTGTCACCATCTAGTGACAACTTAAATACTGAAATACCCTTTTTTGTCATTCTGCCATCATTATAGGACACGTTATTCAGAATAAGAGAAAAACAGGCAGCAGCAGTTTATGAATAATCTGTTGGACATTACTACATCTACAGCATCTACAGTATATGTGTGTATAAATTCAACATACATAATCACATGGTAGATATGATAGTTGCCATCATGCCACTATGTGCCCCAAACATTGCTACAACCTAAACCCACTCCTGCACACCAACTGCCCAGTCATCGTTGGTGCCTTTCCTTGTAATCCCTCCACATTTGGCTCTCTGACTACAACAACAGCTCCAATCAGGCTCTGGTTTATCCAACGACGGACTCATTAGGTTTTGTCTTGTTTGAGTGGGCTTCTACCCAAGAGCTCTTACACGGCTTCCAACAGTTTCTAGCCACAAGGGAGGTGGCCGGTGTTTGCCGACTTTGCTCTGGTGTGCGTGCTCAGGGTCTGTCGGCGGTTCCTGGGTTCTGTTTAGAGTGTGAAATTATCTAAGGCGCCTTCTGGCAAATGCCTCTGGCGCTTTAGCCCTGCTCCTCTGTTTGTATGCAAGTGTGTGTGTGTGTGTGTGTGCCCGTTTTTTCTGTTTCCTGTCCTCCCGAGAGAACGCCTGTCCAGAAGTCGTTATATGAATGTTACAAAAGGGATTTTGACACACACACACACACACAAAAACACACACACAAACACAAGTATGCATTCCACAGATCTGGCAAAAAACAGACACTTGACCTTTTTTACCAGACAGCCCTGACCCCAAAGGCTCCATATTGCTGATGGTTCCCTGTGTGCGTGGGTGTGTGTGTGTCTTTGTGTCACTAGGAGAGTGTTTACTTGCCAAATGTGCCCATGTGAGAAGATGCGGTGAAAGAAAGCAAAGATTAACAAATACTCCCCCCTGTACCCACACTTGGCCTAATGAATAAAGTAACGCTGGAGGAGATAAATGTCCTATTTGTATGTACACAGTACCTGCTTTCTGCCACTCTAGCTGCTTGAATCACTTATAGGATCAAGACTATCCACCTATCCTTCGACAGCTGCTTTGTTTTCAACGTTACGTGTCAGTGGCTTGAAAGCTAACTCTTCCTTATAGCTCCTTGTTCTCCATCTTTTATTAGACATCTGCATTCACAGCGTTAGTGAAACGCTGAATTGAACTGTGCAAGGAAGGCGGCAGCCCCATCTTCTTTAACCACCAGACCTCTGAAAGCTATCGCTAGCTACACAAAAGGAGGGGAGCTATAATTGCCAGAGCTGGGCAAAACCATGCAATTAGCTTCAAATGACAGGACGGTCGGCAAGCTGAAATTAGTCTGTTTCCAGAGCGTCTCTCAGAGAGAGACAGCGGCGTGTCTCAAAAGCTTTCACAGATGAGGAAGAAAAGAGGCTGAAAACGACAGGACAAGATAAAGAAGAGGTCCTTTTTCTTAAATGTTTTACATAAAGTGTAATTAAAAAAGGGTGACCTATCCAGCAGAATAATGACAGTGGAAGTGAATATGGAGCGGATGAAACAATGGAGCGCACATCAAACCCTTCTCTATCATACATTGTTGGGTCATTTTGGATTTCAAATTCTCAGCGGTCCGATGTTTCACACACAGGTTTAAAGAATGATTTTGTTATTATTATCCAAATGCACTGTAGTAATTTCTATCTATTATACTTTTTTTTTCCGTTGGGGTACTGAAGGGAATTTGCTCGCTGTGTTGTTGGCCCACCACTGCTGATTGTACACTAATTCTAGCATAAAGACCAGATGCCCATTTATTGCTTGATTTCTTTCAGCCAACTGTTAACCTGTGCTTCAGCTGGCCTGCAATTAAAATCAAATATGCAGTTCAGCTGCTCCCCAACTACGCCTACCGCTAACCCCCTATTTAAAAAATGAAAGTGCAGTAAAATACAATTTTTACGGTCTTTAGAGGGAGGACGATAATGCTCGTGACTTTAAAATACAAATATCAAAGGCTAGAGCAGCCAATTACAGCGGTAACAGTAGTTCTGTTCACTTTAACTTTTTTTCTGACTCATTTTGTCTACTTTAAGTAAGTTTCCCTCTTCTTTTGTTTCTCTTTTATCTCTCTCTCTAATTTGCCATAGCCTGCATGAGCGATAAAAGAGTTGTTGGTCAATGTAATCGCGTTATTCAAATTAATTTTGCATTATTCTCTTCCCTTGCTTAACTGCACAGCCATCTACTCTTGCAGTGACATGTAGTTTTTGCGACTTTTTGTTGTCAAAAAGCGAGAAAAAAAATTACTTACGCCTGTGTTTGTTCAACCCAAATTAGCAACGCAGTACATTGTAGCTACATGAATTAGCCTAACTAGCTATCAAAATGCTCCCTCCATTTATTTTTTCTCAAATGTGCAGTGCTTCTAAAACACGTTTGCCTAAGAAAGATAACAACATGCTTGGACCCCGTTTATTTGACACAAATGTATGGTATAGCTAACAGTACAGACATTAGCCTACCTAGCTAACAAGTTTATATACCGCTCTACATGTTTATTCAAGACAAATGGCTTGCTCAGCTAACAGACATTAGCCTAACTAGCTAACAAGTTTATATCACACTCTATGTGTTTATTCAACACAAATGGCCTGCGCAGCTAACAGACATTAGCATGACTAGCTAACAAGTTCACATCACGCTTTACATGTTAATTCAGCAAAAATGGCCTGCACAGCTAACAGACATTAGCCTAACTAGCTAACAAGTTCATATGACCCTCTACATGTTTATTCAAGACAAATGGCTTGCTCAGCTAACAGACATTAGCCTAACTAGCTAACAAGTTTATATCACGCTCTACGTGTTTATTCAACACAAATAGCCTGTGCAGCTAACAGACATTAGCCTAACTAGCTAACAAGTTCACATCACCCTCTACATGTTTATTCAACATAAATGGCCTTTGCAGCTAATAGACATTAGCATGACCAGCTAACAATTTCACATCACGCTTTACATGTTTAATCAGCAAAAATGGCCTGCGCAGCTAACAGACATTAGCATAACTAGTTAGCTAAGAGCACACTCCGTCCATTAATATGACACAGATGGCCAGTGTAGCAAACAATGCAGAGTTTAGCTAATTACTGTAACTTTGTACTTTGTTAGTGCGTATGCGTGTGCGTGTGTGATACCTCAGACTTGGAATGAGTTGAAAAGGTGCCATGATCTCCAGCTTTTCTGATTTTACTCCAGACCCTCTTGCTCTTGGTTCTGTGTGTAATAAGGACAGACAGACAATGGTTTGCATCTGTGTTTTCTGGGATGTTCACTAAGAAACTGGCAATAGCATCAGGCAAAAACATTCCACTGACGAGACTTGGAGATGTCCATCTGGAGTTGTGTCCATTGTACTAACCCTTCAGTATCGAAACACTGGCATGGAAACAAAGAGGGAATTTTCTTCTTAACAGACTTTAATGTCAAACTAAACAATTACCTTGCTTCCACCTCAGGCATGCTCATAAAAATGTAACCTACTCGTTTTGTTTTTTTTAAATAATACCCTCACCACCAGTCCCCGTTTGGTTTCTCTTTTCTCACCTCCTACAACAAGTTGAGCCGAGAAGTCTGAAAAAAGACCAAATGGTTGTCCAGTGACTGCCATGCCCTTCGGATCTTTTATTAGGACCGGGCTGGAACGGCTCGGCTCACTTGAATCAGCCCAGTCGGGTGTTCCTTACACGACCACGCTCTACAGCTATTATTGCATTAGCTAAACCGACCAATAAATGAGCAACCAGCTCTCCCCACCAGAACACCCGCTTCCAAGGAGAGGACACTAAACCAGGGTTATGATTCTTAGTGCATATGCTCGGTGCATTTTGTGTGCCTCAACAAAATGGATGATGTCAAGTGGGCATGATGCCAGAAATAGAGTTGGCTAAAAAGATGCTTGATTGGTGTTTTTCTGCATCAGAAATGCAATCATTAACCAGTACTCCATTAGTTTCCTAACTATTTTGTTTGAGTTTGAGTTTGAGTAGTTTGAGTTCTTTTTTAGAAAAGAATTCTATAATTCCAGCTTGTTAAATGTGACTATTTTTAGGATTCTTTTCTCTTCCATGACAGGAAATCGTTGAGTTGTGGACAAAACAAGACATTGGTCATCCCAGTTTAATGGCAGTTCCTGAAATGGTCCCGTTATTTAATCTATTGATTCGTGTACAGGTCATGTTAATGTTTTTTTCTGTGTGCGTTGAATAGAAAAGTTCTGGGATGGGTGAAAAACATGCTCTGGTTTATTGGCACTTCTCTAAACCAATCACAATTATCTTGGGCTGGGTAAATAATCTCATTAAGCTTTTAACAATCCCCAAAATTCAGTGGTAAGGAGGTCTCCCTTTTAGGCATAAACCTGGGACAGAGACAGGTTTTTGGTAGGTGGAGTCTGACGATGCTGGTTGGGGGGGGGGGGGGGGGGGGGGGGGGGGGGGGTGATGAATAGTGCCAATAATAGTCACTGTAAAGACAATGGAACAGTGACAAAAAAGTGTAGTCCATGTCTTAGCAGGGTGTTACGGTATGTAACGTGGCAAAGTAGGGCATGGCTGACCGTAGCAGGACCCAACAGGGTTCAGCAGGACACAGCAGGACACAGCAGGGCACCACAGAACGTAGCAGGGTGCAGTGCAGCAGGACCACGCCAACAGCTGCAACCAACACCTTGGTGCCATCCTAATCCAAGGAAATATGGTGGGAAAATGGGGGAGGGATCCTTCCTGGCGGTGCCTTCACATGCTGAAATCCATGTCTGACAACAGAGCTTTCAGGTGTCCCTTGTTTGGTGTTTTTCTGTTGTCTTTTACGGGTTTGGATCCTGTGGCCGAGCAACCTGGGGAGGAGTTGTCTCCGTTCATTCTTCCAAGCACTCACCTGTTCCTGTTTGGTGTAATCACCGGCACCCACCTGTGTTTCATCACCATCACCAACACCTGCATTTACACTGTCAATCATAGTATGTTTTTGGCGTCTCTATCGGACTACTGTATTTAGTTGTTTTTTGAATCGTGTCAGGTCTTCTCTGCTCTCTCATGGATTCTTCTACAGATCTTCAGCATTCCATACTCACCTTCAGGTCTTCACTTCCCACCTTACGGTTCGGATTCTTCTTCGCTCCACTGCCGCCTCACAGCAGCCTACCGTTTCATATTGGTTTCTCATCTGGCTCACGAACTGTTACGATAAAACTCTCATCTGATTTCACTACTACTACCTTTTGTCTGCGTTTGGGTTTTCTGCCAGCCGGGTCTGACAAGAGCTTTGTTTTTTAGCCCACCCATCAGATTTCTGATCGGATGAGCGTGGCTTTTGGTTTTTAGGCTCTGGTTGACAAAGTAGTTCATTCTTTCTTCGCTAGGCTCGTGGCGATGAGCCAGGCCCAAGCAGAGTTGATCACCAGCGATCGTTACCTAATGCATGCCGCTTAGTTGTGTGACCGACTTGATCCCGACTTCCTCTGTCGCAGTGGTAAAGTCTAGTTTTTTGTAGTCTCGCTTTGCCAGAACTTCCTTCACACACTTCTGTGCTTTGCACTGAGTCACTGCAAAATAGCCTCTGGAAGGAACTTGTTTTGCTGGAACATGTACGTCCAAAGGTTGTTTTGGTGGTTCCAGATTGGACAGAAAGTCTAGCTAGCTGTCTGGATTTACCCTGCAGAGATCTGAGAATCCAGGAAGTGGAACGTTGGCACTAACATGCATGCACTGCCACCTTAAAAAAAAACAGAGATGCTCAGAACACACAAGGAGGGAGTTTGACTTTATGCTCTGCTCATGACGCCATTACTCCACTAGCTATATCGTTTCATGAAAAAATTGTTGTTTACTGCTATGTTAATCTTCTGAATGTGGAGCCTAATTCATATTAATACTCCAACATTATTTTTTCAGCAGGAGCTCATTACCTTCTTATTTTAATTAACTGGCCTCTTCTTGTTGTTGGTCAGTTCTGCTTGATTCGTGTGGAGAAGTAAATGGTTATATTTTCAAGGTTTTAGCATCATCATCCATTCAGCAGGCCCGTGGAGGTTTGACACAGAGCTTTTCTAGTTGACAAAACTACTCAAAGTGCTTTTACATGTACCATCCACTCACATCCATACACTGCGGCCACCTGCTCATCAGATACACACTCACACACATTTACACTGTGATGGCGCACCATCGGGGGCAACTCGGGGTTCAGTGTCTTGCCCAAGGACACCTCGACATGGGACTGCAGGGCCAGGGACTGAACTGCTCTACCACTCAGCCACAGACTCCCCCAAGGTCTTCTGGGAAAAGACCTTTAAGCTCATGGTTTTAATATAACCCAACATACTGGAGGGGAAAATGGTAAATGGGAGTAGAGAGTCAATAATAGCAGAGAGTTTGGTTCTTCTGTTGCACCTGCCAGCAGATATTTTCAGTCGCCGGAACGGATGGTGATTTGAAACTGATAATTAGCGTGCCATTAGATATGAGCAATTATCCATGCTTCCCCCCACCATCTCTAATGATGAAGATGAGGGTGTAAATGAGCGGCTACCATTGGAGCAATTTGCCACAGATTTCTAGCAGTCATTATACTCCATGGATGTCCAGGGATGAGACAAATGGGATTCAATTAGATGTATATGTCTGCGTCTGTGTGTGTGTGTGTTTGTATGTGTGTGTGTTGAGTCCATTGTCTACCTACTTATCCTTCTCCCCAAGGACACAGACTGAACTGATTCAACCCATATCTGGCACCTATCAGCAGGGGATTAGATGGCGGTGATCCCCACTGCCAGGCCTCGACCCTAGGACGGACTGACAACTTGAGTCCCCCGCCTGAGGCCTGGGTGCCTGGGCTCAGACTACTTCAGCCTCAGCAATTGCCGTTCTCTCCCGGCAAACACCTGAACAACAGGGAAAAAACATACCACTCGGCAGTCAGCCAAGAAGAATATTTCTGCAATCTGACGCTCGACTGAAGGAAAAGCAGTTTTATTCATGTTCCAACGGGTTATCTGAGTCGCAGAGTAACCAGAGTTTGGCTTATTCAGTTTGTTATTCCACATGAATAAAAAAGGCAGAAGTGAAATCATGTCATGGATGGAGAATAATAATCAAAAAAAGCTCGACAACTGCTAAGGGCAGCTAACTCAGCAGTACTCATTTTTGAAGTTCATGTGGTTTAGAGTCCTTAATGGTAGGTTTACGGCCGGGAGGGGGGCTTTTAACAGAACACCTCATAGATAATTGAACAAAAATAAAGGACATTATTAATAGGATAGAACAACAATATATAATTCTGATAAATAAAACATCACATTCATTATAAAGATATGAAAAAACTGAATGTGTATCTGAATACAATACACATTTTCTATAGCGTCAGTCTGCCACTTCAAAATTCCAGCGCTGGCTCCATGGTATCAGCCTTTTGGATGGTTGTCATGGAAACATTAATTGGTCATGTGACAAGGGCTGGGTGGATTGGCAGAACAGGCGGTGATAGAACACGGATCTAATAGAATTTATAATTGTCAAATTGACAGCACTCTAGCCCAATGGATTGCCCCCCCCCCCCCCCCTCATAGCCCTACAGTGGCCTACACGATGCTAACGAGAGACTTCTGTAATGTCAGTACAGTAAAAATGGACCTACTTAACCAAGTTGGTTCACTGCTAGCTTAGCTACACGTTAGCATCAAACACAACAGAGTCTGTCACTGGAATGGTGTTTTGAGCTAACGTTGTTGACTTTAGATCAGGTTTTTGTTGGTCAATGGCGCCATCACTTTCCACTGCCTCAAGATAGCAATACACCCAGAATGCACCTGAACACACCGCAACATTACTTTAACAACTACGTCGGTCTAAAAATACGCAATTAATCAATGAGAAATGGGAAAAGTTTAATATTTCATGACTTCCCAAATTTCAGTATGACGCGTTATGCCGTAAACCGTTTAAATCTGACGCCTGGTGTTTCAGAGAATACTGCAACAACCAACGCGCCATCTATGGAGCCAACTGTGTCACTTACAGACTTACAATATGGGATTGTCTGCCACTAGGGGTCTTTCAATCGAAACAATGGAGTGAGTGTGTGATACAAGTTTCAAGTCAAATGTTAAAGTCAAAGTCGAACTGCAAGTTAATTTTCTTTGCGTCAGCTCGATTCTGAAGTCAGCCGATTTACAACTTTGGGTCACGTTACTCATGCAACTCCCTAAATTCTTTTTGTCCACAGTACTAGTCACGCTAAGTACTTCCCCTGCATGTGTCTGCAAAGCTGAGGCACTTGACACTGCTAAGTGCATTACAGTAGCTGCCATTAGACGGTGAATCTGACATCTATGCCTATAGAATTATCCCTCTTTAATCCAATCCAGCAGGGGTAAGGGCCAACTCTATGTCATTACTGAATTAATGGTAAATACTGTATGCACCATTTCATTTGGGAAATGCAAAACACACTTTCGTAAGTTTGCTAAAAGCCCACAGCATATGCCTCAATAAAAGCGCCGCAGCCAGAACATGATTAACACTGCTGTTTTCATACCAGCTGCATTCATAAGAGCTAATCTAATGAAACATAACGGTTCTGCAGGAACAATGCCAGCTTAGTTTAGCACAGAGGGGTCTTCTGACTTCACTCACAGTGTTACACTTATAATTTGGTCAATGCTTTTGTCCAAAGCGCCATACAGTAGAAGGAAGCATTATTTGTGAAAAGGCTATGACAAACACTGTACTGACAGTAAAACCCAGTCATCCTAAACTCAGCTAATTATGTAATAATGTTATAGTTAATAAACGTTTGAGCTATTATTTAGCTCAATTTGCTGCTTGGTAGAGATTTAGCTGGGTGGCTGCCATTGGCAGAACAGGCATGTGTGGGTAAATAAAGCTATACTTCTTAGAGATAAAAGGTTGATTGGTACATAGCTGCACAAAGCTGATGCACACACAAATGGGTAATAGGGTACGGCATTCATCATGTAACGCTGTCAGTTACCAAAAAACAATGATGATGGAACCTCTGTTAAATACTATACGCTATGTTACATCTCTTTCATTTCAGAAAAATGTGGATGCAAAAAAATGATTAAACCATGATCAATCCTGAAGTATCATTTTTATGATTATCTGTTTTTACATTGGAGTTAGTGACTGGAGGCTGTGACCTTCAGACAAGCCCATAGGAGTACGCAGGCTTGTTTTGTTCATTAGCATGACCATGACCACTATCAAAATGTTTCCACTCTCTTTCTGTTCTGCCTTCTGTCTCGCGGACAGAGACACCTGTCTGTAATCAGTAGCAGCACATCTTCTTTGGCAGGTCAACACACAATCTGGTCACTGTCCAACAATATATGTGACAGATTGGTTCGGATGCTTTTTTCAGCACTGGCACAGTCTCGTCCCGGTCCAGTACCGCACCAGCCAACTGTTATCCCTGCAAACAGACGAGACAAACACACCACCGGTTAAAGCTTTGACCTACTACCTACATTCCATCCGCCTTAAGGCTAGCATGCACAGATTCACTCCATAAGAGGTCCTATGTACGAGACAGGGGGGACGCCTGCTACCATTAACATTTTGATCTAATTCATGGTGAGTTGGACATTCAAATAGCTTGAAGCTAGTTATGCCCAGGACGTATGACATAGATTGGGTCAACACATGGACATGTTCAAAACAGCTTTGTCATTACGTTCACATTTTGGTGGAATTTGATCTTGAAGAGATCACACATATTTATGGATAAACTAATAGCTATGAACAAATGCACTTTAATGCTTCTCATAGTTTTACTTATGTATTGTGTCACAAAGAGCTCATGGTTAATGACAATTGGGTAAATACAGGACAAAAACCAGGTGACATGTCCAGAAATGTTACAGGTGATATTAATGTGACAAGCCTGCTCACCATAATAATAGACTTAATGAACTAGCAAAGCCCACTGAGTTGTGTTAAAGCACAATAGACCCCAAGAGTTTTTAACTGTCTAATTGATCCTAAAGAGAAAAAAAACTGTAACACACATATTACCATGGTTAATTAATGATGTGTTAATAGTCATGAATAGACCCAATCACAATGTTTTAATTAATATAGCTTGAAGGTATGAAAACCTGCGTCCCGTAAATAGAATTGACGACGCATGGCAAACAGGGACAGGGAACAGAAGGCTATATCCCATCTCATTCATCTAAAATGCATGTTTTGATGCTTTAAATAAGTCTGATGTTAGAGTGACGTGACCTGTTGCACCAACAAGAAATATTTGAAAGTTTGTTTGGCACCAGAGTTTGATTGACAGCTTTCGCACCAGCCTAAATGAACCAAACCGAACGGGCAAAAGGACCACGGTTTGCTTTAACCACATCAAACAGATTAAGTGGGAATGAACCTAGTCCTACTTCATAACCCACATATTGATATGCAATATCAAAAGTTGACGTGGTGGGTGTGTGGGCGATTATGGAAGGCTTGTGTCATGTGGATGCAGTGACAGTGGTGTTGTTACCTAGAATTCGTCATGGGGGCGGCAGAAACTACGCACTTTAACTTTAGGAAGGACCTGTACTACATATGTGATAGTATGGCTTTGAGACTGAGCCTACTGTGTTCACTGTCAGCCGTAGTGAAGACCTTGAATGGAGGTCTTGTTCATTTAAGGTGTGTGACAGCGCGAATGTTCATTAAAAGAGACAACTCCCATTAAGTCTTGTCACCCCTGGGCGTCTCCCCACAGAAGCAGCACTCTTGAGTTCTCAGCTGGCCCGCACCATCAAAGAAAGATCTAATGAAAGTGTTTGATGCAGGTCAGAGTTGAGTAACCATGTGATCAGCGGGGAGGCTGATGCACTATTGGTTGCTGCGTCTTTGTAGGGGAAAACTGTCCTTTGGATGTAAAGGCATTGCTCTTGTCCTAATAGTGTCTTTCTGCATCAGCTGTTTTTGTGTGTAATGTTGGTGTAAAATCAGTGCAGCATGGGCAGACCCAGTCCCTGAAATGGACCAGCACTGAGCACCTGCACATCTAATATCTGTCCATAGGAGTAGCGTTACTTCTAATTGTTATTACCATTATCATTCATAAGCTGATATCATAGAATGTATGTGGTCTATGGCTGCTATTTACCCCAAAAGCAGTTCTATGTAAAATCAGACATTCAGCACCCTAATGTGCCCCAATGGAAGGATCCTTTGCTAGAAAAGCGCATTGGTAACAAATCCGGCTCGAACAAATTGTCGACTCTTCGGGGTAACCCCTAGAGGATATACCAATGAATACAAATATATTTAAGACACATGTGATGATCATGTCATGCATCTGCTGAATTGGGGTATTGGCACTTTGTTTGGTCCAATACGGGAAGTGGACAAAACCATGCTTCAGTCAGAGGTTCCATGTTCAAATGCAATATTTTCTTTCTATTCACAGGTTTTTAAAGTTCAAATAAGATCGGACCCACTTTGAGTTATACTGGGTCCGACTCGAGGACTGGGTCCTTCATAGTCCTCGAGTCGGATATTGAATCCTGACCGACTTCCAGTGCTTTTCTGTATCTGACCTGTGAACTGGATTTAATTCCAATTGATTTATAGTGTTAAATTGTAACAGGAGTTATCTCAGGACACTTTCCAGATAGTCCATGAATTGAACTCAGAACTTAACACAGCGCTAATAACAGCATGATAAATTAATCACTTTCTCTTCCATTCATTTATTTGGATCTTCTGCAGAGCTGTGTGTGCTTCTTGAGTTGTGTTTTACTTTGTTCGGTGAGTGGAATCTTAAAATTAAATGAAAATTGTGAAGGTTCATGTAAAGGTGAAGCGAGGGATCAAGGGAAATTGAAGTGCAAAGGCACTTTATTAATACTGTTTTTAACTGAAAAGAAAAGAAAGCTATAAATGGCATTGACCCACACTGCGACAAAGCTCAGCTTATATATATTTGAAAGGGAATCATAACATTTTATTCCTCACTAATGTTTGAAGATGACCTGAGTTAGTCATGCTCAGAGGGAATATCTGGTGCTCAAGTGGTAGGACCCTGGAAGCTGCTTGATATCCTCCTTGACTGGGTTCCTTATCTGAAAAGTGGGTCAAAGGACCGACTATGCTGTACAGATTGTAAAGACCCTTGGGGGACATTTGGGATATTGGGCTTTATGAATAACATTTACTAGAAGGAGCTATGGCGTGCCCTGAATGTAACTTTGAAAATAGCCAAGTGATTTGCACATCTGTAGAAGAAACACAAAAGATAAATGTTACGGCTTTGCTCGACTAGACTCAATTGCCACTAGGGGGCGATCCAGAGGAGGCAACGGGACAGGTGATGGTGCTGTGCGGTCTGCAGTTTTTCAGAGTGTTCTAAAGCACCCAGTATAACTCAAAGTGGGTCCGATCTTATTTGAACTTTAAAAACCTGTGAAAATATTGCCACCCTGGATTCCTGTAGCTTAGGGCATACTATGTAGTTAATCTGCATCCGCTTGGTGATATTTTTCACAAATTGGGGACACATATGGGAAGATTTTATGTAACTTCACCTTTAAATAATGCAACCTGTGCAACATTTTGAACTACATCAAACAGTGTCTGGCATTCATGGAGCACATATTGACATTTTTCAGATCTTTGTCCCAGGTGGACTCTGCTGTTCCCATCCCTAATTCTTTTTCCCAATCCTTTTTTATACCCTCCATATTCACTTGCTCAATTTCATTTTTTCTTCCCCTTGGTCTCTTGTCCAACTTATCAGGTTTTGCCGTCTCAAAATTGTCCAGATGTCCAGAAGATCTACCCAAAATGTCTACTCTGTAGGTATCTAAAGAACTCTTTCTTTGACACTCCATATTTATCCTGAATCTGCTGGAAACACACCCCAAATATATAAATCCCCAACACAGCAGAGTCCAAACTCTTTCCACTGATCAAAGGCTTCATCCATAATTAAAGGAATAAATAACCGATTTGCTGATGCTGACTTGAAAAAGCTGGAAATGTTTCGCCATTTGGATCCAGATCTGAATGTTGCTATGGTAATTGGATTATAGTTGTAATATGATTTTTTTAAACAAATAGGAGACACGAGGATAGCCCCAATTGAGTATCGTCGCACAATTATGTAACCCACTGCAGTTCTAATTAAGACCCTCCCTACATAGCAACCCGATTATTTGCATTTTGGCGTGGACCTGGAATAGGTAACGTGGACGCCTTGCCAATCTTAGCGTGTGAATGCTATTTAAGGGCGGGTCTAGAACTGCAGTGGGTTCCATAATAACACCTCGCTTTCTGAAAAATGTCATTTTCATTTCTCCTGCAATAATTCTGTCAACCGGGAACTTGGTGCCATTTATACCTAATCACATAAAAACACTCAAATATTAAGAAAAGGGCAAACTGCATTCAGCTGCAAAACCTTTGGGGTTTGTTGGCTCTGTAAAATCATTAGCGCAATATTTTTGGGTCAGTCGGACCTTGAGACGGGGCAGATGCACAAATCATGGTGCTGTCATCGGCTGCAATCTAGTCTTTATGAATTTTGCCCTCATTGTCTTAAGAATGGTCACTTCAGAACCGCTCAAGTTTATGCTTATTAGCTACGTGACACTCTGGTCCTCTAATCACAAGTGTCTTCTTCCAACCCTAATTGAAGGCAAAGTGGGTCATCAATAACCGCTAAGCATCTTCCTTTGTCTTATCTGCCACACAGCTGTTTCACATTAAGCAATGAAGATGTGCAGCCAATGCCATAACGATCCATGATGATGCAAGCTGAGGCTGCTAATGGACACAGCTGCAACGCTCCTGCAGCACGAAAGGTACCACAGAGATGGGAACGAAGTGTGACTGAAAACCTTGTCTACTGTCGCTCAACATCCTTCTCCTTCACTTCCTTCAGCCTGGAATGGCAAGTGACACGTCTGCTCATGGGCCACTCTCACACACACGCATCAAATGTTTCTTTTACATATACATCTACATACAGCCTTTCCCCTCGGCAAAGCGTGCACACACACAGCCATGACTCCAACACTCCATTGAGTAGGTGTCTTTAAGATTCCCAGACAAAAAGGTCTGCTTTCCATTTCCATTTATTTATTTATGATCGTGAGCACTCCTTCCCTCTGAAAGGAGCAGCTCCAGACCTTTGAATGTGGCATATATACATCGTATGGAAAGGTCGTCGGTGGTAGGTGCTTCCAGGTTGGTTTTCTAACTGAAGTCTCTTTAAGCATCATTCTCGGAGTCATCTTCAGTTATTACCATGCGCTCAGCACACCGAGCCTAACCAGCAGCAGTATGGGATCCCGCGAGCGCTCCGTGGACTGGTTCACTTCACGCCTTCCAGGATTCAGGCTCCCCTTTCTTACTGCTGAAGGGTGTCGGGCCTGGACAAAGCCTGAAAAGTGTACCTGCCAACACTTTTTTTTACTTGTGTTGTCTTCGGGTCAAATATGAGCCGTTTTTCAAAGTATCTATATGACAAATAAGGGTTTCTAAATTTAATAACCCCCAAAAAATAACATGGATGATTGATTCCACACATCGTGCTTTGACTTCTTTCATTAAAAAAAAATTGCATTTGAAAAAACACGTTTACAAACCAGACTAAACGTTGACATACACCCTTCTGTAATTTTCCTTCATTTACTATGAGTCTAAATAATTCATAATTTCTGCTTTTTTAACTGAAGAATTATATTTATAATTTCCTATAAATGAGGTTTTATTGACCAGGATTTCCAAAAATGTAGTAAATGTAAAATTGGTAATAAGTTGTTGTTAGTGGTGGTTTTCAATGGTATTGAAGAGAAACGTTAAATGTCAAAAAAAGAGGCAAAAGTGTCGATAAAAGAGACAAAAAGACAACACACGGGTTAAAAAAATGAGATTTTTAAGACTAAAGACTAAAATGGAGACAAGACCTGAATGATATTGCCCAACGTTGCTATGGACAACATTTTGTAGTTTCAAGCCTGATGCAGCGCGACATGAGCTGTCATGATTGACAGTGTGTCAATCATCACAGCTTCTCTATTGCTGCTAGAGGGAATAGTTAAGGTGAATATCTACCTGTCTGATCAGATGGAACCATGGGACTTAAAGCTGAAATGGATTTCCTACCAATCAGCGACTGTATTTGTGTGTGTGTGGAGCACACTGGAGTCCCTTTCAGGCCGAGCATGAACATAATTGACTGAAAAGGTTCCTTTGAGACTTTTAGATTGTAGGCCTTAACGGATCTCATTCTTACTTCATAAGAAGTCATTTGGGGTAGTTCGTGGTCCTCAGAGGGACTCATACATTACGTTCCAGCTGTTTCTCTTGTAATGATTGTGAATCATATAACAGTCTTTTTTGACTAGCGTTCGTTACGTCCCATGTATTAATGACAATGGCCACCAATCCCAAATTATTGCGTATGAAAAACCAACTCAGACACCAAGATTCCCTGGATATTCCCTTCTAAACCGGGGGTGTTCAACATTTCTGTAAGCCAAGGATAGGATTAATCCACTACATTTTGTATAAAATGAAGTTACTGAGCCTAGAATAACGTGTAGGGAGCCCCAAAGCCTTTACATAATACCTTTTTAAGTGGCATACAATACTAAGCTATTAAAATAATTATTTTTGACATGTTCATCCTGTTTTAATGTTATACATCCATGCAACACAGTGAATCCTTAGGCTAGACTGGATCTGTGGATATGTGTTGCAATATTAATAACTACAGAGGTTAGAAAAACCTTTCACAAGCGAACGAGTATTTGAAGTAAACGGCTTGCAATAGTTGGAAGATGGTCCCTTATTATTTTATATTCAGGAAAAATAACAGGTCTCAGTATTTCAATGTATAGTCTCCCGTGTGATATACTGCATATACGATCTGAATTGATCTGAACCTGAACACACACACACACACACTCACACCTGTGAGATAACTTGTATAATGTGTAAAATGCACACATCAATCATGCTATCATACACAAAGACATTCCAGATTCTTTCACATAATTGTATGTATTTGCTCTCTCACACACACACACACACACACACACACGTTAATTTGTCTTCTTACTGATTTACACAACCAACACAGCAGCACAGGTGGCCCGCCCCGGGCTCTTTTCCTTCCTCCTCCTACTCAACCAGAGAGTGAAAAATGGAGAGGCAGAAAACCAGGGATGAACGTGCTAACGTGTGAAAACATAATGGAAGTCAGCCGGAAGGTAAAGACCCGGGATTACAAAGTGAATCCAGGCTCGGGAACCAGCTGGAACACTTTTATTCTACATACACAAGCTTGATACGCTCCTATATTGTGGTTTATGTTCCCATCCTGGAACGCTCGCGGCAATGTGGGAAATGTGGCGAATAAGACGTGTTAACTCCGACCGGGCTTAGAGACGCTGGAGGGGGACCAAGTGCAGCTGCAATAGGGAAGATGATGATGATGATGATTTCAACTCTAAATACAGTACAGTGGTGCATTTATACATTACATACGTGCACATTTGCATTGAGGAAATGTAGCATGTAGACCAGTTTGTCTAAATGATGAAGATGATGAGGATTTGTGACGTTGGGGAGGAGCGAGGACCCAAATGCAGACCCGAGAAGTCAGGCAGGAGCAAGAGCACTGAGGTTTTTATTCAACACCGTTCAAATACCCAGGGAGCAAAAGCAAAGTCATCCAAATGGAAAAAGGTGTTTACCCAACCTGCTGCCCGACGCAAGTTTCTTCGCTATTTTTAGACCGACGTAGTTGTTACAGTAATGTCGCGGTGTGTTCAGGTGCATTCTGGGTGTATTGCTATCTTGAAGCAGTGGAAAGTGATGGCGCCATTGACCAACAAAAAACCTGATCTAAAGTCAACAACGTAGCATTTCCTTGTTATTTTGACGATCCGCCGTGAGCACGCTGTATTTTATTTTGAAAAAGATCTTGTTTCTGTGCTCAACTTCCTGTCTTGCACTATCTGCCGTGTGCAAAAGTGCGTCCGGCAAATACAGAAGCTCTGCACCAGTGGAAATACACCCATTGGGGGTCAAACCAGCTGCGTCTGGGGGTAAAGCTCTATATATGGACGGACGCTCAAACTAAGAAAAGTGGATTTGGACACGCCCTAAACGCACCTGCACCATGCGCTCCACGCCGTGGGCTTAGATCATCAACATGGGGCACTAGATGTTATACTGCCCTCATATGCTCCCCCCATTTCAGTTTGGTTCCCTAGACACTGAAGTACACTCAGTCAAGGAGAGAAAAACACAGATAAATAAATCACGCAATGAAGGAGGAAATAAGTACTTTGTTAAAGAAACACAGAAAAATCAATACAAATAAAGTCTTTTGTTTTATTTATGCCTACTTATTCATTTATTTATTCACTTTGGTAATTTATGTATTTGTTTTGCACCCTTGGACGATGCCAGGTGTTCCTTTAACACACCGCGCCCGTCCACAAACCCAACATTCACATCCATGCCAGCTCAGTTCGGATTCAATCTTGGCTTGAAGTTTCATAAAGTTCCATCTTACATCATCTCCGTCTGATATGTGTGAGTTATGACCCCTGGTAGCTGACATTTTTCACAACAATAATAACACATAACTCAGTGTGCAGTCTCGCTGTCTCCCAGCCCGAACCCCCCCCCCCCCCCTCTGACTCCCAATCGGGGCCATGAGATCTTTTTTCTAAGACACAATGTGAGCAAAGGACTTTCTGTTTGTTTGAATGTGTGTGTGTGAGTTATGCATTGCAGCTAGAATTGCGCCTGCATGGGAGTCAGTGTGTCATCTCGGAGCTATCCAGCTTATTGATTTGAAAATCGAGCATGAGTGAGTGCACTCAGCCCTCCGTGAAACTAAATGCGTCCGGGGGGGTAACATTCCCTTCCTTTATTTATCCCCAAAGTGCCTTTGGGACAAACTGTGGTACCATGCCAGCCAGACGCCCGTGTGACAAGTAAACCGCATCAACCACAAGCAAACACAAAGCCACGCGTTGGCCACGAATGCACAAACAACGCACGCATACATGTGGATAAGGCCGTCAAACATGTACAGATGATGTTAGCCTGCACACGTTTCCTTTCATGTAGCAGCCTCAGCGAATCAGTGTAGCAGCAGACCAGCACGTAGACTACGTGACCCTAAAACATGGATTGGGGGCCACGCTGCTGTTGTGTTTGTCCTATTAAAGCCACTTATCAAAGGCACTTTATCCATGGTATTGCGGCGTCAATGCCACCTGATAAAGCTGCAATGTCCTGTGTGGGTAGTCATGTGACTGCTGATTGCAACCTCACACATTTCAATGAGCAACGTGGAGAAATGAGAAGAGATGGAGGAGGTATAAAGAACAATAGGAACACATGGAGATGGAAGAAGTGTACCGATGCTTCAAGTACATATACCACACTGCAAAAATACTCCTAATAAGTCATAAAAAATAAAAATCATCTTTAAGAAAACATTTGTTACAGCTCTTTCCGGTGTGCTGTTGTAGCGGTACTACTTGTTGCAACCGCATGAGTGAAAAACGATGAAGTTTTCTAGGCCAAAAAGAACGTTAATCCCACAAAAAAACACCTGATGCCGTTAAAATGGGTTTAAGTTAACGCCGTTAATCAGGAGTTTAACTGACAGCACTCAAATATTATCATATATATTGCATGTACTCCATAAGGTTGTGTATAGCTGTTTGTCTTTAAGAAGCAGTGCAGTACTGTAGACTGCATTAAAAAATCATTGGAATCATTGAGTGTTGACTGGGGAAATGACTGCATTAAAAGGCAGATTACACCATGAGGTCCCAGTTGGGTTACTGTGGACATACTGTACACACACACACACACACACACACAATTACACTTGCTTGTATATTGTCACAGGTGTGCAAATATATGTATTCTGCATTGGGGGCACCACACACTCATAAACGGATGTATGCATTGATTAAAAGCATGAAATCTGGGAAAACCGTAGAGAGTCACAAAATATCTTTAGCATAAGATGATGGCACAAAGATTAATTCACAGACACAACCGCCGACATGGCCGATGATAACAAGGTAAACAATTGAATATTTACTATCTTACTTTAGTGTAATAGCATGCTAACACGTCATTGGTAAAGATTTACCCTGTACATAGTGGGTGGAACTCATCTCTTTTCTGTTAGGAGAAGCAGTGTCATGATGTCACATTGGGCAAAGCCTCTTCTTCCACTAGCCTCTGGAACTCAATGCCATGAACTCAATTGAAAAAACTACTAGCGCTTCGGAAGTAGACTCCGTAAGGACATTACAGTCTCACTCCGATCTGGTAAAATACAGACGCTTGGTCGGTTGCCTTTGTCGTTGTAATTGTCATGATTGTACATGTCATTGACACATCCCCACCCACATCTACGCCAATGGTTCCAAGACTGTATTTCTAAATGTCAATGGGATTTTGAAATGGAGCTCCGGTTTCTCCTGGGCTCTCCATAACACCACCCTGCACATTAACCTGACCTCCTCCCACTTCTACTGGGCTATCTATGTCATGTGAAACACGGGCCAGACTTTTCATACGTTCATAAAGTTTTTTAACGAGCCTCACGCACAGGTGGCAGGGAGGCCAGAGAGGCAGAAGGGAGCCGTGTGATGAATACGTGCACAGTAAAACGTCCAGACATCTCGGTTAATGCCACAGGGTCAAAATGTGGATCTAATACTGACGATGATATACGATGTCTCTCTACACTGTCGGTGTTTTATCAGTTGGCTAACACCATCAATTCTCAAATATAGGACTTTATATCTCTCTTTGATTTGCTAACGTTTCTCCACACACTGTTTAAGACGTTGCACTGTCTGCAGACATGAAGTTATTTATGAATCTATGCATGTTTGAGAGATGAAATCCTCGTCCTGTCATTCAGTTGGGTCATTTTCCAGAAACACAACCAGAAAAAAACAATCAGGCTAAGCATGAAACACAGAAAAGTTAAAGACAATTTTTCGGGCATTTCATGCCTTTATTTCTACAAGTGAGCTTAGACATGAATGGGGAGAGAGAGTGGGAATGGCTTGGTTTATGCTGACTCAGACTTCAGAGCCTCTGTTTTTTTTAATTATTGGCATAAATATAGGCGCAATTCATCATTAGCTTTACCGGTGATGTAAAATACACTTCAAAATCTAATTTGAGATGCTAGAGCTTCCCTACATAGACACATCTGTAGAAATGTGATTAGAATCTCATTTTAAACTTTTAGTTTGGATCACATTCCACGTTGGGTCTCAAATTAATCTGGGCACAGTCTGCAAAAAACGGATTTGGGCCGGCACTCTACACAAGGCTTTGTTAAGACATAGTTAACATTAACTTATAAATAGATAAGAATAAAAGCACAGCATGAACTTTACACTAGTTTTTGATTCAATAGAACTTCTGTTACGTTTAGACAGGCACGCTTGTTCCCTGTGTTTCAAGTATCTATGCTAACCTAAGCAAAGCAAGTCACCATGCTAACCTAAGCTAACCAAGTCTCTATGCCGACCTAAGCTAACCAAGTCTCTATGCTAACCTAAGCTAACCAAGTCTCTATGCTAACCTAAGCAAAGCAAGTCACCATGCTAACCTAAGCTAACCAAGTCTCTATGCCGACCTAAGCTAACCAAGTCTCTATGCTAACCTAAGCTAACCAAGGCTCTATGCTAACCTGAGCTAACCAGCTGCTGGTGGTAGCTCTGTATTTAGCATACAGACATAAGAGTGGTAATAATCCTCTCATCATTAGCCTGACATATAGTAAAATACGGCTTTAATGTCAATGCAGTTATCTTTGCTTGGTTGGATGTTTGAACCATTTTTGCCTGGGCCTGCTGTTGTTATAGATGAAATGTAACTCATTTAAATATGTCACCCATTGTATGTTAGGATGCCTATCCTGGTTTGGGGACTACAGTTAGCCATAGAGGCTTAAACTGCTCCTTTAACTGTGCTATCCGCAACATTATACACTAATCTAAACCAATCCTTGAATCCAGTTGAATCTCCCAGGCACACACTAATAACACATGCTTAAAACAAGTGAAATAGATACAAAAATCAAGAGCATGTTTGCAGAGGCTGCAAGTTCCATCTCTGTTCTCACTGAAAAACACGCAAAAATGAGCATGAAGCCTTAACCTTGGTGTGCAAATAACACAAAATATCTTTCAAAAAGCGTTAGTGGGTGATGTGATGGTACATGATGTTTGGTAGCAAAGACATTGACTTAAAACACACCGGGATTAGCCTAACTGTTGTTTCTGGGTTGTGTTTGGCCCACTGCTTACACACACACACACACACACACACACACACACACACTCTCTGAGTGGTCTGTTTCTCGTTGCCTTATTTCTTCCTCCATCCGCAGCTTCATAGCCAATGCTGATGAGCCTTGATGCCATTAGTGTTGACTTCATGTGACAGCGATGAAACCGGATAATGAAAATCAATAAGGCATCTCTAAGTCTGCAATTGTCAGGCTTTATAAATCCTTTTCTTGGCCAGGGTCGACTTTTCATTGCTGCAAATACACACACACACACACACACACACACACATGCACATGTAGGAGACATGCCAGAAAAACTAGTTCCCAGGAATATGTTGCATTTCCAGCCGCACAGAGGGCACATTAGTTTGTTGATTCAATCAATGTAAACCGTATTTATCATGCAGTATTAAAATGAATTATTATTGGAAGGGTGTACTTTTGATAGGTTACTCATTTAGTCTGCAAAAGGTCACACATTTCTGCCATCTGTTAATGTTCTCTTAAATATCTGTTCCAGTCCTCTTTAGCAGACCACTAACCCAATGTAATTTCGGTGCATTTCATTAAACCACATGCCCCCCCCCCCACTTCCCTCCACGAGGCCCTTTGGTTCCCCTCTTTATTTCCCACTTTTTGCATTCCATTCACAGACGCCGATCGATTCCCTCGCTCTCTCTATCTCTGCTCCAAGTTAAACAAATTGCATTTACCTGCTTCACAAACAGAGAGTAGGGAAGGAAATGAGAAAACGCGGAGGACAAGACGCCCGAGCTCGGGAAGGGGAACAACGACAAGCCTCGCTGCCGTCCCATCACACGGGGCGGAGTGTACTGGGTTGATTGTTTGTGGATTGAAGAAAGGGTGGAGGGTGAAGAAGGTGGAGGGTGGAGGCAATAACACAATAGGTCTTGATTCCTTGTCTAAATATTCTCTCTCTAACAAACACATGCACAGACAGAGGGTAAATCAACACACTTTCTTTTTCTTTTAAATCACACAATCACACATGACCTTCTTTGACCGTCTCCTTCTGTGGACTTTCAGTCCAACGCCGCAGCTGTGAGGGACGGGGGTGATAAAGGGCCGCCGGGTTGTGTTCTTTTCTTTCAGCTCGGTAGCTCGCCCTCCATCTTTCTTTCTCCGCAAAGCTTTTGGCAGATTGTCCAACTCCGGGGAACAGAAGAGCAAATGTGTGTGTAATCACAGGGAGGGAGTGATGATAGCCTGTGTTTTCAGCAGAGGGCCTTGCGTCCTTGGAGGCCCCCACTGACTCATGAATATCTGGCCCCCGCAGCTGACAGTGATTGGCTATTGTTGAGCGCCGACCGGCCTTGTCTGTGCTCATCGCCCCGACACCATCCAACAGTAGCCTCTCATCCCGTCTCAGACTGGATGTTTTAAAACCACATGGAACAAATAGCAGTATGGCTGCAATCGTGTGCTGCGGGCTTGTATTAGTTTAATTGGGGGCAATAGCGCGGCTGTCAATTTTGTCCTTGGAAAAAGGAAATCTATTTCCCCAGTGTTTAAATAAACCATACCGCCCTACAAAAGTAAAATGCAGTAACCAAATATTTGGTCAAAATTAAGTTATAACCTGTATCAGACATTCTTACATCTGTTGTAGTATAAAAAGAAACTAGTATTCCATAAATTGTGTCATTTCTGGGACAAGTGCTGTTTGCAGTAACAACAAAACTGACCTTGAAATGCAGTATACGCACATTGGCTGTGTTTTTTCTGCATTATGGCGATGTATTGCCGCCCAGACCACACATGCTCACTGTCATAGAAAGACAACTAACTAGAGGACTAAAGACAAAAAGGCTATGTCCCGTGAAAGCTAGCTTGTCAATTAGCCGCGGCAAGTTCAATTAAATTTTATTTATGGTCTCAAATCATCTCAAGAGTTATCTCGAGACACTTTACAGATAAAGTAGGTCTAGACCGCTCTATAATTTACAGATAGAGCAGGTCTAGACCGCTCTATAATCTACAGATAGAGCAGGTCTAGACCGCTCTATAATATACAGATAGAGCAGGTCTAGACCTCTCTATAATTTACAGATAGAGCAGGTCTAGACCGCTCTATAATTTACAGATAGAGCAGGTCTAGACCTCTCTATAATTTACAGATAGAGCAGGTCTAGCCCACTCTATAATTTACAGATAGAGCAGGTCTAGACCACTCTATAATTTACAGATAGAGCAGGTCTAGACCACTCTATAATTTACAGATAGAGCAGGTCTAGACCGCTCTATAATTTACAGATAGAGCAGGTCTAGACCACTCTATAATTTACAGATAGAGCAGGTCTAGACCAGTATATAATTTACAGATAGAGCAGGTCTAGCCCACTCTATAACTTACAGATAGAGCAGGTCTAGACCACTCTATAGTTTACAGATACAGCAGGTCTAGACCGCTCTATAATTTACAGCATTTTTTCAAATGTAGCGCCACCTTCCTGGAATGCTTTGCGTAGACGGACAAATGGCTCCCCACCTTTACGGTAACAATGACATGTTAAAACTCTGAAAACTCATCAACATCAGCTGATGGTCATAAACAGGAACATGGCTCTTCTACACAGTTACGGTTGGATTTGTTCTTTTTGGGGTACCGGTGTATTTGTTGCTCATATGGGAAGCATCTACGTTTCCATTGAAAGCATGCAAAGTGGTAAGAGCTTTGAGTGTTCTGATGAGTGGGGCATCTGCGGCTAGTTGAGATGGCACAGATAGAAGCCAAGGAACACAATACCAAGAGACAGCGGACCTTCTTCTCGGTCCAATCCATTCCCATGTAGTCTCCGCTCCGTGCTCAGTCCTGATCCCTGCACGATAACAACTGCGGTGATGCCGCGCATGTTATCCGATTACAGCATAGAAAAGCTTCCAGTGCTGGTTACATGGCAGGGAACTTTGGATAGTTGTCATGGAAACATTACATGGTCATGTGACAAGGACTGGGAAGATTGTCAGAACAAGCAGCCAAGTGGCAGTACTCTAATCCAATGAAGTTCACAATTGTCAGATTGACAGCACTCTAGTCCCGCTCCTGATTGAGTCACTGCTGAGATGCTAATATAGATATTTATCCATCTTTCCTTAAACTGTCTTCCTTTTTGGCAGTTGACCTGTGTTGTTATGACTACCAGCGTCTGGAGGCATGCACATCAAATATTAGTCATGTTAGCTCATCTTGCTGAGAGCGCTTTGACTAGCGTGTGTAAAAGAGTATGCGGCGTGCCAAGCCCATTAGACATGGCTGCAGAGTCTGACACTGTAAAACTTTGGGTGGGATTGCTTCAAAGCTCCAATGTAACAAAAAAAATAATAAAGATATTACTTTCCCCTGTCAAAATGGCAAATAAAGTCCAGTTAATCTGAGTGAAGCCTGTTCTGGCCAACAGGAAACATGTCTAAACAAATCTATGACAAATGGCCTAGATGTTTCTAGGAAATAAAATGTTAGACCGCAGATGTTGTTCCTCTTAAAAACCAAAGGCTTTACAGTGCCCCCCCCCCCCAACACACACACACACACACACACAGGCAATCCTAAAAATGTTTCACTTCTTTGCATTTCTCTCATCATCAACTCATCAACTTCTGTGATGTGAAAGTGATGTTTTAGCATAAAAAGTACTTTGGCTAGAAAATGTACTATATATTATATATATAGTATGATATAAATACATTACAAAATGTACATCATGATGTATTGAAGACTCAAAACTAGCAACTGAGACCGTAAACCGGTTCTGAAAATGCTCAATGTGGTAATAAATCCATTGAGAAGTAGGTCTGGTTGTAGTATTTGTTGGGATGTGTAAGTCTGGAGCTAGGTATTACCAGGACTGACCCTGCAGAGATCTGAGGACCAGGTCACCACAGTCCTCAGATTGGACAGATAGTCTAGCTAGCTGTCTGGATTTACCCTGCAGAGATCTGAGGACCAGGTAACCATAGTCCTCAGATTGGACAGATAGTCCAGCTAGCTGTCTGGATTTACCCTGCAGAGATCTGAGGACCAGGTCACCACAGTCCTCAGATTGGACAGATAGTCCAGCTAGCTGTCTGGATTTACCCTGCAGAGATCTGAGGACCAGGTAACCATAGTCCTCAGATTGGACAGAAAGTCTAGCTAGCTGTCTGGATTTTACCCTTTAACCAACCTCCCCATGCGGGTTTTTTGGCTTTTATACTACTGTCACTCTTAATGCTACGTCATCTTCTCACTGACTTTACATTGGCATGTTTTTAACACACGCCGTGCCACCAACACGTAATGGTTGATGCCTTGAGTCCGATATGTGACGATTCCCTGTATGTCTTCCCCCCCTCTTTCCCCTCTCTCACCGAACTGTCCCATGAAAGGGGCAGAAATGCCCCAACAAATAAAGGAATAATAATGGGATTCATCTAGTGACATGCAACCTGCTGATGGAGTCAACGGCTCTCTGAGAGAATAATGGACAGACTGGCTTTCACTGCTGCAGCTACATTAGGGATAATTGCGCTTGCAGAATCACCTAGAAAGGTAGAATACTTGGATGTGGCTTATTCTGCATGCACCTATGTGTGTCTGTGTGTGAGTACTTCTCGTGCAGTTGAGTATTGCCATAGATTAACACAATATAGACATCAAATATCCACACATGGATTTGCTGTTCAGGGTGCAGACAAAGGTTTTTGTACATTTTGAGTCAATTCCTGTAATATCACTAGTAGTGGATAGTATTTGATAAATAAACTGTTGCATCTGAAAATATTATTCTGGAACTCCAAGAGCAAAGGTCCCAGTATCATCTCTACCATCTCAAGCGGGTCTAGATTACTTTGTTTATCATCCTTTTCCGAGCTGGTCGTGAAAGATGGAAATGTCCCCCTAAGAGTGTTCTCGCCTTCAAAAAACTCAATAAAATGCAGCCTTTCATTGATTTCAGCTGTAGTCATTCTTTGCTAATATTTGTTATGGTGTTCTGAAGGACAAAGGCTCTTTTTGACTATGTGCTCCTGGCTGCAGGCTATGAGGTCAACATCCCTTTTAAAGGTGAAGATGAGGGCAGAGCACCTGACAAGAGGTTGAAACGGAGCTTTGCAGAGTGATTCTCATTCTGACACGCAGTAGGATCCATCATTGATTCCCAGCTTCGACTGGGAGTAAAAGTCCTGGAAAACAGAGGTATTGGCAGGACGCAAATACAGTAATGTCAAGTTAAATATTCAGAGATTTGACGGGGATATTCCTTAATACATTCTGGATAACAACCATCAATTAGGAAGTTGGTTTGGCAAGACAGAGACCAGCTGTTTTTACCTCGTGATTTGCTCTTCAGTCCTGGGACAGTAGACGGTAAAGTCATAAATAAGTTAGGGAGCGTCTTAAAAGGGCATAACTAATGGCAAACTTTACTTTCATCTGAAACTCCTCTCATTGCATACACAACTCCCAATTATGATCATACCAATAATAGCACTTCGGGCACACAGTACATCCAAACATAGATATGAATACATGTGTGTTTTATGTGCAAAATAAACAGATACAGAAAGTAGCTTTGGCGTTAAGACTCATGGAATACAGATTTCTCTCATTTAAAAAAAAAAATTACAGAGCTCCACTGCATAAAGTTAGAAGAAATTATGATTGGTTGGAAAAATTGTGTCTTCCATCCACTGCCTGTGTGTCCAAGCACTGCACTGAGCTAAATATACAACGCAACTTCATTTTCTCCGTGTGATAATAATCCCTGTGATGTGATTTTATCGAGCTACACGATCGAGGCTTTGTTGTCGACGCCCGAGCAAATATGTCTCTTTGAGGCAACCACATCACAACAAACCTGTGCCTAAAATTGGATTTCAAACAAGAAAGATTAGAAATGAGCTTCAGAAGAAAAATAAGGGGAAATGTGTCGTTACAGTTCCATGCACTTGGGTTTAACGTTAGGCACTTACATACATTACGTGTGAATCTTGATTGTTTTCTCACTCAAAACTTCCCCAGACAACAGACAATAGATCTGCTGCTTTTAAAGATGCAACAGCAAGCGTTTGATTTACTGCTCTCTGTGAAGAATATGTGCAAATGCAACACACACACAGCATTGTCTGAGGATAGCAATTACTCCTTTGCATGTACTGTACTTATAAACAAAAGGCTATTTTTGATGCTTTACTGGCTTTATAAAGATGCATTGGGTTGTTTTGTTCTCATTCTACCCAGTTAATATTCTCATGAGTCACATACATAATTTACAAACATGTTATTTGCAGTTTAACCCATGCTGGTGTTAGGAGCCGTGGACAGGCATGACACAGGGAGCAGCTTGGGGTCTGGCGTCTTGCTCAGGGCCACATGCCGGGGATCTAACCACCAACCTTGCAGTTACGGGGCAAACAGTCTACCTGCAGCTACAGCTGACTGAGCAGGATGCCCATTGGATACTGTGTTAGTACTACAGCCAATCGAGCAGCCATGGGGAATAGTAACATCCTTATGTGACATAATTATGTAAAATTACAATAGAATATTAAGCAATGTTTACATACCCCATGTTACTTCAGTAAAAGACTGTAAGTATCGTCACGAAAATATACTTAAGGTATTAAAAGTACAAGTACTCAATATAGAACAATCCTCACAATATAGAAAGTGGAAAGGATCCAACCAGCTGTGTGTTTAATGACATCATCATCTCAGCTGGACATGGAGGTCTTATATTGTTGCTAGGTTACTTTATAATAAACATCTGATTATATAATGTACATGTGTTTGGTGTCCAGAAATCTTAATGTGGAAAGTAACTAGTAACTAAAGGAACTAGTAACTAAAGCTGTCAGATGGATGTAGTGGGGTAACTAAAGTAACTAGTAACTAAAATAACTAGTAACTAAAGTAACTAGTAACTAAAGCTGTCAGATGAATGTAGTGGAGTAACTAAAGTAACTAGTAACTAAAGTAACTAGTAACTAAAGCTGTCAGATGAATGTAGTGGAGTAACTAAAGTAACTAGTAACTGGAGTAACTAGTAACTAAAGCTGTCAGATGTATGGAGTGGAGTAACTAAAGTAACTAGTAACTAAAGTAACTAGTAACTAAAGCTGTCAGATGAATGTAGTGGAGTAACTAAAGTAACTAGTAACTAAAGTAACTAGTAACTAAAGCTGTCAGATGAATGTAGTGGAGTAACCAAAGTAACTAGTAACTAAAGTAACTAGTAACTAAAGCTGTCAGATGTATGGAGTGGAGTAACTAAAGTAACTAGTAACTAAAGTAACTAGTAACTAAAGTAACTAGTAACTAAAGTAACTAGTAACTAAAGCTGTCAGATGAATGTAGTGGAGTAACTAAAGTAACTAGTAACTAAAGCTGTCAGATGAATTTAGTGGAGTAACTAAAGTAACTAGTAACTAAAGTAACTAGTAACTAAAGAAACTAGTAACTAAAGTAACTAGTAACTAAAGCTGTCAGATGAATTTAGTGGAGTAACTAAAGTAACTAGTAACTAAAGCTGT
>NC_048417.1:28452750-28453806 GCF_013103735.1 Etheostoma cragini | reverse complement strand
TGATCTGATTGGTTGTAGGTCTTCCCGTTCATCAGATTGGTTGTAGGTCTTCCCGTTGATCTGATTGGTTGTAGGTCTATCATCCAACTACTGCTAACCGCTGGTGGAGACAATTAAACACACTGGAGTTGAATGCCTCTCTGGCTGTCTTTGTCTGTAAACGAGAGGCGCGGCTTGGGAATGGACTATTTGAGCAGGGAAAAAGTGCATTCTGGGATTCACATTTCTATTACATAATTGACCCAATTTAAAGATATATTCATCTTTCCAATGGAATACATGTCACTGCATTGAAAATGTTACTTTTGTAAAAGTATTCAAGCATCATAAGGTAAATGTATTGAAAGTAAAAGAACTCCATGCTGAATAATCCTCCCATTTTAGAAACTGTTAACAATCCAAACACTTCAATTGGCTAATCATTTTAGTTTTTTTGTAATAAAACATTTCGTTTCATACTGCAAACTATGTGTTTCTGACTTTGACCTCAGACAATGAATGAGGACGCCTGGGCATAGGACGCAAGCGAAAGACACGGAGAGGATGGAGAGATTGAAAGGGGAGGGTGGAGGTTGGAGAGACTGTAATGAAAAGGAAGTGGGGTAAAAGTGGCTCTCAAAGGAGACACGGAGCTGCAGAGTGTGAAAGAGAACCAAGGAGAGAGACGGGCCGAGGGAGCACCAGGTTCAAACCAGAGGACCCGGGAGAGACAATCATCAAGCATAAGTGGGTCCAGGACAGAGAGAGAGAGAGAGAGAGAGAGAGAGAGAGTTGTTGAGGTACTTGTACTTTACAAGTCTTTTCGGAGTCTTTTCACGCCACTTTCTACATTTTAGAGAGAAATATTCTACTTTTTACTCTCTGACAGCTTTAGTTACTAGTTACTTTAGTTACTAGTTACTTTAGTTACTCCACTATATCCATCTGACAGCTTTAGTTACTAGTTACTTTAGTTACTAGTTACTTTAGTTACTCCATTATATCCATCTGACAGCTTTAGTTACTAGTTACTTTAGTTACTAGTTACTATAGTTACTAGTTATAGTTACTCCTCTA
>NC_048417.1:28438353-28452650 GCF_013103735.1 Etheostoma cragini | reverse complement strand
CAACGGGAAGACCTACAACCAATCAGAGCAACGGGAAGACCTACAACCAATCTGATCAACGGGAAGACCTACAACCAAGATGATGAACGGGAAGACCTACAACCAATCAGATCAACGGGAAGACCTACAACCAATCTGATGAACGGGAAGACCTACAACCAATCTGATCAACGGGAAGACCTACAACCAATCTGATGAACGGGAAGACCTACAACCAATCAGAGCATTGGGAAGACCTACAACCAATCAGAGCAACGGATAGACCTACAACCAATCAGATCAACGGATTTTGCTGTGATTGGATGATGTTATTTACATCAACACATTTATTATCCAAATTATGGAAACAGTACAATTCGATGGAATTTCATAAATATTGACTCAAAGAAAATACATTCAGTCTCGTCGGATTTTATCTTGATTGATATTTGGCTTATGTGATAAACGCTGATGGAAATGAAGAGGAAGAAGTTATAATTCATGTCCCCCAGTATTTCCTCTCTGTCTGCAAACATGGGGGGGGGGGCAACAAAGACAGATGGAAGTGGACGGACACGGAGACGAGAGACTTTCTGAATTTAATTTATTAGGAACTCGTGAAGGAAATGGCAAGAAGTTGCATCTGCATCCTCATAGCGATGTGTTGATAGGGTCATTATTTACTTATTATAGCTTGATATGTTGCCATACGCTGGCTCATAAGCACTATTACAACTTCTCCAATTTCGATGCGTTTTGTCTAGAAAAACGTTGTTGTTCCAAAAATGAATGGAAACATCTCAAAATGTAAAAAATCAATTTGATACGTCAATTTGAAGCAAAAAAGCGTCATGTGACGTCATCACCGCGGGTTTCGATTGGCTTTAAAGCCGTTGGATGGAAACACACTTTCACCAGCTTTGTTCACATGAGTTTTTTTCCCGCACTTCAGAAAATTTGATTGACAAGTGGAAGTGGAAACTTAGCCACAGCTAGCAAAGTAGCACATTTTACACTTCTAATTAAATCAGTTTTGTGGGTCCAAGCGGTAAGATAATGCTGATACTGGGTTTTGCAGGTGTAGGGTGGGTGGTGATTTAGCAGGATTCTGCTCCATAAGACCCCCAAAACACAAAGTTAACCCATGAACCGAGAAGAGCTATAGCTCCACACAGATTACCAGGGATTTCTGGTAACCACTAGGGTTTCTCACAGCTGCCACTCACGAAACCTGGCTTCATCCATGAAAGGAACTCCAGCTGCTAAGGCAAAATGAAAATGAGGCATTAGAGAGATGAAACAGATGCTACTGACGTTTATTCTGTTCACTTCCACAGATTGCAGTCCATCGTAGCGAATTTCTAACTTGGAAGGAAAAAAGAATGGGGGAGGTTGTGTGTGTGTGTGTGTGCGTGTGTGTGACCCTCCTCTCAGTTTTGCCCTGGCAGCAGAATGAAATGGCCGGACACTCACACAGTATAATGATTGAGAATGCCCTGTGTCGAAGTGAAACAGAAAGAAATATCAGATGTGTCTCATTAAATTGTGATGGGCTCTGCAGTGAGGAGTCCACACTGTTCCCCAGACATTGCACTTCTTAAAGCAACACCAAATATTATTTTGTACTTTAAAATCATGTTTCACAAAATTGTTTCAGTGGTCCATCAACTCAGGGTGAACGTCACTCCTGCATTCGCTTTGCGGCTCTCTATTGGCCATAACCACACTATGTAAGTGTTCGAATGAGACAGCAGTGATGGACAACTCCGCTTACAACCTGTAGGGGGATTAAAATGTGCTAAAGTATGTGTTATGGGGTGTAAATGCAGAGGCATGGCTCTTAATTTGGAATACAATTGTATATTATCTGACACATCATCTTCACTGAAGGAAATAAGTAAGGACAAAAGTATCACCGGTTCCTTTTTTATCTCAAAAAGATTGTTTGATATGTTCACTGTCTCTTTAAGTAAATCTATCCTGCCCCAACCTTTGTGAATGTGGGTCTCTGTAGAGGATGAAAGAAAAGATTAAAACAATGAAAGGCACTGCAAAAAAATAGGCCACAGTGTCAAAAATATTCATTGATGTGCATACTGAAAGTTTGTAGGTAAATGCTGAGATATGATATAAGTAATTAAAAGTACAGAGAAGGGCCATGCTGTTCTGTGTCTTTCTACATGTACATGTGAAACAGCGTGTAGTGGGTTAAATGCACTGAAGCTGGTACAGATGTTGATGTTTCCCACAGTACGCATTGGGACAACTGTTGGTCTACCCAACACATTATTACTCCAATCCCGTAAAATGCGAACGTTTGGTCAGGTGCCTTTGTCCTTGTTATTGTCACATAATAAAAGGACGGTTAAGGACACACGCGGGACACAAACCCTGCTCTCCTGGGTGAAAATCCTGTGTTTGACCCCCCGACAGACCTCCCTACGAGGAATTCTCCCCTTACATACTACTCACTAAACCCTGTTTTTTTTTTGTTGCAGTACCATGGATGTTAAGTACCGTGCAGAATCGCAGGATCATGCATCACATAACAATCCATCTCATCAGGCTTTAAGTGCAAAACCTTTATGTCCAAAACAATTAGCGTCAGCTGAGGAGCTTCAGGCAGCTACAGACGTGGTTTAGGTATCTGTGACAACCACAACTGGTTCAACAAAACAATTGCGGACGTGTTGGCGTTCTAACCTCCGGTGGATTTCTTAGGACTATGGTCAACTGCTCCTCAGATTTCTGCAGGGTGAATCCGACCAGTTAGCTAGACTATCTTTCCAATCTGAGGACTATGGTTACCTGGTCCTCAGATCTCTGCAGGGTAAATCCAGACAGCTAGCTAGACTATCTGTCCGGTCCGAGTTTACTGTTGCACGACTAAAACTACTTCTGAACGTACACATGTTCCACCAAAACTAGTTCCTTTCTGAGGTGATTTTACAGAAGTGCAGCGGCCCCGTTGCTCCGTCTGGCGCTTAGTGCCGCCCAAGACGATTGGGATTGGTTTGAAGAAAGACCGACAAACCAGAGCACATTTTTCTCCCATCCCAAAATGCTGCATGGACAAGCCAGACCTTCCTCCGCTGTGGAGGGAGGTTTTGCAATGCGAGACTAGTGCAAATGCCACTTGGGACACATTGACACAGTGTCTGACACTTACTAAGATGATGAACATCACACGTGCTAAATGTCCTCATATTGACATTTTGACTGTAAGCATTTTAACACTACTGTACCAAGCTATAGCATTTTAAATTTCCTTCACAATGACTGCATCAAAAACAATAGCATTTAGCTGCAAAGTGTTAAACTTAATTCTTTAAATGCTCCTTCCTTGGAGCAAAGCAAAGATCTGGCTCTTAATCCATCACTAGTCTCCACAGATCCCACATCACGCGGTCTTCAACCTACTGTCTGTCAAACCTGAGGCTGATAAATGACTACGCCCAAAAGTGCTCACAAACACAGGGAGGAAGGGTTGGCATGAGGAGAGAGAAAGAGGAAAAGAGTAGGAGGAGTAATGTGTATGAGAGGCTAAACTTTTTGACAGTTTGAACAATAGCCTGCAGGGCTCCCTGGAAAAACACTTTGCACTAAAATACCCCTGTTTAGCTTTTCACTTTAACACTATGTCTACAGCTCCGAGCCCTTAGCAAACAAAACTGGAGACCTCTGGTTCTCTTCCAAGACCAAACGCTGTCTCAGATTCGGACAATAGGCCACAGCTTCCTCTGCAAACAGGAAAGTAATCCACCGCTTTGGGTTGTGTGGTGCTGTGCTTTTTGTGCGCCTGCCTGACCACTCAGGGAACATGAGGGTGTATTTTTTTTATTGTTTGGCCTGATCTCTGGCCTTAAATGCAGCCTGTCACAAAGGAAGCGGAGCTCTGCTGGTGGAAGCATACGCCAAACCTCTCTTTAAATGTATGTAATTTCCTCTGCCGTCTTGCCTGCAGCTCACCACCTCCGCCTATTTAACGCTGAGCATTAGCTCTCGGTTGTGCACTCTGGGTTTTAGGGTTGACACATTGATGATAGAGGATTTCCACCTAGAGGCGATGCAGGGTGAGACAAACAAAGAGATAAAGGGGTGAATTTTATGAGGGGGGAAGCGGACAGTGGTTTGGAAAAAAAGAACCTAACTCATTGGTTATTCCTCTGAGGAAGCCAGTGGAAACAGTGAGCGCACGGCCTTGGCCCTTCAGATCCGACCGGTGAACCCATCCTAGGGGACAAAGGACACATTGAAGAAAATAACGTGTAATCTCTTTGTCAGTAAGCCTGAGTTTTTATATATATATATATATATGTGTGTGTGTACTCACCGTTCACAGTCTGTAGCACAGCAAAGAAAACACAATCACATTTCTATCGAGTTAGTGAAGTCAGAGGGGACCTGACGCCGTCCTCTCCTTTGCCCTGAGAGTAACTGGAAGTGAGGATGATTGAATTATCTTCAGGCAGAAAGCAACATATTGGAGTGTGTATGTTCAGATACGGAAGGGCCCGAGACACTGGAAACATAAACTCCATTCTCCAGCTGAATTGATCTCATGTTGCTCTGTAATTGCATCGGGAAAGTTGGAAAGGGAAGGGAGCAAAATTACTATTTTTATTACTATAGGTTGCATCGGGGAACAGGGGAGGTTCTGGTTTGTACTCACGGTTAGTCAGTTATGTGACAACACACTGACTGAGTTTGGTTAAGGATTCAAAGCACTGACTTTTAGGCTTAAATGACTTTTAATCTGATATTTGGTGACAGTCGGCGTTGTAGAAAGGAGCCAGGAGGGTCATCTGGAGGGGAAAATAACACCTTAACACTTTCGTAATCCTGTGGCTACCGATTATTAGCTTGATTAACATCCACTGACACTCTGTAAACTACAAGTTCCTTTCATGTAAAATCCTCTAGCATTAGCCGTTAGCTACCTGACCTTCAACCTGCACTACTTTGATCAGATGAGATCTAAAGGTTGCATATTGTTAGATTGCATTGCTGCATGTCTGGATTTACCTTAATGCATCTTCTGGGGCACTTCCATATAAATATCTGCCTTGCAATATTTCTCCTCATCCCACACATCCCAAATACCCTTACAGGCGAGATCTTAGCCAGACAGACCTCTGATCCCAGTGCAAGCCCGACCACTTCCATGCTGCTTTGCAGATCCTGACATAGAGCTCAGAATTGCATACTGCATCCTGGCGTAATTACATGACAAAACCACGTGTTGAAACTGTAATTGTAGCCTGTTTTGTGCTGCAGAATTTGCATACACTATTGAAAATCAAATCAATATGGGGCACAGAGGTGAGACTGGAAGAATCTTCTCGCTGCTCCACGCTGGCAGTCCTTCAAAGACAATCCTTTTTAATACTTTATATTTCAATGCGCTGAAATGAATTTTATATTAGATTTAGCCTTCTCGCTGCTGACAATATAATAGTGATTCAAGCAGATAACCGGTTAACAAAAGCCTTTATGTTGGCTGCTTTTAGTGTGTGACAGTGTCTCTAACATGGCTGAACAGACAAACAAAAGAGTGGAAACTCTACAGAAACTCAAACTTTAACTTGATCAAGGAAGTGCAGTTAGAAAGACAGCGCAGTGTGTGTGAAGAAATAACACTAAAGCCATGCTAAAAAGACTATTTTCTCAATCAGCTCTCCAAAATGTTTAACAGGTAAAAAGCGCAAAGTGCATGAAAACAATAATGTGATGCATAACAACTGTTTATATCTGCATCTTTTTGCACTACTTACATTTCAATTTGCACTGCTGACTGTTTATTTACGGTACCAATTGTTTACATATACATCTGCAATACCGTACTTTAACTGTAATATGCAATTACTTTCCACTGCACTTTAATTCGGATAGTTTCTGCCCAAACTTTATTTGTACTACCTTTATATCATTGTTATACTGCTCATTTTAGCCTAACTTATTATATCTATCTGTACAAATTCTGTCTAGAATATTAGCCACCTGTATATATATTCATAGTACATACTCACCTGTAAACAATGTAAACCATTAGTATATTATATTCACTTTACATATCTGTAAAATGTCTACTTATAGTAATATCCACCGGTATATTATATTCAGTACATTTCTAGCTGTAAATCTTGCTCACAATACTTGTTATCTATATATTATATTCATAGGACAAACCCATCTGTAAAATTCTGTTTATAACAGTATTCATTTCTATATTTATACAGTACATATCCATGTCCTAAACTTGTGAAACCATTGTATATCTGCACTTACTGCTATTGCACTTCTGGTTAGACCTAAACTGCATTTCGTTGCCTTGTACCTGTACCTGTGTAATGACAATAAAGTTGAATCTAATCTAATCTAATCTAATATTAAAACACAGTGCAAAATTTACCCCCAGTTGCTAGAAATGGTGATTGATGTAAACTGAGCCCTGTGTATCCTGCTCTGCCTTTGAGAAAATGAAAGCTCAGAGGGGCCGATCTGGAATTTCGCTCCCTATGAGGTCATAAGGGGCAAGGTTACCTCCCCTTTCTCTGTCGCCCAGAGAATTTGGCCAAACCATGAGCAAGAGACATCATGGCTTTCAAACGAGCAAAGTGGCATTGGGTCAATGCCACACCCCCAGTCACCACCACCTAAATAAAATGTGAGTAGGTTGGTTGGTAGCCAGTGTAGAGGCTTGACCACAGGGGTGATGTGAGACCATAGATGGCCGTGTAGCCTTGCAGCAGCTTTTTTAGTGGATTCAAAGCAATCGGGGGCAAACATACCGAGTGCAGAGAATACTGACTTGCACTTGTCAATGTGGGAAGAGATAAATGCATGTTTGGGACCGTAACTTATAGATCAAGATCCGATTAGCTGCGTTACATGGGGGTTAAACAGTGTTGATTCAATAAACATCACTCCCAAATTGTGCAGGATTGAGCGGACAGCAGAGGAAAGAAGCTCAATACATTGTGTAATTGTGGGGACGACCTTTTCTGAAGGACCAATCAAAACCTCTGTCTTATCAGTATTGAGCTGTTAAGAATTCACTGCTAACCAGTTCCTAATCGTGACTTTGGGGGCAACCAAGGGCATGCATATTGCCTCTTTATTGGTCATCATAAAACACAATGCTTTATTCTGCATGACCCTATACTACAACTGCTAAGGTGCCCTTGAGTAAGGCACCAAACTCCCTTCCCGAGGGGGAGTACCAAAACTGTACCAACAGTCTTTCAATGTGAGAGAAGATAGTAGATATCATGTCCGCAACACTGCTTTAACTTTCCAGAATTGAATACAAAGGCAATGTTTCGACCCTACTGGGTCTTCTTCAGGCACATAGTTTACTCATTCGACAAAGTAATATATGTCGGCATTACAATCAGCTGACCCAACATGTGACTTCAATTAGTTTGACTAGGTCTAAAAAGCCTAATAGCCCCACTCATGACTCAATTAGGAGAACACTTTCATACTGGTTTGTATTAGACCTTTATCAAAAGAGGGCTGTTAAAATTCAATATCCCCAAAGAACTACATTAAATTACTATCCACAATTCAGTAAGACCATGGGGAAACATAGTATTTAAAAAATGAAGCCCAAAGGTTTCTGTTGGAGAAGCCGTTTATAAAGATCTCCCACTCTAGGTGGTTTTTAAATATATATATATATAATATATAGGACTGTATAGAGCACAAAACCAGTTGTAATTCTTAAATCAACTACACTACCTAAGTCGACAATACTTACAGTAATGGGTCTCTCTGGTCCATCTGGCAGCCATTGTTGCCTGTTGCGCAATAAATGTGGACACCCCTCGGGTTTTAAGTAAGCGTGCATCCTCCCTTGGTTTTAAGGGCTGTGCACCCCTTAATCGTACCCCTAGCCCTTGATCGAAGTGAGTATTGTATATACCAGAGGAGACAGACGAGTGGACATGGTCCAAGGGAGAATCCCTCCGGATTAGAGTGTCTCTCACATCAGAATGGAAAAACTCCCTCAACCTAGTGAGACATGTTTGACTGTTTTGTTGCATGCAGAGTCGTCTCGCATACAATTTGGTCCACATGAACCCCTTAAAATTTGCCTCAGATTTTATAGAAATAAGCAAAACAATGATTTCATTTCTAGAAAGTATCTGAAAATGCAGACTCAGAGTCTCAAAGTAGCCCAAATCTGCCAAATTGTGCTTTGAGTTTTGCGTAACTGCAGTTTAAAAAACATTTTCTTGTCTTTTTGGTTTAGCTCACAACTACGTACCTGGGCCAAGCCTATATTCATATGCGGGCCAGATAAAACTTTGCCAGGGTCTGGATTTGGCCCGCAGGCCTTGTCTTTGACACGTGTGTTCTTAGCCATTAACTACCAGGTGAACAGAACCAGCGGGGCTCCCCTGCATGTCTGACCTTTCCTCGGCCTCCTGCAGCCATCCGACACTGACATTGACCCCAAACTGGCCAGACGTCCCTCACACACACACACACACACACACATTAAAAAACAACTTGTCTTTTAAAATCTGCTTCTCCACAGCTGACACTGAAACAGACTGATCAATGCATTCCCATTAACGGGCACGTATGATATTGTTAGAAAACTGATGCACAACAATTCATATCACATCCTATGTAATTACAGCAACTAAAGACGTGTTAAGTTTAGCGGTGTGTTTACAGTCACATTACATCTGTCCAACAAACGGGAACTGGGCCAAGAGAGCTCCTGGAGTTGAGTTTAGACACCAAGACTTCTAGTTACAGTTAGAAAAAAGACTGATAGGGTTTCCGTCTTACCAGTCTATAAAAAGTCTAAAATTCCAATTTATTTTACCATAAAGCCTTAAAATTCTAGACCTTTATTGATTTTAAACAGTTCTTAAATGTTGCTACCATGTAATTCTACCTGTAATTTAATTTTTAATTATGTGGTATTGTAGTACAGATCATCCTCACTCTGTGTCACTTTTATTAATTTTTAATAATTTTAGTCACTTTGCCAGTACTTTTGTGACTCGGCATTTCTTTGTACTTTTATGTCGTGACATGTCTTAAATGCCATTCCCAATGTTCTTGAAAAGGTCATAAAAAGTCTGAAAACGGATATCAGCATTCATTTGGAGTTTTATCTCTGGTCACCTGATGAATGGAAGTCCAATGATCCCCTCCCTTTAGCTTTTTGGTGGAACATTTGCCCTCGGCCAATGAAATCGCCACCTACAATATTAAATGTAGTCAACTGTTGACACAATACTGTAACATGAGCAACTGAAATCAGCTGATACATGGTTACACCTCCTTTGCTTTTGCCACAGTATCTCCGAGGACATGCCGTAAACTAAAATTCTTTCCAATTATTCCTCAAATGCAATGTCCGAATTTTCTTCAAAGCGTGCTTTTTTCAACGTGGCGCTTGCTAGCTCAAAGTTTAGCTTAGTTTTCGTCAATCCAGACTCCTGGGCAGGTAGTGTTGAGTGGGTTTATAACTGCAACCAAAGATGTCAAAATGGTCAAAAAGGTAACCCTCTCCTTGACGTGTGGCGTTGATTTAAATGCAAAAGCATGACTCGGCTAAAAATTCCCCAGATTAATCCCACACTCAACTATGGATGTGTGTTAATCCACACACACGGCTGTACATCTACTAGCAGTTCTACCACCACACTTCTTTAAGCAACTGCAATGGCTGCCGAAACATCACCAACGTCCTCCCATTTGTCCCGCTTCCTCTAATGTGAAGTGCATGTAGCATATGGCTTTGGAGAGGAGAAAGGCAAAGAGAAGAGGAGGAATGAGTAATGTCTGTCGTACCGTAAACCCTGCACCATAACTCAGCCATGGTTTTACTGCCCCTCATGCTGCCCCGTAGGAGCATGGCATTAGCATCGCACGCCATAACTCCCAACGCTGGGCTTATTATCACTGTGGTGAACACACACACACACACACACTCACATGGCTGCATTTCCAAGGGGATGCAAATACTTTTAGCCATTTAGGTCATTTTTTGGTTGGGTGGACACAGTGGAGCTGTGGGTGCACTACTGTGAGAAATGAGTGTTAGGAAACCCACCAGTGATGGGTGACGGGGCTTTAATGTTGATCACATAAAATCAAATCAGCACACCCAATTCCAATAACCTTGGCAGTCCTAATGGATTAAAGTGATAGCTCACTATTAACTGCGGCCAGGGCTTTCTTTACGGCCTCCCTAAAACACACAACCGTTTTTTTCAAACCCAAGACAGGCCAAGGTTATTTACATTTGAAGAATATCAGGACAGGAAGGTGACTGGTAACTGCAATTTGTTTTCACATGAGTTTAGAAGAAATGGCTGAGCCGTAATAGCATCTTGCAGAATTACATGTTTTAATACTAAGACCTTTAATGGAGATGTCATGTGGATTAGGATCTGTCTTGGAAACCAGGCCCGAGGAAAAGCTGCATTTCCCCATATTAAAAGATGGAAATATTACGGAGACATGAGGTAGGGGAAGCTCTACAGATAAGCAGAGAGGGCTGTGTTTGCCTTAAAGGATATGTACAACTGTAGTACACCTACTGTATGTTCAGACAGCTGGTGTAACTGAATGATAGTTAGCCTTTGGCCAAGGCTTCATGTCACCGCACCATATCTCCGTGGTGCAGGCTGTTGGGGAGTTTCTTCTAGCTCACATAGCTTTGAAACCGCCATCATCCTGCGTTGTAATGATGTGATCATCTGGTCTAATCTGTAGCCTCCCTGGGCGCCTTCTACCATTTCTAAAACACTGTGGACGTGTGTACACGTCACAATTTTTCAATAAACACAATTCTTTAGACCATTTACAGACGTAAATATCAACGGGGCACCCCACAAAGGGTCAGCTTACTGGTCAAGTGATACTCAGCCTGGGACAGATGGTTTGTTAGGTCACAGTGATGTCATCAGGGGTGCCTCCAATTAGGCCTGGAGACTACAAATAGATAACCAAAAGTTAGGGGTAAAAGAAATGGACGTAGCTACCATGACAAACGCCCATTGGTTTGTGGATCATGTTTGGACAGCTGGGGCGAAGCTAAACTACAATCTAACGCAAGACAACTTGCATCTGTAATTCAAGTTGATTTAGGGTGTTATTTTGCGTCTCTGGCTTTTTCACATGGATACTAACTTGGAAAAAAACAGCCATGGTGTTTAGAGTGAGATCTGGTTCCTGAATGTCCTCTGTCTTTAGTCTCCAGGTGAACTGTCCAACATCTGCACGGCTTTCTGCGTCACTAGAGACGAGGTGGCTAACCGTAGCATGCTAGCTCGTTCTCAATGGCTAAACACTGCTCCAACAGCCACTAGTGGACCAGAATCTCCAAAAGAACTACTTCCTGTCCCTGTTGGGCAGGTATTCCACAAGTGGCCCTGGTCTAGAAGAAGTGTCCCAGCTGATCCTGCCTTGGACTGACCAAACTTGGAGAAAGAGTTTTTTAGCTGATGGAATCTTGCCGAGCTACTGAGCATGTGCAGCTCCCAACAAAGATAGGACAGAAGTGAGATGTCTCACTCTGGTGAAAAAACAGAGACCTAAACACACCTTTCCCACACGGGGCCACGTCCCCAGTTATGACACCACGTTCACCATTCCGGATCAAGAAAGAGAAAGAGATTTAATCAACAGTTGTTTTTCCTGTTGCCTGGTTACTGCCAATCAAACCTGATCCAACCACACCCCTGCACTCCGGATAAGGCAGATCAGCGGAGTGTGTGAACTCCTAATAGGCGACAATAACAAAGGATGTTGTTTTTCAACTCTACTTTAGTTATGGTTCATTAATCATGTTACCAACACCTCATACAGTTCTACATGTCAGAATTAAGAGCCTGACTCATTTTCCATTGCTATGCCAACGATCCTAGGTCGGACCTTTCTTCACACACACATCTGAACTGTAATGTATTAGCCTAAAAGCTGCAGCAACGGAACAAGGTTATATAATAGATTTTAAACTTGTTTAGCACATTAATAATAAATGGAAACGTGGACGCAAAGCAAAAAAAAAGAACCGGGTGTGAGAAGCACATTTTTATCCTAATGCACCCAAAAGAGCTTGTTTGGATCCAGAAAGTGGAATAATGGAAACATTAACACAGCTAATGTGTTCCCCAGCATTTCCCCCCAAAACCACATATGAAAGCAATATATAGATGGGTGGATGAATAGATAAATAGGTGCAGCGGTGTGTTTTTCAGTGCTCGAGCATCGTCCATGATATCATATCCCTAAAATCCACCCTCCTCGTAACCCCGCAACTGCACCTGAACTCCTCCTGCTGCTTTGCTTCTGATCCTTTTAGTGCTGTAATCCGCTTCAGCAAACAACCTCTCGCTGTCCCCCTTACCGTAAGCTGTTTTCCTCTGATGGCTTGATAACGGCTGTAAATTGGAAACTAATCCTAAAAGGGTTTTATTTTTTTTCCGCTACGTTCTCTTTGCTCTCCCTCCCTCCTGCGTCTCTCCTTCTTCCCCTTCGGACTTTCGACTTCTCTACTAGAAAAAGCGTGTTGTTCACAGTCAGAAAGGATGGATGGGACAGACCATTCTTGGGGATTGCATATGTTTGAGACCGTCCTCACCACAAAATTACAGACTCCATTGTTCCATTGAGACCTCCTGAGGTTGTGGACATAGGGACTGGTGTACCTGAAAGGACTCTGAGACGCAAAGGTGGAACTATGTTGATGTCATGGTGCCACAAAGCCTCTTAAGAGTATGGGACATATGGAGACGTTTTCTCATGTAAATATCGGACATTGTCTGAAGTTGCCCTTTCACACATGTAGCTCATGAAGTTGTCTGTGCCAGACCGGTTGTCACCTGCTGGAAATAATGTGGTTTAGGTGAGGGATTGGGCTCAAAACACAAAGAGGACATTACACAGGCTTTTATTAGAGAGCTGGCAGGGTAATGTCCGTTTAATGTCCTGGACCAATTATTCCAGACAGTTGCTTTCTCACATCCAGCTCCTCCAGTAGTGTCTAGATAAGTTCCGGTTTGCAGTGCATTGTGTGAAAGGGACTTGACATTGACAAGGGAGGTTTCTTTTCACCTACGACTAGTACTTCCCTAGTCCACAAGGACGACGTTCCACTTCCAGAATTCCGCCGGTGTGGCTGGAAATTCCGCCGGATGTCCACCTTTTCAGCCGGATGTCTTGGTACCCTTGGTGGATTTATGAGGACTATATCAACTACAGCCCCTTTAATGCAAACTGTATTAGATCATTCCTAACAAGGACCTCTTAGTTGGGTAAATGATGTCACAAGCAGAAGTAGCAGGTAGCAGGACGTTGTTGTAGTCCACCATGTTGAAACCTCATTCTTGTTTTACAAAAAAAGACTCAACATCGAATGGGACTTCCATTTTAAGCTCATATTTTGTATTGCAAATGTGACAAGTCAGGGATGTGAAAACGAATGATTTCCCTCAGTATCCCTGCTGACCCCCCCCCGCTCTATTGGTCTTGTCCCTTCATCTGGTTGCAAAGACATTTTTATATGCATGCACAAACACACGCATACATGTCTACACATGCACACCGACAGATGTCCACACAAAGGGAACTGCCCGCTCACAGACACACACACACACACTCATTGATTCTGTCTCAGCTCATGAAGTGGTTAGTGAGGTGTCCCACGAGTCGGACATATGGGTCATTTCGTGTCCGCTGGATCACACTAGAACGCTGGCCACATTCTCCTGCCACCGTGATTGTTTTAATGGACGGCGATAATATACACACCCGCATGTTGGAGGTGAACGCGTGTGTTTTTCTTTCGTGAAGAGGAGAAGTCTGCTTGTTTCTTATTCTCTGCCTTTGTTATCCCTCGGGTCCATGTGTGTTTGTGTTTCGGCGAGTCGGCCCGAGCGCTTCTCCATCTCAGCAGAATCACACGAGTGGGGGTTTAGGTTTATTGATTCATAGATGTAATAGTACATGTAAGCATATTACATCGAATTCCTCCCTCCTGAGACATGTTTTTGTCGTGATGACGCATTTTTGTAGACCTTGTGGTTGGTGCGTGCATGTGGCTGAATGAGTTACACCATCTTTTACAGCAGTGTTTCTCAAATGGGGGTACGTGCACCCCTAGGGGTACTATAGAGGTGTGCAGGGGGTACGCATACCCGTAGGGGTACTATAGAGGACTGCAGGGGGTACGTGTGCCCCTAGGGGTACTATAGAGGTGTGCAGGGGGTACGCGTACCCGTAGGGGTACTATAGAGGAGTGCAGGTGGTACGCGTACTTCTAGGGGTACTATAGAGGACTGCAG
>NC_048417.1:28423880-28438253 GCF_013103735.1 Etheostoma cragini | reverse complement strand
TCTACCCCTAGGGGTACTATAGAGGACTGCAGGGTGTACGCGTACTTCTAGGGGTACTATAGAGGACTGCAGGGTGTACGCGTACTTCTAGGGGTACTATAGAGGACTGCAGGGTGTACGTCTACCCCTAGGGGTACTATAGAGGACTGCAGGGGGTACGTGAGTTTTTTTTTTGCAAAGAATTTTCAGTTACAAGGCCATTGTACCTCTTCATATTTTTTTACCAAAAATATTACATTTTTGTTGCCTTCTTTGGACCTTTTCCTTCCTTCCTTCCATCTTTTCCTTCCTTCCTTCCTTCCTTCCTTCCTTCCTTCCTCTTTTGTTTGATGCTTTGTAACGGCTTTAGTCACTATTTTTCAAGTTTTTACGTTTTTTTTTAATTTGTAAAGTGTTGCCCTCCTTTTCAACTGTCTTTTTTTATAAGTTATAGTAACTATTGTGTACCTAGTGTTGCCTTTCTTACTTCTTTCTACTTTTTCCCCCATGTTTTATCGTGTTTTCAAAGCTTTTTCAATCAGCATTTAAATGTTTACAGGGCAGTTGTTAAGTCCATCTATCACTGACGTCGCCGTATTGTTCCTCTTTATAAAGACTTTTATGTCTACAGAAAATGATTGTTGCCACTGTGTTTCGGAGGATGGAGAACAGACAGACGCAAAGGGTGACCAATAGCATTGATTTAAAAAAAAAAAACTAAAAAAATATGGAGATAGAAGGTTTCTGCCTGACAGCGAAGATATTTTAGAGTAAGAAATCTGTGCACGGGATTAATTCCCCACATCGGCTCCTGACATCGACTCTATGAAAAACCAACAACACATGTATAAACCAGTACTGTGTGTAGCCAAAGCCTCATACTGTATATCTTCTCCCTCAGTTTCAAAGACGTCCATTGTTAAAAACTCTCAAAATAATCAATCACTGGTGCACATTTACCGTCATTACCGTTAAAACACACACACTCACTGTAGTTTATTTGGACTTCATCCCACACACAGTGTCCTGCTGCCGCAAATGCTCAGCCATCTTCAACCGCTTACCCGGGGTCAGCTCCTCCAGAAAAACAAACACGTATTAATCCGCTGCTGAAAATAGTCCCCAGGGAAAGCTGTATTTTCTTCTGTTGAGTATTGGTTAATTCAACTAAAGTGCCCAGTAAAGTTTTGAAAAAATTTGTGAGACATTATTAACCTTCTTGTTGTCCTCGGGGTCAAATAGACCCGTTTCCAAAAGAATTGAAAAGTACGTTGTAAAAAGCTTCAAAAACGCAGGAAAAATTCGCTGAAAAAAGTGACCAGACAAAATCGGAAAAATCGGCGAAGGTGACAAAAACTTGTTAAAAAAAAGTAACAAAAAAAATTGGTAAATGTGAGAAAAAACACCTAATAAAAGTGACATAAAAATTTGGAAACAATCTAAAAAAACGTTAAAAAAACATCAAAATGTCAAAATTTTGGCCCAGAAAAACACACATTTGCAGGTTGATGGGAATACAACACAAGATAAAGATTTCCATGTTCACTAGGTGCCACAGACATGGTAGTAAAGTATCATGACAAGGACTAACAAAATCATAAATAATAGAATAGAAAGCCTATAACGGCGAAAAAACAACAACCTCTAAGTGAATTAAAATAAACTGTGCTAAAACACTTGTAATTCAATTTGAGAATGCATGAATCCGACTTGAAATGGTGTGTTAAGATGGTTTATTTTTGCAGTGTGTATCCCCAGTGCCTGCGGTCCACACACACAACAGATGCACCACACACTCGTCTCACAGTCACGGTTAAAGCACCACACACACACACACACGCCACAGATGCAAGAAGAGCCAAGGCGGTGACTTTAATTATCACCTTGTCTCAGCCTAAATGAGGGTGCGAGGCTGAGCTCATCTCCACGTGCACTGTGTGTGTGTGTGTGTGTGTGTGTGTGTGTGTGTGTGCATGAGAGAAGGAAAAAGAGAGAAAACCCTCATTAAATCACTTCTAATTGTCTCAGTTCTGCTGTTTTTCTCTCTTGCTCTCTGCCGTGTGCCAGAATTTTTTTGTCCTGACTGATTGCAGGGTGGTCAGACGCCGCCGCCTTTCACCACCTGACCCAAAACCTCTGACACACACTGCATTATTTATTCTGTTCAGACCTTCTTTATTCCCAAAACTAGCAGTTATCCTGACAAGCCCCTCAGTTCTTTCATCTCAGACAGAAGTTATGGCTGCAAAGTCAAATATAGACCTAGTAAACACATTCTTATGTTGCAGGAGGGATGCGAAAGAGGTGCTTATGGTGCAAATGTATTACACATCCCATCCAAATGTGTGAGCAAATGGAAGAAAGATTGGTGTGTGGGGCACAGTAGATCCGTCACATCCCCTAAAGTGACATTTCAGCGCCCTGTGATGTATGATTTGATTACTATCACACATCTATGACATTTCACTAAACTGGAAAATCAATGGGGCTCAATGGAGAGCTGGATTCAGACATAAATCATCCCGGCCTTGTTATCTTCCCCTCTATGTGACATTAGATGTAAAAAGAAGAAAAGATAGGACAGATACTGGGAATAAAATAAAACTTAAAAGGGGATCCGAGTGGATTGAGATAAGAACGACCCATGCACAAGGCAAAGCTGTAAAACAGAGAGAAGGGAGCAAAGAGATGAGAAAAGATAAGCGTGAACAAATATTAGCACAACAGAGAGAGAGAGAGAGAGAGAGAAAAAGAGAGAAAGAAAGGACCTGAATGATAAAGGGAGAGAAGAGGAGATTAGTGCAAAATGAAATGAAATGAAGAGGATACGACTGCAATAAAATGAAGGATCAGTGACATATGTGTTGAGGCTCTGAGTAGGAGGCATCCTCTGGGGGTGTAAGGGTGTGTTTAAGCCCTCTGCTGGTGTCTGGACCCTGGCACACATGCATGCACACAGAACACACTCACAGACAATCCCACATATGCAGCAGAGGCAAGCAGCAGGACACACCGTGGCATCTGTATTTAAACCTGGGACTCCGCAGTGAAGCCAGCCAGGCATTCACCATGCTGCAGCGGGAAGGGACGTGTGTGTGTGTGTGTGTGTGTGTGTGTGTGTGTGTCACAGCATGACAGGCACAGAGCTCATTTTAGCCGAAGCAGCTGGCTAAGTCGCTCTGGTGGGAAAGAGCTCCTGTAGCTTGTGGAGTAGAACCACCGTGATGGCAGAACCGAAATCCTTCATTTAAAAAGACATTAACACCAGGATTTAATGCAAAACTCCACTTCAATACAATGCGCTCGTGGATATGAAATTACTCTGTGTGAATGTCCTGTGACCTCTGGTGAACTTTGTTCAAACAAAGTTGTGTCACTTAGTGTATTGGCTGTGTTGCAGTTGTGGTACTTTGTGGTTTTCAACATGTCTAAGTGACTGATGGGAACAATGTTTGACATTATCCAGTATTAAGTGATGATCTCTGTAAGGATTCTTTCCATAATGTTAATCAGAATAACAATCTGAGCCTGTCAGTGGCAGAAACAGAACTTTTAGTGGATGAAATTGACAATGCACACTTGCCCTATAGGGTCACAATGCAGCCCGGTTCACGGCCGACGATTACAGCGTTCTCGCTCAATACTGGACCAATTCAAAGATCTCGGTTCTCATTAGTCACTTAGACACCAATGCATGGGGAAATAGGTTGAAAAATACCCCCCCCCCTCCACAGAGGATTTCTCATTGACCATTAGCAATCTTGTTGGCTCGGAAAGCTTTATTTTCCTTCCCCAATAATCTTTTATTGATCTAAATGCTACTCAGTGGTAAACAAAATACCAGAGCGATGCAAACAGAACAGTAAAGAGTGAAAATGGAGAGAAGCTACAGCAGCTGTTAGCAGCTGCTTTAACTTGCCAGAAACAGCCGTGCACCTTGTGAGGCTGTTCTGACTTCTGGTGGATTTCTGAGGACTATGGTTACCTGGTCCTCAGATCTCTGCAAGGTAAATCCAGACAGCTAGCTAGACTATCCGTCCAATCTGAGGACTATGGTTACCTGGTCCTCAGATCTCTGCAGGGTAAATCCAGACAGCTAGCTAGACTATCTGTCCAATTTGAGGACTATGGTTACCTGGTCCTCAGATCTCTGCAGGGTAAATCCAGACAGCTAGCTAGACTATCTGTCCAACCTGAGGACTATGGTTACCTGGTCCTCAGATCTCTGCAGGGTAAATCCAGACAGCTAGCTAGACTATCTGTCCAATCTGAGGACTATGGTTACCTGGTCCTCAGATCTCTGCAGGGTAAATCCAGACAGCTAGCTAGACTATCTGTCCAATCTGAGGACTATGGTTACCTGGTCCTCAGATCTCTGCAGGGTAAATCCAGACAGCTAGCTAGACTATCTGTCCAATCTGAGGACTATGGTTACCTGGTCCTCAGATCTCTGCAGGGTAAATCCAGACTATCTGTCAAATCGGAGTTTTCTGTTGACGCCTAAAACTACTTTTGATACCTGCGCAAGCAGAGCTTGTTAAACAGATAAACTTCACATGAACTTTTAACTCATAAATCAAGTCCTCAGGAACCGTTGACCAAAATGAACCAAAATCCGGATTGTGCGTCCGGTTTTGTGAACACTTTTGCATCCAACATAAATTCAAGCTTTTGGTCAAAAGCCGGTAGAATGAGACATTCTCTCTTCACAGCTGCAGAGTGGTGGGAGATCTGCACAGATCTTGAGCTTGTCTTTCAAAGGTTTTGGAACAATCACCATCCCTGAACACCAAGCTGTTGGTTCACTAACTTCTGAGATGACACCTCTGTTTTCTGTTCTAGTTAGTTCCTCACGTGTCTTTTCTCTCAGGGGTAGAGGAACTCGTCTGGGTGTAAAACGGGTCTAGGGTGTAGCCCCCTGTTCCAGCTCGATGTGGTATGGCTCTTTCAGCTTAGCAAGCCCTTGAAACACAGCTGGATGAGCTGCCTCGACTTCAGTCTCAATCTATGTCACAGCCACTTCCTTAACCCTGTGTACAAGTCCCATTGCCACTATTGCTGGTAAGCCCAATGGTGATTGTGTCTTGATTAGTAGAGCGCCCCTTTGCCATCATTTAGCAGCCTTTTACATTCAGTGGGTTGCAACCGAGTCCAAATAGTGTTTTAAGTGGTCTTCCTAGCTTACCATCTTGCACTGGTTTGAATACACTTTCTGGTATGGTTGTGAGATCTACTCCTGTGTCAAGCTTGAAATGAATGGCTTCTCCATTCAGATGAACTTGTTCCATCCATGGCGCTGTATTTTTTTAATTAGCTTTACCAAGGAATGCATAGTCCTCTAGTCCGCTAGTCCTTGTGGGACAGTGTGTACAGCCTGACCGTCACGGCAGGCTACGCATAATTTCCTTTTTGTGACACTTTCGAGATTCCATGTCTTTAGCTGGACAGTCTTTCCGTGCATGTTTGCGTCCTTTTCCGCATCGGCCAAGCTCCTTTACACTATGAGCATCTGATCTTTGACCTTTGTTAATCTTTGGTCCTATGTACTGGAACTTTTTTCCTTTCTCCTCCCATTGCATTGTTGTGCAGTATTGTCTGTTGTCTCTAAATAGTCTTGCTTTGACTCACTTTTTGTATTGCCTTAGCTATTGTTAATAGTCCATTTGTAGCTGTTCTGACAACCTTCTTCCATTCCAACCACAATTCAGTTTCTCAAGAGTCCTTCTGTAAGAACTCCAAAGCTGCAGTGATCTGCTAACATGTGCACTGACATAATGACCTCTTCTGCACTCTTTAGCTCTAGTTGACATCTCATGTTAAACTTGGCTCTTTCAAAAATGCACACACAGTGTTGTTTAAATGCAGTTTTAACAGCATCCACTGCCATTTTGTCTTTTCCCCCCGTTGTTTTACGTTCAGTAAATACTTTTGTGTTGCGCTGTTTTCTCCTCTTCTCTTCCCTGTGTGTGCATCCCACACACATACATTGCATTATGGGTACTGTAGTTTCTACCGCTAAAACAAACGTCCCTCGCAGACTTCCATCTACTGAAACCTGAGCTGATTAGAATCAGAATCATCTTATAAAGCCATTTAAAGTGTTCTAAACCCTTACAAATCACAAATAAAAGTCTGCCAAGATCAGTAGCACACTTTATGAATAGGGTTTGACAAAGAAACCTTTTTTTTTTTTTTTTTTTATGTCAATCACATAGTTGTTTCTTTTTATCCCCTTATTACTCATGGCATTTTCTTGCCTGTAGCGGAGATGTCAAGAAATCACAGCTCGAGAAAAAAGAAACACTGTACAGTCAGTAAACTGCTGCGACAACTGCAATAATAAAAATGTGAATCTTTCCGCCACTTCAAGTTGCTTGTCCTTTGAAAGTTGAGTCATTCTTTCATAGAAGAACACACTTTTCTGTACTTTGCAGGCACTGACTTTGGTATTTTACAAAGACAGCACAATTTATTAGCTTACTCCCTGTTCCCTTACCCCCCCCCTCTCTCTCTCTCTCACACACACACACACACTCACACACACACACACACACACTCGTGAAGAGGCTCTGCTGTATTGTCAACACAAAGGTCAGGTATAATTTGCACAGCTGTGATATCTCCTCAATTAGCTGCAGATGATATTAATGAGTCCCCGCCATCAGCAGCAGCCACTGCCATGCACACACACACTGTACATAGAACACAGACAACAGCAAGTTTACAATGAACACACACGCCTAATCCCTCAAAGCTGCAAACAAACAAGTCTATCTTGCACTGTTTCACGTACAGACACACTGTGGAGGCTTTGGGCATGAATACGGAGGTCAGTTGGGGTCAAAATAAGTCTATATCGACAAATTTTTGTTTCCGGGATTGTTCAGGTGTTGCGGAAAATTCCCCCCGATGTCCCTCATTTTCGGCCTTATTTCTGAAAATGGATCTCTCCAGGGTAAATCCAGACAGCTAGCTAGACTATCTGTCCAATCTGAGGACTATGGTTTCCTGGTCCTCAGATCTCTCCAGGGTAAATCCAGACAGCTAGCTAGACTATCTGTCCAATCTGAGGACTATGGTTACCTGGTCCTCAGATCTCTGCAGGGTAAATCCAGACAGCTAGCTAGACTATCTGTCCACTCAAAGTCTTCTGTTGACAACTAAAACCGTTTCTACGGTAATAACAAGTAGGTTGGCTTAAAGCCTATACATATAGCTCTGTATGATACCATACGGTACTAAGCTATTAAAACAATAATTGTAAATCATCATACAACAGTATGGAAAGTAAGTGATTGGAAAAGTGCCTTAGTGAGTCTCTCATAATGCTCTTTATCTAACTGAGTGAACCAGGTACAAGCCATTACTGCACGCCATATCAGATCCAGGATTATGTTCTCCCAATGCACAGAGATGTGGATCACAGAAACATGATAGGCATGCAGTACCCCCTGGTTTTAGTATGTATTGCATTTACTCTGACTCACACACACACACAGCTTATCTATTATAAATTCCGAGAAGCAGTGTATATACATTGTTTAGCTGGATATGAAGTTTCCATATTGTCAATATTGTCTTCTTGTATGCTACTGATAATTAATATTGACTGCAATTTAATGGCTTGTTTGGCGACATATCCGAGGTTTGTCCTGCCTCTCCCCTAATCCATTCCAGGATAAAGTCCTGCATAGGACGAGCCAGGTTTAGATTGAGGATGAAGGTGGAACATTTGCATCCCGCAAAAGAAAACGCTGTATATAATATTAAATGGAGTTAACTGTTGGTACAATACAGTAATGCGAGCTATTTATATTAGCTGATACATGGTTTAATCTCATAAGCTCTTAGCGATGTATCCCTGTGTGTACTTTGTCCACAGAAATCCAATGAATTGGTCCCAAAACGTCCCAATTAGAGACGAAATGTCTCTCTCTTTGTAAATCTTTACAATCATTTCCCGAACGAACCAAGCAGACCTGCTTTGTTGCGTGATCCACATTTTCTTCAATTCAATGCGATTTTCAACAATTCACAGACAGCAGAATTTGATTTCTATCCTGGAAATGTACTTCCATTGATCCAGACTATATCATATGTAAGCATTTTCTAAAAGGTTTGCCTGTGGTTCAGGATCTGTCTGAACATTCTCAGGTAATGGAACCTGTATATAATTGTCAAAGATAAAGCCTTTACGTGATTCCTAACAGCATGCACATCCATGGTATAGACAAAATAGACTACCATGGCCGAAGAATAATAGGGAACAATACATTGACACACAAGTCCCAGGAACAATAGGCCGTCACATTAAGAGTCTGTGTCTCTCCACCAACCCACTTGGAAGTCCACTCTACGTGAATGCTGGACAGCTTTGACTCAAAATACTTTAACTTTCTACGATGTTCTTTTTAAACACCAGGCAAAGAGCCCTTGTGTCCTCATGGCTGTTACATACAACTGGTTTCATCTCACTTCCTCTAAACCGCATTCTGCAGCACTATAAGGACTTCTGTTCTGTAAAGCAATTGCACTGCCTAGTGCTGCGTGGTCGGGACGAGCGTTCGTTGTGGCGTGCGGGGTCGCCGGATGGTAACGTTGTTGTTTGCTGCGTGTTTTTCCAGACAGCGTCATGCTGTCTTTTCCTTCCGTCCATACAGCCAAGTCTGCTTTTTCACTGCTGTTTTGCCTAGTCTACATTGTTTACTCATGTGTTCCAACTTTTAGTTTACCCGTACTAGAATTTTTTTAATTGTTAATGATTGTGTTTATTTGAATGGAGGAAAGTTTGTCCTGGGGAAAGGGTGTATTCATTCTAATTTACCTTATTTATTTGATTAGGACAATGCACATTAATGAACATTTCTGTAGTCCTACCTAGGATGCATGTAAACCGGAACACCCGGCGCGAACCCAGGCAAACACAGGGAGGACATACAAACACCACACAGAAAGGCCTGGAACGACCTGGATCGTGGATCCGAACCAAGAACCTTCTTGCTGCGAGGCAGAAGTGCTGACTCTTAATCAGCCCAGAGTGTTATTAGGAACAGTGGTTTCTTAATTTAGTGGTTGATACGTGGTGACTTCTACCTAGCTTATGTTAGTAGCACATTGCATGGTTTTGATATTTGCATGTGGTGTTTTATCCTTAATCTTGTTATACGATCCACCTATGAGGACCGTACCAACCCTTTTAAATAGTTTCTCCCAAGTTTTTAAACACATTCAACTATAACGAATGTCACTGCTCTTGTGCCTTGGATATTGGTTCTTTTTTTGTCTTTATTGCATTAGTTTTGTTGCCAACTTATTGTTCTTTTATAGGTATGTTTAGGTGAACATTTGTTTCCTTTTTAATAAATCATTTTTAGTAGCTCAAAACAACCACGTCTTTGATCTTTGCTGTGGGCTTCCCCGTGTAGTGGGAGTCCCCGGGTTTGTTAACAACTGAAATCATGTTTTAAACTCTTTAGGTAAAAGTCCCAAGGTGGCGTTGTCAATTGTTAAATTCCAAAGGTTTGGCTAAGCCCTTTATTGGGCCTGGTTACGTGTAGAACGTACCGGGGAGAGCAGAATCTAGACGGGGTTTAGAGAGTAGCATGTAAGGGGGAAAGACCTCGTAGGGAGGACGGATGGGGGGGGGGTTGAGTCCAACACAGGACATTCACCCAGGATAGGGGGGTTTGTGTCGCATGTGCGTCCCTAGTCAAGCAATTACATCAAAATCCTCTCTGCATGTGTTTTCTGGACTTATATCTGCTAAGAGCATGATTGCTACCCATTGGAACCAGCCTCATGACCTGTCTGTTCATCCATGGATCCTTTCTTTTTTTAATGTTGTATACATGGAACCATCCAGGGCTCCCATTAATGGGGCACCAGGACAGACGTGGGACACTTGGAGTCTTTGAAATCTACGTTTGAGATTGGTCCCCTGTCTTTGTGTGTGTCTGTTTACGTATGTGTTATTTGCAAGTTGTGGACCTCACTTTTTCTGTTTTCTTTTTGTGTTCCCCCCCCCGCCCGTCTCTCCTCTCTGTGGGTTTTGGCCCTGGGACCCGGCCCTGGTTTTTATGTTTCAGTGTTTGCCCGCGGTCTTTTTTTGGTTTTCCTTCTTTTGTTGAATAAAAAAAAACAAAAACATTTGATCACAAAAAAACCACTGCAGTGAAATAGCTCAAATCCATAATGTGTTATTGCAGTGCCCATTTTCTGTATTAATATTACTCAACTCAACCCAATACACCATGTCTAATGCTGCTACCCCTCAGCTAGACTCTGTGATATTACATTCCTAGTGGCTAATTATCAGAGCTGTATGACTGCACGCTTTAAACGATTCTTGGCCCTGGGTCTTCATGCTGCACAGACAGTACCATTCTAAAAAAAACACTCAAGGTTGTTGGCATGGGTACTGCTGACTATACTCTTATCATAGATCTTATGATTAGTCACGTCTTCCATTAGCTTTCTGCACCAACCTCTCCCTCTTGAGTTCTATTTCTTTCTGGGCCGGATGTTATGGGCAAGGCTGACTTGATAAGGTTAACATGTCCCCAAGCCTAAAAAAACAGCTCTGTCATGTCATTTACCATCTGTCTCTCTCTGGGTCACAACCAGCGACTCCCTCTGCATCCATCGGCTGCCTTTCTGAGTCCCAAGGATCAGGCATTTCACTGGTCTTGATGAATCACACGGCTCCCCTTCCCAACTTCTGGTCCCTGGAGATCCTCAGCTCCCCTGTGGCCCCTGTCCTCCCTCCCTTCTCCCCCATGTCCCTCTTCTCCTCTCCCTCTCATCTAGCCCTTTTCCCCTTGCTCTGCCCTCTCCTGCCCAGCTCCTCCTCCTTTCCCCAGGGTTCCGCAGGGCTGGCATCCACCCAGAGTCCCTCCATTTCCTCCACGTCTGATATAATCAAGGACAGAAAAGAGCTAAGAACATTCTTTTCCCATGATTCTTAAGTGGCACCAGGGGCACTCTGGGCGGCTGTCTGACTGGCTCGTTGGCCAACAGTTGGCTGGTTTGATGACCGTCAGGCCCTGAAAAAAAGAGACCTGAAACGCATAACTTAGCCCGATTAGCCAGTGGCTTCCCTTGAATGCTTGCACCAAAGCACTTGTCTGTGATTGCAGCATTGGGATATTTGAAAACACCATCTGTATGAAATGATATCAAAAATAATGTTAATACAGCACATCTTTAGTCTGGTTGCACGCTGCATTATCCATCCCCAAAAATATATTTTCCCTGTTGTTGTTGTTATTCCTTTCTTGTTTGCATGCTCTTGATTAAGTAAAGACATCGTCACACTGTACTTTATCAAAATTTAAAGCAAACTTGACCCTTCAATTTTCTATTAAATGATGTTTGACGTTGGCATTTCTTCAAATAACTAGGTTATTCATACAATCACCTGCTACTGTCACTACAGAGAATTTCAAACAGACATACACACACCAAATTTGCGTGTCCTAGGATGGAGAAAGTGTCCTACCAAACTCTGCCTATGATTGGTTAGTACTCCTTGCCTTTGTTGGCTGGATTGGTTATTAGACATGGGCAGTGAGATTGGGTGGGGTTAGGGTGGGACATCGCTTCGCCATCCTCAGTCATAACACAACAAACACATATATCACACACGCCTAAGAAAAATAAATACACATAGAAATGCAATGACCATGGTAAATTTGTGGATATTTGCACCATGCAAGCCAGTTTGGCCACCCCACCCTAGCATCCACCTGTGGCTCAGAGTCACCCTTTCCCTTTTGGAGGAAAGTTATGTTGGTGGCTCCCTGCTTCGCTGAGCATGCTGGTACTCGTAAGGAGAATAAAAGATTCTACATAGACGTCATTATAGCCGTATTTGGCCATTTAACATTTCATTCTCAAACCATGGTTATTAATCTGCTGCTATAAGAGCCCCCACCCTTCTGGTTCCTGACTCTCCACCAGATGTTGGAACATGGCTGCAGGGATTTGCTTTCATCCAGCCACAAGATAAGATAAGATAAACTTTAATGTCCCTGTAGGGAAATTTGTTCTGGAATCGGTCCTGCAGTCCCACAGAAGATAAAATCATACATGCTTAATAGTTAAAATCCCAACAACACACAGCTTCACGTAACAGCTGCACACACACATTCACATCTTCTGACAATGGCGACCTATTGCACAACCCCATGGCCAACATCCTACATTACCTGCTAATGTTGAGAATCTTCAAGGACATGGGGACAAATTAATGTTTATAACAGTTTTGCCTGGTCTTGGGGACCCTGAGTCTCTTTTTTAATATCATTTTTGGCCTTTATTGACATGACATCTGAAGAAATGAAAGTTGAGAGGGGGGAAGGACATGCAGCAAAGGGCCGCAGGTCGCAGTCAAACCCGGGACCGCTACGTCTAAGAGTACACCTCTATACATGGGCACCCGCTCTACCAGCTGAGCTATCTGTGTGCCCGGACCCTGAATCTTTGACCGGAGTAATTTGGATCAGCCACCATTCCCTATGCCTGTCTGATAATAGACTGTTTATAGATAGTTTGGGATTTCAACACCTACTCCTACCTAAAAGAGAGATTGTTTTCCAGTGACTCCAAAATCTGCCCATGTGACCCTTCACGTAGCACAGTAGCTGTCGTAACCACATGCCTTTAAGAGGTGATCACCTGATCATCTATTTAATGTAATGACCGCGATTTGAACCACGTATTTAACGTTGTGAAGAGATCTTGGTAAGTTTTGGGTATAAAAATACTACATTAGGACATTAATCAAGGATTTGCTTAAAATGAAGTGCTTTTTTATTTAATTGTAAGTAATTGTTAGCTTATTTCAAAATGTGGTGCTCTCATACTTTGTCAACTCACTCCCTCGTTTGATCTCTCGATAATTACTATTACTATACTAACAGCAAAAGGAGAGCATATAAGCTGCTTGTATAGTGGTTTTCTGGGTGAAGACGGTCTGGTATTATTTTTTATTTTATCTTATAAGAGCCCACCTGAGTGATGGATTGTGAACAGCCACCAGCCTAAGATTACCCAGGGGTCAAACACTGTCTCCTCTGTTCTTCACATTCAATTTAAGATAGTTCACATCATTGCACAAATCACTCTATTTCGGATTGGCCCACTGATAAGGCCTGGCTCACAGACTGCGTTCCAGTTTATCTCAAAAGGTGTAGGATGGGGTTGTGGTCAGGGCACGCCACTGAAATTCTTCCACATTAAACAGGGAATCAATTTCATTTTGGACTTGGCTTGACTTGGGGCCTTGTCACGTTGAAACAGGGAAGGGTCTACCTCATACTTCAACAGCTCCACACCAAAGGTCCTAAAGATCTGGACAAGGGAGGTTTCACGTTGCCAGCTCTATCTCCACGGTGCCACGGAGGAGGGTCTGGCTAGTCCGCACACCATCCCGGGATGGGAGAAAATCTAAGCACAAACGGTGCCTCTGCAAAATAGTCTCGGTAAAAGTTAAAGTAACAACGGTACAATCTAAAGGGGCCTGACTCAGGTCTGGTTTTCAGCAGGTTCCTGTTCTGCAGAAACATAAAACATGGTTACAGCACGCCGGGACAGACATTTGTACAGGAAACCGATATGGACTTGACAAATTTAGACAACTAAAACAACAATACAGTTACATTAGGACGTGGACAACATATTAGCAATTAGTGTGTGCAAGTGTAACTGCTTAGAAGAAGCTGTTTGTATGCCGTTTTGAAACATGCGATGGATGATGGACTTCTGATGTGATGCGGAGTGTCATTCCAAATCTTGGCCTATTTATAGAAAAAAGATTTCTGACCAAAGTTGTTTTTGTATGGAGGAAGTGGAATAAGTGCCTGTGAGGCCGACCTGGTGAGGCGTCCTGGTCTCACGTGGGTCGGAAGAAGTGCAGCGAGTGTTGGTAAGGTGGCATTTTGCCTCCCTTCCTCTGGCTTGTCTCTCTGATTTTGTCTCTCTTTTTTTAGTTGTAGGCCTACTCGGGGAGCATTAGACAGAGTTACCAGCTTGTGTTTCCATGACAACAACATACAGTTAGCGTCAGGCAGAATCAGAATCAACCCTTGGGCTGGATCTTAAAAAGGACCTCCTTCATTGCCCCTTCCACACCATCTTCTTCTGTTCCCCCCCAATGGAGCTTTATTCTCCCTCTCTCTCTCTCTCCCTCTGCACAAACAAACACACACACACACACACACACACACCCACACACACACACACACACACACACCATCCAAATGCAGACGTCTGTCATGGAGGAAACTCTTTGAAGCCAACTCTTGAATGAGAGACGCCTTGAATGTGTCCGTTCAAGATGGACAACGAGCCAGTCGAAGAAAGGGTGGACACAGGGAAGGAAGACGGGGGGGGGGG
>NC_048417.1:28417545-28423635 GCF_013103735.1 Etheostoma cragini | reverse complement strand
GGGGGGGGGGATGAAGTATCTGATTCTGTGTGGATCTATGTGTGTGTGATTGATTGTGTGTGTGGCCTGATGCAGAGAAACAGGACAGAAGCGGGTAAGCAGCGAGTGAACGTGCGGTAAGTGCATGGGTGCGAGTGTGTGTGTGTGTGCGTGTGTGTGTGTGTGTGAGTGTGTGTGTGTTTCAGTGGTGTCTCCAAGGAGGATGGAGATGAGCCACTGACTTCCTGGGCTCAGGGCCAAGACGAAACCATTCAACTATGATGTACACAGACTGTACAACAGAGGGGATTAGCACACCCAGTGCTTGCAATAGAAATATAATGGATAATATTTCTGCTATTTTTTTTTTTTTTTTTTGCAAAGGTATGATGCGGATTATACAATTGTCTGAAATGATTTTGGCAGGGAACAATATTTGCAGAATATTACTTTGCATTGTCTTGGAAACAAAGGTACCAAGAAAAGAAGAAAACTACATTTTACAATAATTCCCTTTATCAGAAGATGGCAAATGCATGTTTTCACAAAGCCAGGATGCAACTTTGTAATCCCTGTTCTTCCGACGAGCGGCGAAGAACTGAAGGAGAGTTTTGATTAAGTGAATAAAGGCTAGGCCCAGCTCTGGCAGACAGCTCAGACATTCCGTCCACAGGGACGAGGGGAGTTCCTGGCAAGACAAAAACCACAGAGACAACAGTACTTGCTGCTACTCTCTGCCGCGGTGTCGTCTAATTTGTGGAAGTTTTACATGTATCCTTTTAATTATATCCATCAAATGAGGGACGCACTTTCTCCCAAAGTGGGGATGTGATCACTCATTTAGTACGCTTTAAGTTCCCAGACAGCTATCATGCCGGGAAGACACTGTTGAGCCTGTCCTCACAGGCCTTGAAAAATGGGCCTGGTCCCAGGAGGAGACATTGGTTATCATCCCTTCAAACATGCTTTCTTATTTAACCGGGGAAGCGGCACAACATTTTACATTGAATGCCTCACAGTCTGGACTGCTATAACAAGCTGGATGACTGTCCAGGTGATGTCATGTCATTCTACGCAAGTCCACAAAAAGTCTCATTTGCAGGTGAACTTCCTAATCCTTAAAAACTCCTAAAACTCTCAAGTCATTTGGCACAAGTCTCAAAAGCATTTCAGACACATGGTCCCAAATTTATTTGACATAAGTCTTGAGTTAATCTAATAATAATTTAAGTCTGTCTCAATGGATGTAACGCTGGGACGAATACTGGATTTCCTCCCTTCTCGCTATCTCCCCTAAGCACCGCCCTGGATGGTTGTGATATCCCAGCATAGATAGGTGGTCTACCCAGGATTTAGCCAAGTCCAATTCAAAATTTGTGACCGATGCTTTCAGATGCCGTGCAATCTGACACACATGTTCTGGACATGCTCTAAATTGTCGAACTCTTAGCAATCATTTTCTAAATCTATCTTTGAAATCCTAGTTATTTCTGTTAGTCCCTCGCCCCAGATAGCTCTTTTTGATGAACTTGTGACCACATCTTTGCAGAGAAGTGTCCTTGATTGCGTGCAGAAAACCTCTCTTCTTCTGGAAATCCTCCCAGCCACCTTCCTTTAAATCCTGGCTACATGATATACTATTCCTACCAAGACTGGAGACAATTAAAGTCAGTCTCGGAGGCCGTCCCGAGAGGTTTTGCTCACACCGGAAAGCACTACTTGATTATGTGGATAAACTCCCCACTACTGAGACATCCCCCTGATACCCCCCCATTAGATATGACTTCCACGGGCAGCAGACAGTCTATGTTACATCTTCCTATTTGTTATTCTTTTCTTATCTTTTTGTACAAAGTACAGACTGTCATCTAAAACCGATTGGAGTTCATTAACCTGTTAAGATGGGATGGATGAGATAGAAAATGAAAATATGACTCTGAATGTATTGTTAACTGCAACTCTGAATCAATGCAAAAATATTAGTAAAAAAATACTTGATGACACGTACTTATGTACTACAATATGACCTACCCTATGAGTAACCACAATTCATGTCACATTCAGAGCTTTCATTATACAATTAATAAAAGTGCATGAAGTGTCCGTTAGAGTGATTGTTGCTTACTCAGAGCAAGTATCACTTTAGATTAGTATATAGCTTACTTTCATTGCTTTATTGTTCCTATGTAAATATTTAATGATAATGTAAAGCTATAAAACGAGGACCAGTTTTTCATGTGCTTGCTCTTTATCTCAAACGTGATAAAGATAATGATATTTTTCACCTCATTTGTGGTTTTGTCTTTCAATTCCAGGAGTGGGGGAGTAAACACGACCCCCCTTTAGATCATTAACGTGTAATGCAGCTTGATGCCTGTGACAGAGTTGCGGGGGGGGGGGGGCCCAGACTGGCAGGTCAGTGTGCCTGGTAAGTTGGCCGGGTCTGTTTGTGGCGGTATAGATTTTTAAGTGGACCTCACAGGAGTTGAAGTGCCGCAGGAGTGAGAGTAGGTGTTAATATTTTATAGGGAGGTGGTAGCCAGGCGGTGTATGGACACAATCGACAGTGTTGAATCCTGTTGAGCGCAGCACTTATGTGGGCCTGCGAGGACTTTTAATGGGGTACAAAGCTTAATTGGTGGACAGCCATGAGAGCCTCATAAAAACAGCTATAAAAGTAACAATGGCTTAGGATAGGACAAATGAACAAAACAACTAAATCAATAACAATGGGACGGAATATTCTACGGCTGCTGTCAGATGGTAAAGCATGTAAATGTGACCGTTTTAACAGGGAAAACAGTTGCACCGCCTAAAAAACACCGAACAGTGTAGCCCTCAGACACAAGTCAATAGCTCATGATCACCAGCATTGAAGAACTATGCATGTCGTGTTCTATAAGTCTGCATGAACGGACAAAGATAGGGCTTATGCTGCATGCAAAAGAGAGACAACACAGTAATGGGGATCAATTCTTACATCATTCAGACTCAAGCGCTGGGTTGGCTCTGCACCCTGGACTGGTTCTCCTCTTATCTTTCACATAGAAGCTATTCTGTGTCACTTGGTCCCTATTTCTCTGAAAGCGCTGCCCTTTCTTGTGGGGGTACTAGGCCATAATATAATTATGCAATTAGGAGACATACGTTCTCACTGCTATGCTGATGACATCCTGCTATATGTTTCTTTTAACCCAGAAGAGACTGACAAAGTATCAGTGCTGCTTGAATGTTTGTCTTCCAATAAGGATTGGTTGGCGAACATGTTCTTGCAGCTTAATGAAAAGATAAGACCGAAGTCCTCATTGTTGGGTCCCTTTCTTCAGCAATACAGACCTAACTTTGAAATCTCTGTGTTATATTTGCTCGCTGTATCCTCCTTGACCAACATTTCAAATCACTAACCCGCACTTCCAACTGAGAAACATTGATAAGCTTCCTTGTGAACGTGAGATGATCATTCATGGTTTTATGTCATCCCGGCTTGATTACTGCAACTCCGTTTTCACTTGTCTCAGCAAGGCGTCCCAGGACCGTTTACAACTGGTCCAGAACTCTGCTGCAAGGCTGTTGACCACGTCCAGCAGTATGTAGCACATCACTTCTGTTTTAGCCATTGGCTTCCGATCGAGTTCTGGATCCAATTTAAAGTCCTTGTTACTACATATAAAGTATTATATGGTCTGGCTCCCTGTTTGTATCTCTGACCTGCCCCATCCGTATATTACTAACAGGCCCCTCAGCTCTTCTAACCAGGGACTACTGGTGGTCCCACGCACTGCTTTGAAAACCATAGGGGGCAGTTCTTTCAAAGCAGTCACCCCAAACCTGTGGAACCCCCTTCAGTAAACTGAAGGCAATACTGCTACCAAAGATGTGAAAGTAGATGGTATGGGGAAGTCCTCGGATGGGAAGACTAAAACATTGCTTAATCTACGGACAGTACAGGAACAAACCTATGTATTGTGTTTTTTACCATTTCACCGGTTAATGTATTATATTCCAACCAGTAGGCCATACTTAATGAAGATGTAGTAACTTAGCTCTTTATTATGATCTGGATCCAGTAGTAGGGTCCAGTGTAAGTCTAGAGGTTTGGCAGAGCGGGGCTGTGTTCTGATTGCGCTGCATTTTTATCAACCAGTCATAACCAGATCATGGGCCATATTTTTCTTGTGGCTCCCCTGTTTTATTTTTCTCACGGTTTAGTATAATGTTCCAACATGAATGTGAATTTCCAAAGAAAGAAGAAGGACAAAGGAGACAAAGCAAGTGATGTGCATGTTGCCAACATGGATGTTCATCATTTTAAGTGGTTAGGCATTAATTATTCAAGCCATTCAGATTCATGAAAAAGCCATGCATGCAGAGATTTTGCCAATGTGGTCAAACCGCAAGCTGTGCAAACCCAACGGTGGAAATTATACAAGACATCTTTTGTCAAGATATAGACCTCAAGCAAATAAACTCCCCCTGTGAACTGAAACAAAGGATTGTATGATCAAATATTACCAATCCGCATGAACCACACTGCAAGTTTTTTAAGAAAACTCAACAATTCTTGCCACCTTTGTGTCTCTTGAGGTAACCAATCCAGATGCGGTGTTAAAACAGCTCTCTGACAGTTCTGACACTTATCTCAAGCATGCTGAAAATGTGGTGTTAGAAGCCATCAAACTCCCAATTATCAAAGTCCCACAGACAAGCCAAGGAATTGTGGGGGAAGGTGCGTCTGTCAGTTAATTGGTGGGATTACAGTGTTTGCTCATTATCACATGCTAACAGTGCTGATGAAAGGGAGAACTGGAGAAAAACTGTGGCGGGGAACTTGTTTAGTTGCACGCTCTCTAACTGTGATAGAATGTAATTGGTTTAGGATTCAACATCGGCTTGTCAACATTATCCCGTGGTGCCATCATATTCAATCACATTATTTTAAGTTTGAGCTCCCATCGTACTTCAGTTACATCAGTACAGACTGCATATGCTTTCTGAATCATTTTCTTTGGTACTGCCTGTAACCTTTTCCTGATTTTACATCATTGTCTCCCCACTGAATCATAGCCCATCTCCCCTTGCTCATTGTAAGAGTTAGAGTATAACTTTTCAATGTCAAGCTCCCTTTTTTCCCTTTTACTTCATACTGTCATGGGTCAGGGACTTAGAGGGCTCAAATGTAGAGAGCAGGCAGGCTGGAGGAAATTGGAGGATGTGTTTGACCAAAATACTTAAAATCAAAGGAATTACAAAAACTAAGGAACTCCAGGATCACAGAACTTGACCGGAACTGACACAGTTATAAATACCCGGATAAAAACCACAATATTGTGACTCAGGACAAGGGGAAGACAAAGATGAACTACATCGGGTAACGAGGTAACAAGAGGCAGGTGAGAGAAGGGCTGGGAAACAGGTGGAAGACATCAGGTAATCACAAGAGCCCGAAAAACCAAAAGACAGGAACAACACAACAGAAGACCGAAAAGAGACCGTCAAAATAAGACTGGAAACGGAGCTAAATCCAAAAACAGAAAAAAATAAGACAAAAGAAAAACACTCGGCATTCTCATAATTTCTGCCTTTTTAACTAAGGACGTAAGTATAATTTTATATAAATGGGGTTTGTATGACTCAAGAATAAGTGTAAAACCGGTTATTAAACCAGATCATGTTTTTAAAAAAGCAACAAGACCATGTAAAAAGTGACAAATATAGTAGAAAAAGCAACAAAAATATCGCGAAAAACAAACATTTTCAATTTTGAACTGAAAGGACAAGTTAATGGTTAACGGGAAGACAGCACAAGGGTTAAAAAGCTCCTATTTGACCTCTGTACTATATACAGTGTATCTGTTACAATATACCCAAGCCTTATTATGGCAATGTTTGGTGTTTCTATACTAATAGACTAGTGCTTCATGATTAACTGAAAATGTGTCAACATCAAAATTCTGAAACTGTAATCGACATATTTTTGTCTAATTTTGATCATTTATTCCTGTTGATAGGCCAACGTTCTCTACCGCGTGTGTAGTCACATGACTTGGCCCGGGCCAGTCAGCCGCATGGAAAGCACCATGGAGGATAACTCAAACACTGAGTCCAAGTCAA
>NC_048417.1:28394584-28417535 GCF_013103735.1 Etheostoma cragini | reverse complement strand
CCCCCCCCCTGCTGTTCCAGTCTGTCGTCTTGAAACATTTTGGCTTCAGAAAAGATGATTTAGAACGTGATATATTATCCTTCATTTATCGTTATCAAGGTAAAATCTGCACTTAATCGGGATTTAGATTAGATGTCACATCCTGCAGCCCTATAATATACCTACTCCATATCAATGGAATTTCACAGCTTTTGTTATATCGTTAGCATCTGACTTCGACACATTGGCTCAAAGAAGTCATGAAGTGTCTTCAGAAAAGAGATTTACTTTAATTCATAAGCAGACTGTTTGTTTCTGAGTGCTAACAACTTCTGTTACCCGTTTAACTGCATTGTCATTGTTTCAATGGCAACTGTGTATTTTCTGTCATTGACTGTTACAAGTGTAATGCCAAAGTGGAAATATTGATATAATGTGGAACCCAATTAAAAATAAAGTCATTTTTTGTAGTGGAACAAAACACAGACTAGTTCATATGAGGAAAAAATAGTCTGATTTGATACTGAAAAAGTCAGTGACTTGAGACAGAACCTGTTCACTTTATTCTCAAACTGAAACACCGTCTTTTCCTGACCTTTACCAACTTGCTTTTCTTGCTACATCTTCCTACAGCTTGTAGCACCTCCAGTCACCTCCAGTGAACATCATCCAGGCAGCATTTGGGATTCCAATTAAACTGAAAGCAGCATAACAAGTTAGTATATCAACTTCATTTCTGGGAAAAAAGGTTTGGGAGGAAATGAAGGACATAACAGCCAGATACCATATGACTAAAAGGATTCGACTGGACATGGACTGGTCATGAATTAAGGACATTTTTAGGACCTTAGGCCAAGGGTCTTTAGCATCAGACACTGTGCCCTCCTTCAGACGACCCCCTAAACATACCCCATCATACCACCCCCCCCACTCTGGCCCGCAATTTCAATTGTTTCTTCTTCAGAATTAAATCTGAATAAGGCAGCCAGAATCAAATTCAGTGAATCGCAATGAGCCAATGCAGTTTTTTGTTTCAGCAGCACACACTCATCCGCTCCAAAGACTTGCACATGAAAGAAAATCCAACCCATTCACATCCGAGGTCATCGGCTGCAATGGGGAACGGACTGAAATAATGTACCAAATGAATATTAATGAGCTCAGGTCAGCCCCCTTGTAACAATTACACTTCACACATTAGACCACACTTTGCCCGTGTTCCCCCCTTTAAACCTATTTGCATGCATAATGAGGCATTTTGAATAAGAGGTCATCACTTATTCATGCTGTCATTTATATTTATGACCAGTGTGCTTTGGTAGTGCATGCATGCTGTGAAAGGGCTCAGGATGAGCGCTGCCACGGAGTCAGGAGTTTGACAGGCCTGAGTGGGGAAGGGTTAGACACAGTCAGACAACATCCCAGTGCAAACTCCATGGGAGAGTGTATCAGTCCTGCGGCATGATGAAGTATGAACAGTCACTTTCAACCAGGCCGCACGCCTCAAATTGCAAAATAACAATGAGTTGATTTAGCGCTAGCGTTAACTGTGACAGATTTAGTCCCACTCAATTGTATAACTGGAGCGGTTCAAATGACTGACTGATAGCTGGTGATAAATGTTTGGCACTGACTAGTGAGGTAATGAAGGCATCGTTGATGAAGCTCGCGAATAGTTGGAAATGATGACATCTCGTATCTGCAGTCTTCTCAGCAGCGCCGGAGGAATCCGCTGCTGGGATGAAATATTGGGCAAAGGGTTGGGACATAGAGCCATCTGCTTTGACCGTATTTCTGTCATGCTCTGTCCTACTTCATTCACTACAAGAACTAGAACTGAGACAGCCGAGAGGAATCAGATCAGGAGAGAGAGAGAGAGAGAGAGAGAGAACAAGATACATCACGCTGAGTAGAAGTTTGTTTATGTATCTTGGTCTGTCAGTGTCGAAGAAGCATGTGTAAAAATAGAAAATCCGGTTTCATGCGAGATGGCTGCGTGCGCCGAGACAGCTTTCTAACTGTCGACCTTCATCAGCTCCCCGGCGATTTTTCTTCCCTGAATCACACAGGTAGCACTTCGTGGAAGCTAATGCATTCACATTCTGGTAGCAAACTGTGAAGGATCAAGTTCAACGTATCACTTGGGAAACCCTTGGGGTCCGAAAGAATTACAAATCACAGTCAGACAGGAGTGACAGCAGCACAAATAGGAAGGAGCGAATCAAATGCATAACCCTGCATGTTCAAAACCTGAGATACTTGGTCTTTGACTGATACTGAGTCCCTCGTCGGAACAAAGGTCTGTGGGAAGGAAGAGATTCATTGTCCAATCTGGAACTGATTCCATATGGTTTGGGAAGCAGAGGCGTACCCCCAGAGAAATATTACATGCATGCAGATAGGTTCCCTTTTGAACTTCTCTCACTCTTCATTTCCCAATGCCTGCTGGATCTTTGTACTATTTAAAGCCTTGGGAGATATTACACAGTAAGGGCTTCACTTTAACTAGCTAAACTTCTGCTCCGCAGAAATGTGGTGCTGCTCTCAGTCTGCATGGACTCTGGATGCTGGCTGGAGATGGAGGGGGCTAAACCGACCCTGTGTCTCACGGATAAGAGGGAAGATTGAAAACGAGTCGTGTCTAAACGTGTCCCAGTGTACTCCCTCCTGCAAGTAAGGACGGAGGAACCCACTTTCATTTTGCTCGGTTGAAAGCTTTCTCATCCATCCATCTTCATCCGCTTATCCTGTATCGGGTCTCGGGGGCAGCAGCTCCAGTAGGGGACCCCAAACTTCCCTTCCCTGAGCCACATCAACCAGCTCCGACTGGGGGATCCCGAGGCGTTCCCAGGCCAGGTTGGAGATATAATCTCTCCACCTAGTCCTGGGTCTTCCCCCGGGCCTCCTCCCAGCTGGACGTGCCTGGAACACCTCCCTGGGGAGGCCCCCAGGAGGCATCCTCACCAGATGCCCGAACCACCTCAACTGGCTCCTTTCGACGTGAAGGAGCAGTGGCTCTACTCCGAGCTCCTCTCGGAGGACTGAGCTTCTCAACCTATCTCTAAGGGAGACGCCAGCCCCCCTCCTCAGGAAACCCATTTCGGCCGCTTGTACCCCGGATCTCGTTCTTTGGGTCATGACCCAGCCTTCGTGACCATAGGTGAGGGTTGGAACAAACCCTGACCGGTGGATCAAGAGCTTTGCCTTCTGGCTCAGCTCTCTTTTTGTTACAATGGTGCGATAAATAGAATGTAATACCCTACCCGCTGCTAATCTCACGCTCCAAAGTCCCAAAACCCATGAAGAAGTGTTTTGCCATGGCTGGACAAGTGGCTCTGTATCCATGGTATCGGAAGGGATATTTAATTCTTCCGTGTTTAGTTTTTGGTTGTGCATGATCATCATGCTTTCTTTTCAAAAAATGACAGCCTGCATACTTGTGTGAGAGAAGGAGATACTCTGGTGAGCTGGGGGGCTGTTCAGCCGCCGGTTGGAGTCTGAGTGGGAGAAGTGTGACATGGTGCCGCCTCCCACACCGGCTGGTAGTGGAGGGCTCGGCACGATGGGTTCATTTTCCTGTCCTCTGGCCACGTCATCCCCCTTTTTCTTTGGTTTGCGCTAGCTGTAGAGCTCCATCTCACATACAGCATGTTCTTGACAGTGGTGGAATGTAACTAAGTACATTTACTCCAGTACTGTACTTACGTCCCAATGTTGAGGTACTTTACTTGATTCTTTTCTTTTAATACCACTTTCTACTTCTACTCCGCTACATCTCAGAGAGAAATATTCTACTTTTACTCTCTGACAGCTTTAGTTACTAGTTACTTTAGTTACTCCACTACAGTCTACTGACAACTTTAGTTACTAGTTACTTGACACAGTAAACTTTCTGCATACAAAACACATGTAGTTTATAAAATCTGATCTTTTACTATAGAGTAACCTAGCAACAATACACAGCTGAGATGACTGCACAAGGCGCTTTCAATGGGCAAAACCCTCACTCTGACTTCTCTCCATTAGTGCATGTAGAAGACATATGTGTATATTCTGGGCCTGTGTGTAATATGTAATACATCAACAGAGTGTACAAATGTAATTACCCCCTGGGGATCAATAAAGTATTTCTTCTTCTTCTTCTGAAATGTAATTGTTTTAACCAGGGGCGGCACAGGGTGGGATCAATACTCACTAAGGGAGTCCAGGGGGGGGCATTGGATCATAATACAGCATAGGAAAGCTGCTAAGAAATATAAGATATATTGGATGGGATAGAACAACACAATACAAATCTTCTAAATATACCATTGATTGCATACATCACATTCCTTTTTAATTTCAGTTATTTTTACACAAATTGTATATTGGTATCAATACACATTTCCTATAGGCTCAGTCTGCCTCTTTAAAAAAAAAAAAAAAAATTCCAGTGCTGCCCCTGATATTAACTGCATTAGTATTAATAAAGGCATTTTTGGTGTGACGTTAAACCTACTACTTAGCAACGTAAACCATGCCAGTCACAACCCCGTGGTGACAATTCAGACACGCTCGACACCCAATTCAGCTTCATCCACACTATATGGAACATATGGTGAAGCCACTATGCTATAGTGACCGCGTTAAATATTTCATGAGTTTACTTGAGTTCCAACCTTGGAGAGCTACGTCGCCGTCCATGAGATCAGTGCAACAGATGGGCAAGTCATCCACTCGCTGCAAAAACAGGGTTATTTATAACGTGTCTGAGAGCACAAATTCACACAGAAACGCCACCTCTGAGAGAGTGAAGCAATGTGGTGTGACGCAGCCACACATCTTGCACCCTCACAAAGACGTGTCGTACTGTAGATAAGAGGCAGCCTCTCTGTGCATAGAGAGGGATTCTGATGTACTGTCTCCAAAATATACAGAGAGAGAGAAAAAAAAAGCAGCTTTCACATGACCTCAGCAAGAGCCAAAGCAGATTCGCCGCCATCTGCTTGTAGCTTTGACAATGATAGAAGTGGAGTTTTTTAATATAGCAAAAGGAGGCCAGGCAGTGCAGTGACATCCAAATGAGAAGCAGTGTGAACATGTCAGTTCATATTACAGTGAGTTTGTTTGTGGTTGCATATGTGCAGGTCTTTGTCTATATGCATAAAGGAGGGCGAGTGGGAGAGGATACGTGCTGAGACTAGGGTGTGTGTGTGTGTGGGAAGGTAGAAGATGAAAGAAAGAAGGCAACCAACTCCCAGAGAAGAAACGGCAAACACCTTACTGAAACATCCCTTCATATCCACAGCTTCACAACAAGCCACTTCCCATGACAACAAGGCATTTTCATAGAGTTGAAGTGCAACTAAAATTCCAAGTACTACTTTTATCCTCCCCTTAAATGTAGGGTTAGTACCCATTTGGTGTATACACTTTTTCATATTTATATTTTTGAAGTGGTCTTTACACTTATGGTCTCTTAAAAAAAGAGTGATAAACATCTGTAGCTGCAGCAATCCTTTATAAAAACCAACAGATCCTCACCCCCATCTTGTAAAATATGGAGTCTTGGTCAGGTGTCTTTGTTTTCGTTATTGACACTAAAGGTCTCCTTTTAGCGTCATGTTACAGGCTTGGTCGTCTCCTTTAGCGTCATGTTACAGGCTTGGTCGTCTCCTTTAGCGTCGTATGACACATGCTAACTGCTATATTACAGTAACGTTCTGAAAATCGAGTACAGCCTCTTGTTTCCAGATTCAAGACACAAATCGGTCTCAGCTAAGCTCCGCGAGATGTACAGTGAGCATATGGTCTGGGAGGCAGCGGGGGACACCATAGAGCATAAACAGCCTGATAAGCATACCAAAGCATCTTTATCATGCCAGGCAGTGGAAGATTAATAAGGTGATGTGTTTCGACTGTAATTGATCCAGTCAATGAGACCCTTGTTTTGTGGTATCCTCCCCCGTAACCAACTGTGAGGGTGTTCCAAACAAGTGCCAAAAACTCCCATCTCTGCCAAATGAAACTGGCTTATTAATTCCAATTATACTGATCATTGAACACTCAAATGAAAAATGAAGACGTTTCGACTTGACTAATTGGCCCCAAGAGTGAGCGTATGTTTGAGTGTGTGTGTGTGTGTGTGTGTGTGTGTGAGTGTATGTGAGGAAGGCTGAAAGAGAAAAACTGACTACGGGACAGAGAAGGAACTTTTCTGTTGTTAGATTACAGCGTAGTATGATAGCGGGGGAAGAATGGTGTACTCGCATCGGACTGGGATTTGGACAAACTAACTCATTTTCTTTCGTCCTCCCTCTCTGTCACACACACACACACACACACACTTAAGTTATGTTTTTCCTTCCTGGAGTCAAACGAGTAATTTGTGGTTGCCACCTTTCCGAATGCTCGTAGGAATCAAAGGAATGTGTCACTGGATCGGCTCCAGTGGCAGATCTGAGGGCCGTTGCAATCAACGCAGCTACTCATTTCAGAGGACTGATTTCCTTTTCTTGTTGCTCGTCCTTGTAGTTTGAAAGTAGTTTGTGTCACTCATAACATATTTATTTTTTAACGATCAGGTACTAGTGGCCTACTTTGGTTTTTCTAACCTTCTCGATGGTAGTCTCACATCACTGGACTAATCACTTGCGTAGTGTACATCCATCACACAGGGGACACCACAACGCTTAATCTTTTTATTTTGGTGCTGTCCCAGCTTGGAGGTCAGGAGAGAGAAAAAGGCACTTACTTCTTTCTCTAGTTTTTGTATCTTCAGATCCCGTTTCCGATCCATGTTTTTTTTCTTAATTTCATACCTAGGTCCCGATCGTAGAGACCTTTTTTCTGACTGGACTCTGTACATCTGCCAGCTCTATCTATTTCATCAGATGTTGTGTGTACAGATTTGTGCATTCTGTTAACCACCCATTGATAAGCACAGTAGTAATTGTACATCATTTAGATTTCCTTTAGCCATTAAGGCCTACTCTACTCACCATGTTGCCAGGCTGGCTGTCAGGCTGGATTGGGTCTGGATCCTGTTACAAATATGTTCTTTACGAGTGTTGTATCACAGACTCATCCATTGTGGGCTAAATATTCATTTCCGTAAGATTGACATGAAACCTCAGGCCTTCTGGAGTCCAGTGACACAGTCCCTCCATCATCGACTGCAGAACCTCCTACCATACTGAATAGTACCAGTATTGGCCGGATGTACCAAGCCATATGCTTTTAATTAATAATACTCACTGTATCATCGTCCGGTGGAAAAAGGCTTGTTTTTGTCCAGTTATGTTGGTTCTGTATGAACATTCATTGTAGAAAGACATTTTGAATGAGACATACATGTAGCTTATAGAGATTTGTGAATCATATTCTCACATTGTGAAATAGGGTTTGAAATCGGGCCTAGTCTTTAGGTTAAATTTACCAAGGAACTCTAATTCCCTCTGCTTACTTTGAGGAAAATTGGCTGAATGATTATACATTTTATTTAAATATCGCTGCACATGGTGCTCAAAGACACCAGCAGATTTAGCACATAAAAACCAACCCGTTCTCACTCCGAATGCGTAAAATGCGGACGGTTTGACGTTGGCTGTCTGCGTCTGATGCGATGAAAAAGTCGCCCTTCGGCATGTGTGTACAACGTACCGACGATAGCAGCATGTAGACGGGGTTTAGTGGGTAGTATGTAAGGGGGATGGATGGGTCAAACACAGGACTTTCACCCAGGCGAGGAGGGTTCATGTCCCGCGTGTGTCCTTAACCGTGCAGTTGTTGGAGTGGAGTGAATATCAAGTAGAATATTTTAAATCCTTACGCATTCAGCCGCTACACTATTGTCTGCCAAACCATCTCATAACATTCGTATTTCCCTTTTCGCTTACTATATGATTCCCCTCCTCGTCACTAAACATATGCCGCACGCTATTTCTGCATAGGTACATCTGTGATGGGTAACATGGTCTATTCGAGCGGATCACACTAAGTCAAGCTGGCCAAAAGAAAGAAGATATCCACTTATCCTGGATATCTTCATTTTTTTTGTGCAGTGGTCCCCTGGTCATCCATTAGACTAAGGGTTGGTGGTTCTGACCCCCAGCTCGTCTTGTCAACATGTCTCCTTTTATTACCCCTCAAATTCACCCGTTTTTCCATATCAATGTTCTTTTTAATTCCCCAAAATAACATGATTGATTCCACCCAACGCTCTTTGCCAAGTACAAATCTCTACTTTCATCAATTTTAGGGGCGTCTTCTTCAATTTTATAGAATTTAAAAACACATTGAAGTGGTTTTGAAATAGTATTGAGTAAAAGTTGACATATTCCAGTCTGTGATTATCCATCATCATCCATTTTAGTCTCAATAATTCTTAATTTCTGCTTTTCTAACTCAAACATTAGGTATAATTTCCTATAAAGGAGGTTTTTTGACCATAAATTCCAAAAATAACTGTAAAACTAAAGTTAATACGTCGGTGTTAATAGTGTTAAACATAAAAAAAGACACAAAGATTGGAAAAAAAGTGTTGAAAAATGGGACAAAAACATGAGAAAAAGTTCAAAATACAAAAGTGTTGATTTTCAAGAAGACAACACAAGGGTTAAGTTACTGGCCCCAAATCATATCTACTGGCGCATGTCCTCCTCCAATGGTCAGAAGATGGTCTTCTGACCCGGGCACTCCATGCTTAGCTCCATTTGGCCACAGTTCATCCAACAGTAGATTCTAAGTGGAGAGACTGCTCATTCCTGCAGGGATTCGGGATGCCGTGACAACATAACCTGGCTCTCCACAGACGACGGACCCCACAGCAAGAAACAACACAGAGGAGTTATTCACGGAGACGGAGAGGCCGGCGAAGTGTCGGGCTGTTTATTTAGTTTCGGGGTTGGGACACTGAAGAGAGCTGCTCGGAAATGACACACATCCACAAGTGCACCTAGGTAAATATACACACAGAGTACATACACAATGCTATTAAGCCTCGGCTGCCCTGTGCAGTGTCTGGTGCCAGAGAAAGAAGTATCTGTTATAGAGATGTGAATGATGTTCATAAGTCTAGCTGTGAGAATTTAATGTTTAAATTAAAAAGGGAAATTGTGTTTGTGTATGGTGAAAGTTCACTTATCCTGTTTTGGTTGGTGGTTTTTATGACGTCCTCATATAACCCTCATGTTGTCTTCCAGTCATCCCTGACCCCCTTTCTGAAAAGTTTTTTTTTTTTTCTTAAAAAAATTAGACGTGGATGGTTCCCAACAACGCTCCTTACAAGTAAATAAATAATCAGTTCTCTTCTTTCACTGAATTTGTGTTTTTTTGTCATTTATTTAGCATTTGGAGAGAGAGAAAAAAATGGTAAAATAACTTTTCAAAAAATACGTTTAAAAAAAGGGAGAAAATGTCAGTAAAAGTGACAAAAATATGAAAAGATGTTTAAAAAAGTGACACAAATGTCAAAAAAGTAAATTAAATGTGAACAAATGTCAAATAAAGTGACGGAAATGTGACAAGGTGTTGTAAAAAGTAACACAATTTTCAGAAAAGTGACTAAAATGTCAATAAATCTCATTTAAAGGTGAATGAAATGTGAAAAGTTGTGAACAAATGACAAATAAAGTGACAGAAATGTGGAAAAAAGTAACAAGAAGGGCAAAAAGTGACTACAATGTCAACAATTTGAAAAGACGTCAAAAAAGCGACACATTTTAAAGCTTTAAAAATGGTAGAACAAGACGACCATAACCTTGATAAGAGGTTTTCATTTTAAATGTCCTGGTTGGCGAGAAGACAACATGAGGGTTAAGGAAACTATTAGGTAGTATGTTTTGTTGGAAGAGTGCCTTTTGCTACTAATGATGGGCTCTGCTCGTCTGTATTATATCTATATGTATATATGTATCTGTTATTGTATGTAAAAGTGATTTCTCTCCATTGTATACTTGTTTACTGTCTCTTTGCACTAAGGCATCTGTTGCATCTCATTTATTCCACTCATACAGTCAATCTAGGAAATAATTGGCAACTCTGATAGACAGTGTGGATTATAAACATTACTGCAACAATGATGAGGATCTTCCGCACTACCATTAATACGATGATTCTGTTGTTCTTACTCCCCGAGACATATAATCTTAAAGCCTCAGACAGTATGTGGGTGTGTAGAATATGATTATAGGCTTTCATTATACACATAAATAGAAGTGAGCGAGAGCTGCAGCGAGTGGGAGAGCTCTGTCTCTGCAGAATGCTAAATGCTGGAGGAAATACCAAACAGCGTTGATGTGTACAAGAACAGAAGAAACAGAACAGAAAGAGTGTTAATAATGTAAAACAGAGACGTGTTAATTGGATATGAAAGAGAGAGACTAAGTTTTAGTAAAAAGAAAGTGACATGCAATCTGTGGCGTTCTTGGGTAAGAAAGGGAGTTAACTTAGGCCTAGGTAAAAAACGTCAACGTGGACTTTTGGTTTTGTAGACCATCCCAACCTTCCTACCAGCTAACGCAGAGCATCAGCCTATTGATACTACTTCCTACCACTGTTCCTCTTCATACTACGGCACCTTCGTTACTCTGCATTTTTAATATTAAAGTGGATGGGTGATCCAGCGTACCAACGGATGATACCGGCCCATTAAAACCACTAGGAGGCATATCAGGGCCCTATTGCCTCATATTTATGGTAGTAATGGCAGTAACAACTGGTAATGCCCATTCCGTTGGCTGATAACATTCTAAGAGGGCGACATGATAGCGGGAGTTTGGATGGGACCTTTGGTAACATTGGAACATTGGAGTGAAACTCAGGGGAGGGATGCCCTGGTACCCTTCGACTGTCCTGGGGTTTGGTTGTCCATATTCAGAATCTGGTGTTAGGGTTAGGGTTGTGTTAGGGTTTGTGGTTAAGGTTATATTTCCATGGCACTGGCCTATTGAGCCAAGGGAAAACGGTTCATGCAGGAGTCAAATAGGCTGGTGTCTGTCTCTCCAACCTGGGGGACAGGGGTACGAACCCCAGGCAAGAGCCATCCACTGGACCGCAGGACAGAGGAAAAACAACTGGTCTGGGTTGAGGTCCGGGTGTTCATCTTGGTACGGGGTGGAAGTGGCGTCAGTGTTTGAAGTTCAACCGGAATGGGACTATAGGTAGACATGTGAAATATATTTATAGAAACTTGGGGGAATAATGAATATTCCTAACATAAATAAGTAAAAATACACGGAAAAGTAGCTGATCTATTTTGTTCAATATAATTATACAGAAAATGACTGGCGTTGGGAGGAGAAAGGGCTGTAAAACGTTTGATGTCCGCTGCCATTCCCCTGCTTAGAAAATGCAATGAAAATGACCCTCGAAACCTCAAAGAAAATCATCACGTTTAATTGTGGATACAAGGTGTTACCTTGACTTTTCTAGGCAGTATAACTTCAATTCAAAGTACATGCTAAGTGCGTGGTCCTTTCAACAAATACTTAACTCTCAAGTAGCGATGGTTCACCACAAGTGTTCCACCATTTGATATCCATCCACGCAAATAGACATTTTTATGGCACAATTTCTGAATAATGAAGTTAAGGTTCAACACACATCAATAATGTCTTTACAGGAGCCAAACCAAAGTCAGCAATTCAAGGATGGATGTAGTATTTCGGTTCAAAAGTTTTCTTTGCCACACTGAATTCAATAAAGCATATTAGAGAGCGGAGAATGACTGGAGACATTCCCTTCTTTTCATGAAACATTTCGTAATTAATACATCATAAAGCACTAGACTGAGTCATGGCGCGAAAGCTCGTCCAGGCTGTAATTATCCAGCCACACAAAGAAGCATGTCGCTATTCTTTCATCCCATTTTTCCAACCAAATCCTAATATAATAAGTATATTTAGAGTATCTTGGTGAAAGAGCTATCAATTCAATTCAGTTGTATTTATAGTGCAAAATCATAACATGTTATCTCAGGACACTTTACAGATATACTAGGTCCTTTCTCTCTAAACAGCAAGCATTTGGTGAGACAGAGCATATCGGTGTTTATGCAAGTTTATGCAAAAAAGACAACATGCTACTCTAACTCAGGGCCCCTGTCTTACACCTGGCGCCGATGTAGCCTGTTGCTAATGTCTTTGCTAGTTTAAGACAAACGCAGTTGTCAATTTCCCAGCGCCCACGTCATTTAAATAGCAAAAACACCTAAGTCCATGGGCGTGCTGTTCTTACAGGGAGGTGTGTTCAGGTGCATTCTGGGCGTATTGCTATCTTGAGGCAGCGGGAAGTGATCGCGCCATTGACCAACAAAAACCTGGTCGTAAGGGAATAACTCAGCATTTCATTGTTTTTTTACAACCTGGTTTCACGGCAGTTTTGAAATGGTTATTTTGATCTATTGGTTCATCAACAGGGACACGGTTTTCATCACGTAACGATCACTACCAACAAATTGATTCTATACCCTTGAGGTTCCACTTCTCGGATTGCTCCTTTGACGCAGTAAATTCTACCGGGTCCACGTCTATTACCTTCCTCTTTCTTTGTGTTGGCGTTCTAACCTCTGGTGGATTTCTGAGGACTATGGTTACCTGGTCCTCAGATCTCTGCAGGGTAAATCCAGACAGCTAGCTAGACTATGTGTCCAATCGACTGTAAAACACTTCTGAACGTGCTCATGTTCCACCAAAACAAGTTCCTCCCCAAACTACTTTGTCAACCAGAACCTAAAACAGAAAGCCCTGCTCATCCAATGAGAGGCAAATAATAAAGTGGTCTAGCTGAATGGTGAGCCACAACTCAACGTAGACAAAACAGTTACAGCGATTAACTTTTGTTGTTGTGTTTGTTGTGAACTGTCATTTAATAATTTTAAATGACAGTTCCCATCCATTACACCCAGAGTTTTAGCTTCTCCCCTCTGGACGTAGGTGTTCAGTTCCTGAGTGTAGAACACAAAGACACAAAAACTGTTTTATCCCTGCAGCTGTTACACTGAGGAATAAGTCATAGCTTATACTTTATTTGGTGTTTATTTACTGTTGCTTTAATATTTAGTTGAGATTAATATTTACGTATAATTTGGACCAGCAAGGACTTTTTAATTTCGTACTTTTACAATTTTAAATTAAACACGTGTCATAATTTCCATTGTCTTAAGTTAAATGACGTGTAAAATGTGCCTCTTTTTTTTGTTTTTGCATGTGCATGAGGACTCCACGGACTCTACATTTGACCTGTGAGCTGAATAACAAAGCTCTGTTGTCAGACTTTGATTTCAGCATGTGAATGCACCAGAAGGAAGGATCCCTCTCCCATTTTAGCACAATTACAACTCCATAATGCAGTACAGTGTGGATGTGTGGGTTCATCATAGGACATTAGCCATTGTGACTAACCCAACGACTCCCCAGCACAGAGGTGGACACTTATGGGGAGTGTAAAAACCCGCATGAGATTGTTCCCAAATATTGACACTTGGAAGATGAACTAGTCGATCCTAACTGACTTCACCCTGAATAATTGATGCAACGAGAGAGGGTTTGTACTGGAGGAGGGGGGACGAGTTTACACAGCTTGACCACGTGAACCAGGCTCAGCAAACGAAACTCCCGCGATGCCCGAATTTAATATGAGCAGACAGGTGAGCAGACATGGAAAACATCCCCTGTCGCTCCGCCGTCTGTCCGTCTACGCAACCAATAAAACTGGTCGGATTATTGTTGATCTGAACTAACAACAGTCTCATTGAGACTGCTGACTGAGACTTTGCGTTGGACGATGCAGCCAATTTAAGCATCTTTCAGTTTATTCAGTTCATTTGGTCTCGCAATCAAGCTTTTATACTCATCTATCAAAACTAGTACCCTAACGACCTAAAGCCGCTCTATGTGCTCTGGACCATGATGGAAAACAGTGTCAGTCGATTGTGTTCCACAGTTCCGGCCGAGCAGTTGTTCTGTTCTTTTCTAAAGTCCGAGGCAGACATAAAGAGCTCTAATGTGCTCCATTGTAGTCTGAGGTTCTCTATGATGCTCTGAATTAGAGATAATGCCCCTGGAACTACACTATGTGGACACACTACACCACACTTGTTCTGACTGATTCAGTTAGTTTTAATCGGAGATGGTCCGATACTGATTCTGATTCCTGAACTTGCGTATTTTGACAACTGTATACTACTCTCCCTGTATGAATGTGATATGAATACTATCTTTGTGGTCGGTCTGGCTCAGGTTTAACTCTTTGTGAAACATGAAAAAACACAAACAATACTGAACTTTCTTTTCCTTTCATTCAGTTTGACAATCAGTTCTAATGGAAAAAGAACATACATTAACGTAGATTTATTTTATGGCTTTATTACGTGTTATGGGATCGGTGCATAAACTCCAGTAGGTCCCCATATCGGAGATGCCGACACTGTTATTGGAACATCTCCAGTTTTAATGAAGGGATATATCAATGTGATGTTTTTGATTGGTGAAGACATGTATCTGTTTAGACATGATGATTCTCTCGTGCACAGAGCCAGCTTCGTAAAGATGTAGTTTTCCTAATTTGATATGGAAGAAGTGGACTGGACTGCACAGAGCCGTGACCTCTATTCAAAGCCTTTGGGATGAACTGGGACTCTTATCTTTATTTCAACTATATAAACCTCACTAATGCTGTTGTGGCTTAATGGGAGTTAAAACCTGGCAGCCAGGTTCCAACATCTGGTGGGAAGCCTGAAACACAAAATTTGGAGGCTTAGTAAGTGTTATAAAAGCACATTAATGTCTATGCTTAAAATGCAGATGTCCATATAGTTTAGGACATTAATTGTAACTACTATCTGTGTAAAAATCTGTGAATCTCACAGCCCTTAAATTACCTCCTCAAGTTCTCCACTGGCCTCCCTTCATGACTTCTTAGTCCTTCCCACAAGGAGAAACAGGAGAGACTGGAGAAATCATGAGAGGAGAGAGGAACCGAGGAAATGTGTTATAGAGGGATAAGACGTAGTTTCCTTGGAATCGTCACATCGGTTCATCAGCTGTTTGGGCGGAGTTAGCAACTCTTTCAGCTGCAGGGCTTCCAGGAAGGTTGCTCTCTGCATCCTCGCCCAGAGCGCCTCAATGATCCCACCTCGATGCTCGGTCATCGGGGAACAAATTTGAGTTTTGAGAGGGCCTTCACCGAGGAGGGACAGTACAACTTCTGGTTCAGCCGAGGAATCAGGGAGCAACGTGAGACGCACCGATGAGGAGCTCTCTAAACGGTAGGCCTGCACAATGTTGCAGCAATGCTGCACTATGTTTGCAGGCTTGTGGTGATGTGCAATGTGCTATAAGTGCCAAAGAAATCTGTTTGGTACTGCTTATATGTTTGGTCTTGTCATGGTTCATGTGAGCAATGAACATTGCTCTGTGAAAAAAAATTGTGATCAATTCAATCAATCAATCAATTCTAAGCCAAAAGAAATCATGATTCATATTTTTCTCCAAATCGTGCAGGCCTGATATAGAGTGCACCTATACGGTGCATCTCATGTTGCTTCTTTGATAGGTCCTCGGTTCTCGGTTGAACCGAAAGTTGTTCTGGCCCTCCTTCGTGAAGGCTGCCTCAAAACTGTTCTGCCTGGGTGGATAGAGGAGGGCTCTCCGCTATGAGCTATGATATACAAGAGCAGCCTTCCCGGAAGCCGTCTAGCTCAAAATCCGTTCCTAACTCTGCCCAAACAGGGAATTTGAGTAACGTGTCTGAGAAAAGGACGTCTCATCCCTCTAGAACAATTTTCTCATTTCCTCTCTACCATGCTTCCTTGGTGCCCTGGACTAAGATGCGAGGAATGGAAGCAAGTGAAGGAGCTGGGAATGCAATTTAAGGGAAGTGTAATCCAGTTTATTGGTGTGAAGAGGTAGCACCTTGTATAAAGGTGAATGGTGAATGGTGCCTGGACTGTCTTTAAGACTAGAAAAGCGCTACACAAATCCTGTCAGCTTACAATCACAGAAGAAATAGTGAGTTTTAGCTCATTTTTTTTATCCATTCGGCACAAAACATTACCATTCTGGTTCACTCTCACAGCGTCATAGCGATGTTTTCAGCTGTAACAGGCAGCAATTTTCAGTTAAAAAGCTAAAAAAAGCCACTGTCCTGTATCTTCTCAGCAGCAAACAGCAGGCAGCAAAGTTAGAGACCAGCTGGATGACATAGTAAGGTATTTCGCAGCTAAAGAGACAGGTGGCAGAGTTGGTGGAGAACAAAAACAGAGCTAAAAGAAAGCGATTATTGGACTTACACTCACCAGGCAGACAACACAACTCCAAAAGTATGTCCTAGTTTCTCCATAACTGCTGCATGCGTAAATAGGAAACAGTTTGCTTATATTTTACAATATTAACTTAAAACATTTCGCTTTTTCAGTATTGTGTTCACTTGTTCCTGCTATTCTATTATTCAGATTTGTTGACGTTAGTTCAATTCAAAGAGAGACTAACACCAGTGAAAAATTACCATATTTAATATTGGTTTATTTAATTTTTATTTAATCATGGCTATGCAGACATAGTTTATGGCAATTTCTACACATGCTGAGGTGTACGAGCAATGAGAAGAGTCAGAATATTACTCTCTTTAACGGTAAATGGCAACGAGGGCAAGTGGCACAGTATTATGTGGTTGGAAACTTTGTGGCGAGTTGTGTAAGCAATAAAATGTGTTTCTGAAACTATGTGAGACAAGAAAATATCCTTTCCATCTCTGTTTTTGTCAGGTCATGCATCATTCCCCCACTCCCCCCCCCAGGCTGCCTGGTACAGTGTTGCCATTCAAGGCGGAGAAAGATGAGAGGGTCTGCTCTATCGACCATACGGGGGACGAGTGCGATACCTTAGCTCTCTCTCTCTCTCTCTCTCTCTGTCTGAGTCGCCAGCCACAATAAGGTTCCCACACACGAGGCATTGGGTTTGAGTCTCAGCCTCGCCTCCTCGCCTTTCACCATTCATCCTCCACTCCGATAAGGAGAAAGAAAGAGGTTGAGAGAAGTGGGGGGTGGGGGAGGTCGGCGAAGAGATAAAAAAGGGAGACGCATTAGGGTGAAAGAGAAGCAAAGTGAGTGAAAGGAACAGGACAGGCACTTGGGAGAGACAGAAAGAAGGAGTGATGTAAGAGGACACAGGGAAGAGAAAATGAGAGAGATTAGAGTGAAGGGGAGGGGAGAGTGAGAAGAGTCAGTGTAAAGGCGAAGAAAAGGGGGAGTGTGAGAGAAAAAAGGATGAAAGACAGAGGCTGATGGAGTGTGTGTGTGTGTGTGTGTGTAAGGATCATCGGTCAAAAGGTTTGCTGGAGATCTGAGCCCCTTTCAACAGCAGGAGGGATTCCAGACCTAAAACCACCTGACAGACTACAGAAACAATCTCTGGCAGGAACACACACATGCATGCAGGCACACACACACACACACTTAACCCCTCATCCCTGTTGACAATAAATGTGTTCTCCGTGCGTGTCAAAATTAAATTTCCCCCCACATTTGTCACTTTTTTCGAGGCTTTTGGCGCTTTTTAAAAACATTTGTCACTTATTTTAATGTTTTTGTTATTCATGGTCAATAAACCTAATTTATATGGCAGAAAGGCAAGACACCTTACACCCCAAACACTCCCTGTTCACCACGCAAATCTGTATGTGTGGATAAAGGTATACTTTATGTGAAATGTGCTCGGGTGAGACTGTCCTGGTGTACATATTTTTACCTTCTACTCTATGCTGCTATTTACAGAGGATGTCGCCAACTGAATCCCATTGTATGACAATAAAGATCTATCTATATATAGCTATGTTTGCTCAGTCAACATGGGTTAGAAGTCCTAAAACCGGTCCAAATAGGGGTCCTACCTGTTGATCTATGTTCTAACCCTCGATATGATCACAAGCTTTGGGTAGTGTTGAAATCACAGATACGAACCAGCGACAGGAATCATTTGCCTCCATATGGTGGCGTGGCTTACCCTTGTAACCCCCAAAAGAAGACTGCAATGAGCTCCGGGAGCTGTCATGTCCATGTTAACACGCATGAGTCAAACAACATGCTACCTCCAGTTTAGGTAAACATTCAAATTCGGATTAATAGTGGAGGGGTTGTTGGGGAAAAAATGTATAATTAATGAGAAAATGATGACTGGGAACAGAGCAGAGAGGACAGAACTGCAATTCCTCTGCAAATTACAAATTATTATTAGATCCGTTGCATGTCTCACAGAAAAAAAATTAAATTGTGCGCACAGTGTGTATGCAGGGTTCCAGTTGGTGAAGTTGTAAGCACTGTCACCTGCTACCCAACATCTAATTCCTTCAAATCCACCGGTGGCCTTGATGTTTGAGATCTGTGCATGTTCTGTGAATGGATGTCCTCCCAAAGTACAAAGACAGGAAGATTAGGTTTAGTGATCTCGGCCAATAGGAGCCGGGCTCCCGCCCTCTGTAGCCCTGCACATACTTGGGGGGTATTGATAATTGATGGATAGATTTAGGTTTAGAATAGTTTCATAAATAAAGGTTAAATCAGGTCATGCAAACAGCTGGGCTCTGGTCTATTAGCGAAAGCTATTTTCACATTTGATGGGCTAGTGAGTAATTATTGGAGCAGGACACATCCCATTAATACAAATACACTAACTATGTTACTCATTGTAACACAAGGTCAGTAACATGCGGCTTGAATGGCAGCACATAATACCATGATATGATCATACAGATATTTCATGAAAACATTCACAACAAGCAGCGCTACAACACACCCCCGAGTCTGCTCTGTTACAAATAATTAAAAAAAAAATACCCAAAATATGGGCATTACAAGATGGAAATATTGCTCTGCCCTTCCGTCCACAACACTGACTCACTGTGTTGTTACCAGTGTGGTATATAATGCTGTTAACATGGAATGTGTTCTTGGGTGGTTGCATACATGATTGGCAAATGTACCAAAAAAATATGTATATTTATGCTCAAGGATGACAGACTAATAAGGAAATGCTCTTTATGACTGGATGTAACTAAAGGTTGCTCTCCTATTGCCTTTGTCCAATCAGTGTGGCTCTCATGACAAAAGTAGTGAAGACCCCTGCTATTCAAACTATTTAATAGGCTTTTAAATGTTTTATGAGGAAGGAAATGCATTCAAGTGCATTTGTGGTGAGAATCAGTGAAGGTAAACGGTGTTCTCAGCTTTAAAGAAATGCAGTCATGTAGACAAACACTAGAGGAACACATTTTGCATGACTAATGGCATCGCAAAGAAGAGCACACCCAGAATAAGGGACATAAACGTAAGTGGACCCACAACATAGCCACGGACACACCGAAATGATAACTCTCCCACACACGAACTCACCACAGAACAGCAGTCCTTTAACTGAAGTGGATTAGTCTCCACAATGCTGTCCTTTATTCCCAGTGGAATGTGACTCTTTTTTTTGTGGGAGGGGGGTCCCACCCCTCAGTAAAAACTTTTAACTATTTTCACTTTTTAAAAACAAAATCATCAATCAAGGCAGGTGGGCGGCTGACAAGGGGCCAGGAATGCCCCACTTAGCCGTCACATGGCAGCGATTAGTGTGTTCATCACGGGACAACGTGTCTATTGTCTCTGAAGGCTGCTATTGATTAAGCCATCCCTAACAAGGACTCGGGTGTTGCTGTTTTCACCCTTTTATTGGCGTTCAAATTACATTTGTATTAATGGTTAAACAATGTCCTGGACCTAAATCTGAGAAAGCAAATGGCATTGTGATATGACTGTGAGGCAGGTGAAATAAAGATGTACTATTGATCAAAGGCGCAAATTTGGGAAGTGTGGGAGGGGGGGGGGGGCGGTGAATAAACATCTATTACAGAGCAGAACCTGGAGGGTGTGAGACGAAGCAGGGAATATTGTTTCTAATGAGCCGGCCGCAGCAATGGCCAAATTGCTCCTGTCATGAAAACTCCATTTTTCATGCTGCTCCACTAATGGCCTGGCTAACTGGAATATAAGGGAAAACGAAGTGCTTTCCAATTTGCTTGTCACGCTGTTTGCCACAAATCACCCACGGACATCAAGCAGGAGAAAAACACCCGTTTTCCCATTTGCATGTGACGAGACTAACAAAGCCGTTTTCAGGATTCTACAATGACATGTAGAGCTGAACGCCGCTTTACAACTCTAGAACTGTGTCGGGTGGCACCATGGTTCATTGCAACCCACTTAAATAATAAGATTAAAGTCACGTGAGCAGTTAAATAAGCAAACCTGGTCAAAGCGTGTTTAGCCTCTTCGTGCCCCTACTGTGAGCAGGCTCTACCACAATACATCACTTTCACTTCATTAGCTTTTTACTTATAGAACTCATGTCACAAAGATGGGGAATGAAGAAATGGCCAAGATAAACAGCCAAGTAGAAGTGCAAGTTTGGCTGCAGACTAGTTAGCAACCTGGAGCACAGTGGATGGGAGTCTATTGTGACTGATAGCGGACAGTAAATTTACATAGACTAGGCTATACATTTGATTACAATTCATGCACCATACTGTAACAGGGGTGTAATGCAATTCTACTATCAGCATCTGTGTATCTCAAACATATCTGCATTGGGATTTACATTGTGGTTTTCTGTGTAATCATACTGCAACTTATACTCCGAATAATAATAATGGACTGTTCATGAACCCCACTTACAAAACAGACAAAAAAAAGAAAAGAAAATTGGGATTTGAACAATGGAAGCCGAAATAGCTCCATAGGCCATATTACATGATTTGTATTAAAAGACAATGGGGCCCAACTTGCACCTGGCGCAGTGCAACACCCAAGTGTGTGTGCTATTCTAAGACCGTCCATGGCACATGTCGTTTAAAGAGCAAATGCACCTGCGCCCATGGGCGTGCTGGTCTTACATGAAGGTGTGTTCAGGTGCATTCTGAGCGTAATGCTATCTTGAGGCAGTGGGAAGTGGTCGAGCCGTTGACCAACAAAAACCTGGTCTAAAGTCAATAACGCAGCCTTTCATTATTTTAACAGTGGATTAGTTAAATTTGCCTAGACTCGTGCACAAACACACTATGCTTGTTACACACAAGGACAAGCAGCAGCAAACACACATGGGGAGATTAGGCATACAAATATGTGCAAATCCTCATCATAATAGCAATGGGCCAAGGTCCAAACCTGCCTGGCTTGTAAAGTGAACGGGAGATGACATGTTATTGCACGTTTCGCCAAAAATACACCTATGAATTAACGTAGACACAAAGTACAACCCTTTAGAACCATGCGACTGGCACATGGACCTTGTTTTCCGGCCCTGAAAGGGTGGACATGACCCTAAACACACCTGCTCCAGGCACCTCACGCCGTGCGCTTACATCGTTAAAAAAGGGCACTGAAGGTGATTTATATACTGGCAATACGCCCAGACGAAATCAAAGTTAGTGTAAGTTGTACATAATGACAAAAAAAGAGAAACCTATTGACAGCTATTGATTGTTACTATCGACATTGTGCATGCACTGTAAATATGGCCCCATAATAAGCAAAAGCCCATTTCTAAACTACTATTTGGATGTTGTACATATGCAATGGGAGGAAGCTCCGATAAAACGGTCTGACGTATGACAAGAAAGAAAAAGCTAATCAAATCAGTAAAACTTTCTCATACACAGACTGCACAGCACCTTCAAACTATATACAACCTTAGTGTTCCGTTCAGCCTGCGGTTTTATAGAAAAGTCAAGGTAAATAAGTTGCAAGCAGTCCTTGTTGTCACTGGAACTATGAATGTACTGACAATCATGCCTTAAAGGTTCCCTGCCCACAAACCTGTTTCTACTTACATTATGTGAAATCTAATTTGTTTGTGTGTTTGTGTTATGTGGTGAATGTGAAGATGAACTGCTCATTACTATTCATGAGCTGGATAAAAGATGCTGCTAGTCAGTCTCCCGTTGGCTAGCTGTTAGCCATTTAGAGTCAAGCAGCTTAGCTTGTTGAATATTGGCCTGGCCCATAGTGAACTGGCCCAAGTGGAGCTGAGTCTTCCTGCAGGCTCTCTATAAAAATACATAAATGGTGCCTTTCTCAGCACAACGTATAGGGTATATGTACACATTAAAAACACAAAAAAACAAAAAAGGCAGAGCAATGGAGATTTAAATGGAATCGGCACTTTTAAACAGATGTTTTTTGAGTTGGGACTTGAAATGGGGGGGGGGATCTCTGTTTCTAAGTTGGGGTGGTAATGTGTTCCAGAGACGGTGAGCAGAGCTTCTGAATGCTCTGCCCCCGTGGGGGTGAGACGGGCAGGGGGCTGAGAAAGCGAGGTGTATGGAGGACGAGGATCTGAAGAGGAGAGAGTTACAGTAATGAAGACGGAAATTGACAAGACTGTGGACAAGGATGGCGGCAATGTGGGGGGTAAGGGGGGAGGGGGAGGTGATGGATGTTTTGTTTGTGTAACTAGGCAGACCAGGTAATGTTATTGGTATAGGATGACACCCAGACTCTTGACCTGAGGGGAGGGTGAGATGGAGCGGTTATCATTAGTGAGAGAAAAACTGCTTTGGAAAGACCAGATTTGGTGCCAATGAGGAGAACCTTGGTTTTATTATGGTTTAGTTTGAAGAAGTTTTTGGTGAGCCAGGTTTTTATTTTAGAGATGCAATCTGTAAGGGAGGTGGGCGGAAGCGTGGACAAGGGCTTGGTGGAGAGGTAGAGCTGTAACAGTGGAAGTGAATGTTAAATTTGTGGAAGATATTGCTGAGGGGAAGCAGGTAAATGATGAAGAGTGGGGGCCCCAGGACAGAGCCCTGGGGCACACCTTAAATGACGGTGGAGGCAATGGATTTACCAGACTTGAGCTGAATGAAGTGTGTGGGACCAGAGAGGTAAGCCTGTGAACCTGTCTAACGGAGTGGGGGGTGATGCCAATGAAAGATAGCCTATTTAAAGGGGGGGGGGGGGGGG
>NC_048417.1:28378390-28394442 GCF_013103735.1 Etheostoma cragini | reverse complement strand
AGATTGTGTCAAAGGCTGCACTTAGCTCAAGGAGGATGAGGAAGGTAAGGAGTCCCGAATCAGAATCATTGGTGATTTTGACAAGTGCAGTTTCAGTGCTATGGAGGGGCCGGAATCCGGACTGGAACTGTTCATACAGGTTACTGTGGGATAGGGGACAATGGAGTTGAGAGGCAATGGTTTGAGACAACGTAACCAAGGTAACCAAGTTCCAGAGTCCATGGTAGTACTTCCGACATTACCAAAAAATGGGGGAGTAAAACAAATACAATATTACTATATTACTTTAAAAAAGCCTAGTGCCATTTGCTTATAGGTTCAGAGAGCATTATTCATGCATATCCAAATAATATGTTTAGAGATGTTTGAGCATAAAGGCTACATGCGCCCAAACACACACATAACACATTCAGATACAAGTCAACCTGAGCAATGATAAATGAGTACATCTGTGACTTGGTGAACTATGATGTGTATTGACTCAGTCTTTTCTCTGTGTGTGTGTGTGTGTGTGTGTGTGTGTGTGTGTGTTTCCCTGCCACAAGCACACATCCAGCAGCGGGAGATCAGTAGACCAGATGAGTGTGATTTATGGAGCGGGCAGAAGCTGCGGCGGAGAGGCCTCCAACGTGTGAACCATTATTACCTACAGATGGAGCCGCATTTCCACCCAATGGTCTTCACAGACATCAGGACTTGGACGCCACCGCGGGGTCATCCTCGCTGCCCATGCCATTGTTTGTTTTTTACATACCTGTGAGAGCGTCCCACCCTGCGATGACCTTGCTGCTGCTTATTGTTTTTTCCAACTTCCAGTCAGGATGGCAAGGCGGTTTTGTGCCCTATGGCTCTGGAACGAGGCTTTGCTGAGCAGGGCGGGGGCTGCTGGGAGGCCGTCACTCAGAAGCTGTCAACAGTGCTGATTAATACCTTTTCTTCCCCAGGGCAAACTTTGTAGCTTCTCTGCATGAATCCATCCATCCATCTATTCATCCACCCCGCCCCCCATCCTGTGACCTCCGGCCTCCCATCCATCCATTAGTATGCCAGGGTTTTTCCTGCATTGACAAACTTCTGTCCCCAAAGAGGTTTTACCCAGCCCCGAAGTAAAATCACAAGCACCAAAACGACAAGAATTGAGAATAAAATAGCAATTCAAATCCTTTTTAAATGTGTTTAAAAGCAACCTTCCAGAGAGCCTGTTGAACAAGTAGCACATGACCTTGAATATGAGCGCAAATCTCAGTTATATCTTCATATTTGAGCAGTACCGGACTCTCCTGGTGATGCATTTAACTATACACTTTATTTTTTTAAACCAGTATGTAAATTGGGGGTTTAATTTACCAGATCATAAAATACATTAATTTCTGAAATTGTCAGAAACAAGAAAATGAATAGATCTGTCTGTCTGTTCCAAGAAAGAGTACCTGCTACACTGTCAGCTGCTAATGTGGATCCGAATAAAGGAATAAATAAGGTAACACAGATTCTCGCCTTTACTGTATGGGGATATAATGCACGTATCCCCCCCCCCCCCCCCCCCCCCCCCCCCCCCCCCCCCCCCCCCAAAAGGCGCACTCTGAGACAGGAAAACCCTGACATCTAGCTATCTATCCATCCCACTGCCGCAACATGGAGCCCGATACCAAAATCCCTCTACATGCTACAACAGTAGATCTTCCATTTCTATTTAATAATAGATATTGGGTATACACTGGGGTATGAGCTTCCTCACAGGGTTCACATTACACAGCAACATGAGCAGCTACAATGATCAAACAGTTGGAAAGAAAAGTGGCTACAGTACAAAATTACACGCAGGGTGAAAGTTTTTCATGCATGCATTTCATAAACGGCCAATCAATTCCTCAGAAATGCAGGTCTGCATTTTACCTGCTAAGGGTGAGATAAGAGGCGAGAGAGCACTTTGATCTCAGTTTCCCATCTTGCGTTGCCAAGTGTACACTCATTTTCATATTGCTACGATAATTTAGCCCTTTTAAAAAAATCTACCCTTTGTATGGCTATAATAAAACACCAAAGGGTACCATCATTTTGACAAGTCATAGTTACAGTTGTTCTGTCCAACAGTCAAATGACATAGAACTGATTTGGAACCGTGGTATGATTATTTATATTCACTATGCAACCTTTCCTCAGCCATAAAACAATATTAAAGGTTGATTGTGCAAGCAACTCATAACCACTTATATTATATGTTTGTTGTTAGGCTGCAACGTCTGTTGGCGCATGCCCATGTTCCCACAGCCATATGTCCCCAAAATTTCCTTTTCTATAAACTGGTATCAGATTGTATCTCCCTTTCTCGCAATCTAAGAATTTAAAACATTTTCTAAACATACATTTTAAGAAAGTTCTTAGAAATGTGGGAATTGAGGGCTGTGGGACACATCTCAACCTCTCATCAAAGACAGAAAAGATCGTCTGTGCTTCGCCAAAATAATTTCTCTGATTGACTTTTGGACCAAAAACGACTTTGTGAAATGTAGAAAGAGCACAAAAATACTTTACCTAAGTAAAAGTGCTATTACTTTGCTGAACTTTAAGTGTCTCTCTCTCTCTCTCTTTCTAAAGAGAAAATTTTGACTATTTGGGAAGAGGACATGCTGGATCTTACATTGCAAGCTGATTCTTGAGTGTTTGAAGTTTAGGTTTCAGATCGGTCTCACCTAAGTTCAGAAGTAAGAAAAAAGCAAAAGTGTTCTTCATGTACCTTGGGTAGTTTCCCTCCAAGATAATTCCCACTGAGGTTGCGTTGTGGTGAAGGGACTACAGGAGTGGAGGGACGGTTTCCTGGGACACCATAGTACGAACCTCCCATATCATCAACGTCCTGAAAAAAGGAACAGAGCATGATCACATCAACATGACACCATAGTGCTACAAACAGCCTCTATTAGGGACAGAGTCCACATGTCCGCCCTATCCAGTGTCCACCCAACGCCCAGTGCTGCAACCCCTACTGGGGCAAGAAACCTTCTCAAATGATCTAGGGTGAACACAGGTCACAATTTTGGAGTTTGCCTCATCCATAGAAGTTTTTTTTTTTTTTTTTTTCTCAGCAATAACAATAAAAAAGAAACTATTTACACGTGCACATCTTAAAATAATATGCATGGTAGGGTAGGTTGGGGGGAGGTAGAGACAAGATAGTTAGAGAAAAATCAAAGGGAAAACTGGGACAAATAGGTAACTAACACAGAATAAATCAAGAAATTAAAGCTAATTAGCTAAATAATAGTGTCAGCTATTGTGCACCAACTTACCAGGATGTTTGCCGACAACCTGAGATACAGAAATCTATTTTGGCCCTAAACCGTTTAGGTTATTTATAAACTAGCAAAAGGATTTTGTACTGGAACCGAGGGAAAACCAGCAGGGAAACACAATACGCGGTGACGCAGGGAAGTACAAACAAACACAACGATCTGACACCAGACAAAAGGAACACAGAGGCTAAATACAAGTGCTAATGACCTAACAAGGAACAGGTGATACACCAGGTGAAACACATCAGGGCGGGGCAGTCCAAAGTCACTGACTCGTACGCAAACAGGAAGCAAAAACCCACATTACAGAAACAAACAATCAATAGGGAAATATAGGAAACAGAACTACGGTAAAAGAAATCTACAAAACCCCAACAGAAAAACACAAAACCATAACAAAAAGTGAGCTTGATACGAAATTACATCATAATGGTAGGCCTAACCTATGACCCAGGTAGACTATGTCGTGGGCCTAACCTATGACCCAGGTAGACCATGTAGTAGGCCTAACTTGTGCCTAGTACTGCGAATCCAACATATTTGAGTCTGGAGACAGACACATTTTTATCTCACCTTCTAACCTAGCACTCATTTTTTTATTTAATCTCCGGCTAAGTCACGCCCGGTCCTGTTTATTTCAACGGGGACGGAATAGAGCGTCCCTATCATGTTGATCAGTAAAATGGACTCCCATACTGGGCCACAATCGCTGGAATACTGTAAAAATCGGGAGTCCCAACAAATTGTCACCCTTCTAGTCTAAACTAGCCCACTCAGGTTCAAACTGGGGATCCATTCTTCCATGCATCAGCCAGATGTCCATGCATCTCTGAATCGGGCTGTCAGCTCTTCTGTGAGTCAGGGCAAATAACCAATAGCAACGAGACTGCTCTTTTCAGCGTGGTAACCACCAATTTCACTTTTCTGTTCTCCTTGTTTGAAATCTGTCGGGGAAGGAAACTTCTGCACCCTCGCCGTGTAAGCTAATAGAAAAGGAAGAGGATCAGAGCAGCAGTGAATGCAGCAGTGAGTAGGGTAGGGAATCCAGGAGACGGTAATACTGACTGACACCGAGGGACGTTACAGATGAATAAAGAAAGGAAAAGACGGAGCACATACATAGTCTTGTTGGACACAGAGAGGTAGATTGTGTGAGGGTTTTAAGCGGCAGACAGACAGAGACAGAGCAGAGAAAGAGAGACAGATGAAGGCTCAGACCGAGCTACCGAGTGTAATTGGAATCTAAATAGCAGAGAGTGACGTTGACTGACAGCAGCTTAAACCTTCCCACGAGGCCCCTCCCTCCCAGGCTGCTGCACTTCCCCGAGCTACACAGCACTCTCATTTTCTCAACAAAGTTGGAGAAGTCTACTCACAACGTCTGCTTTGACCAATGTTCTGCTTCGTTCCACATCAGCATCTCAACAAGATCGTCTGTGCTTCGCCAAAATAATTTCTCTGATTGACTTTTGGAGCAAAAACGACTTTGTGAAACATAGAAAGAGCACAAAAATACTTAATATGTAAGTAAAAATGCTGTTACTTTGCTGAACTTTATTAAAAGTAGGCACGGGCTTGTATAAGATCCTATCGGCATGATACATAAGGTATTGCAGTTTTGCAATTACAGCTTCAAAGTATAGTTTTCTCATATCATGGAACGCAATGTAAAAGGAGTGTTTTTGTATGAAGCTTTTCTAGTCACCACGGGTACTACACAACTACTCAAAGCTCTTTTAAAGGAGCCATTCACACACCGCCGTACAAGGTGCCACCTGCACTTAATAATGGATTTGTTTTAAAATATAGCAAAGTACAAGACTTGAAACCAAACATACTTAACTTGAAGAAAAAGTTCAGCATTTTTAAAATAATTTAAGAAGAGTAATGGTCATTTGTTGTTTCCAACTCCTCCATCATGGTGTAAACTTCACCTGCTCCAAAGCTGTTGGTGTGAAGCAAAGACATTCAATTATTTTTGGAGTCGACAAATCTTACGTAACGCAACAAGTGTTGGTCTTCTTTAGAAAATGTACTTCTGAGTGAATAATCTCGGATTCCATTATGATTTTTTTTATATTTTACCTGCTTTTAAAACTAATCGCCAGTGTAACTCTTTTGTTCTTTCTGCAATTCAACTCTTAAATAGATAGAAATCTAGTTGTGGATTATTATGAATCTACTCTCTAGGGTGTAGCTCTATATTTAAGCTTATGTTCTCTCATGTACAGTATGTCTGTGTGTTGTCTGTAGCTGTTTTTGACTAATATAGCCACTGTGGGATTAATAAAGTTGCTAAATTGAATGGAATCATTTAATGTGTTTACATGCACACCAATATTCCCAATGTGACAATATTCTAAATTTGATACAGGTCATGTAAACAATATTTCAGTTACTTATTATTCCGAATAAGGCTTTTTTCTAAAGCTAGCATTTTCCGATTAAGACGTGTGTGATATTCCGGTATCATTCAGGTTTTAGAGGCATTCTTTGGACATGTAAACTGGGGTCAGGGGTTCACCGGGTTCATGACTCATGGTCAACTCGGTGTGTTGCTATGGTTTCTGTACACAAACATAACACTAGACTTGGATATCAACAGGTTTTTGGTTGTGTGCACACATGGTTACGACGATTTCTCTACAAAACAATGGTTCTAAGGAACGAAAGCGGGACACGCTCGGGTTTACACGCTCCAACAAGTCCTTCACCGCTGGTAAACGTTGGAAACATCAGGTTTTGCCTGTCCACGTGTAAACAGGGACATTAGTGGAATACTCTCTTTCATTAGCCGTGGAAACAGCTTAGTCAAAATGTATTCTTTTTTGGAATAAAGGCAAAAACTGGAATATTATGTGCATGTTAACTTAGTCACTGTGAAACTACTTAATATGTGTTTCCAGCACATGTGCATCAGATTTTTGACAGTGCACCTGGAAAATTGCACATCCTGTTGAGCAAAAAAGTAGCACCAGATTAGCCAATCTAGCGTGGGTGTATAAAAAGGTGGCAAGTTGCTAGTGTTTCTGTTAGTGGGGTAATAGAGGAAGACAATTGCCATGGCAACAGCATGAACACACATGCAGACGCACACACACACACAGACAGACACCATTGGATCTAATTAGCCAGAAATTTGACAAGTGGATGCTAACGCTGGTAATGGCTGGATGCAAGAGGAACAGACGGTTTGGAAACGTCAAAGCTTCATCTCGTCGATCCAACGCCTGTTATTTCTCTCATCCCTCTTCTTCTCTCTTCTGTCTCGTTCACTGTCAGAGTAGGACATCCACTGTCATAAACATGGATGTTATGAAAGACCTTTTGAAAAGACTTGAGAGCCGGAATATGAGTTGAGGACGGAGACGACTATCGAACAGCACACAGGAAGCAGCCGTGGTACATTAGCAGCCCTGTAAGGTCCATTAGTAGCTCGGAGGAAAAAAAACATATACTCCTCTAAAATGAATAGATAGATATTTTGTAACTGTGCTGTTTACCTGTTGAGCATTGTCTTTATGGTTGAAGACAGTAAAAGAATGAGACTTTATTAACGGAACATTTGGACCATAAGCAAACAACACGATGAAAAGGTGGAAAGATAGAAGGTAATAATATATTAAGTGTCTAAACTAATAGTATCCATGTCCAGAACTAAATAAAAAAGGTCCAATCCACATATTCTAATAGTATTTAAAAAAAAAAGCTCCTCAGAGATTCCTACTCTATCCTCACTCATAGCTCCTCAGTGGACCCTCCTCAGAGGACCCTCCTCAGAGATCCCTCCTCCATCCTTGCTCATAGCTCCTCAAAGATCCCTACTCCATCCTCGCTTATAGCTCCTCAGAGATCCCTCCTCCATCCTCGCTCATAGCTCCTCAGAGGACCCTCCTCTATCCTCGCTCATAGCTCCTCAGAGATCCCTCCTCCATCCTCGCTCAAAGCTCCTCAGAGATCCCTCCTCCATCCTCGCTCATAGCTCCTCAGAGATCCCTCCTCCATCCTCGCTCATAGCTCCTCAGAGGACCCTCCTCCATCCTCGCTCATAGCTCCTCAGAGATCCCTCCTCAATCCTCGCTCATAGCTCCTCAGAGATCCCTCCTCCATCCTCGCTCATAGCTCCTCAGAGATCCGTCCTCCATCCTCGCTCATAGCTCCTCAGAGGACCCTCCTCAGAGGACCCTCCTCAGAGGACCCTCCTCAGAGAACCCTTCTCCATCCTCGCTCATAGCTCCTGAGAAAGTGATCCTCCAACATTTTGCATTCCCATGATTGAGTTATGGAGACAAACAACAAAGGTGTGTGCTCCAACAGGGATCCATGTTGCATACAAGTACACCTTGTAAACTTGTGGTCCAGGCATGTGACCCTAGTAAACTTTAGGAAACTCAAACTACTGTTACAAAGAACCCCTTTTCCCATCGAGTGGCTCTTCTTTTTGTTGGTTAACAGTTTGAATTGATTTGTGACCTTTTTAAAAGTCCAATCAAGTCAAATCCTGAATTTGGAGAATCATGACACCCTTGTGTTCTGCTACAGAAAGTTCACCAGGTGCTCCTTTGTCTGTCTGGGATTTGGTGCTGGGTGGTTTACAGTGGGTCTTCTTCAGAGCTGTAAACAGTTGCCTGCTGCAGGTGGAAAAGAGGTTTAGGAAGTTTGTAGACTGGGAAATCAAGTTTTCCGTCAGGAAAACCAGCTCTTTGCGAAAAAATTGTTCCATACTAGTTTACGGGAATGGCAGAGTTATGTGCTATTTCCTTATGAGAAACACTTTCACTGTATAGCTCTTTCATAAGAAAAATAAAAATAAATCTCTGCACAGCTAACAACATATTTTCCTGTCACCCCCTCACAGTCAAGGGCAGCAAGCTTCTTTGTGGACCCTTCATTTGCACCATAATGGCAGAGGGACTCTGCAAGGCCCAACACTTCTGCAATCAACACTCTGTTATGAATTATGTTGTCCAAACGGCTTCACCTCCTGACATTCTCTTTCTTTAATCCCTCCAAAGAAAAGTAACATCACTCATTTTCTTGGAACAGTATTTATACAGTAATAACCATAATTTACACTCCATTGTTGGTTATTTGGGTTTGATTGCCATGGAAACTGATTCACCTAAGATGGCTGGAGTAGGCAATGCTCCAGACCCCCGCGCTGCCGCACAGTAATCTATGTGAAGGAGAGGGAGAATAAAAGAGTAAAGAATGTGACCCGGGCAGAGAGAGAGAGAGAGAGATGGTGAAAATAGAGGAGGTGAGAGATGTATAGAGGGAGAGAGACCATAGCCAGGAGGGAGGACGAAAGAACAAAATGGGGAATAAGGAGAAGTCCTTCACGCTTTGTTTGAAGGGATTGCAATATTTGCTGCGGGGGGGGGGCACAGATGCTGGTATATGATGTACAGCTTGCAGCAGAACACGTATGTGCATGTGTTATACTGTCGCGGAGACTCACACACAGTATAGAGCAGGGGCCGTTAAGGTTTTTTATTTAAACTAAGGACCCCCTTAGGACCCCATACCCATTTATTGTAGTAAAAACGTCCCCTCCCAAATATTAGATTTAATAAATACTCTTTAAAAGGTTGCATGTCAGCCTGTGACAGATGGAAGAAAATGAATTGAAATGAATGTATCATGTTTTAAGTTTAAAGACACATGTGGAAAAAAACGCAATTTGTGCATATTTTTAAGACTTTTTTTTTTTTTTTTCACTAACACCATCTTACTACCACTAGTCTTACACTACTTTTTGGACTTTATGGTCCATAACACTCATTTATATATTATTATACTTAATATTTGAGTTGAAAACGCAACTAATAGTTAAGATCAGAGGAACGTACAGATGAATTTAGTCAGGAATGAAAGTGATCAATTATTTGCAAAGAGCGTTGTATGGAATCCAATCAATTCTTTCGAGTAATTGGGCTAAAAAGAAACCCATATTTCAGATATAGACATTTTTTAAAGGGGTCAAATTTGACCTGAGGACAACAGGAGGGTTAACTGTATGCTGCCCTACCTTAACTCACTAGTGTGGAACTGAGAAAAATGACTATAAAGGTTTTTAGCTGTCCAGCCAAATGGAATTCTGGCAATTAGATGTTTTAGTAATGACATGGAATATCTACATTGAAAAAAACTGAGCTCAAACTTGACTTCTGACCTCTAGTTGGAATTTACTGTACCATGCCTTTGTATTGTCAACATTATCAATGTTTGGTTGCTGATCACCATTTACAAAATCATTACAATAACACCTGTATGCTATTGGCAAACTTTAATGGACAGCAAAACAAAGGCCGAGTACTGTAACAACAGGCCGACACAGTAACTCCATATTAATGCGAGGCTTTACAAAAGCGGGGCATTCTTATTTCAGGGACCCCGGGCACCCCCTCTAGACCCACCCGACAGGTTGCAATTTAATACCTTATACCTGTAACTTGCATATTACTACAAAGCCTGAATAAAGAGCTCCTGACCCTATAGGCTTCCACTGGTGATGGAAATTGACACTTGCTGCGAAGCTCACTTCTGTCCCCATTCTCTCACTGGCTGTTGTTTCTCGCACGCAGCCGTTGCATCTATTTATAGCTTTATCCATCACCAGATATCAGAAACGAAAGGGAGAGACACAAGTTGATAGGAAGAGAAACAAGTGAGTGACATCGTGCATTTGGAATCAATGACAGCTTCCCTGCTTTCGCTGCTGAGAAAGAGTGTGAGAGGAGAAATAAGGTTGGACCAATGGTTTTCATTTCTTCTCTTTTTTGCGTGATTCACGGTGCTCCTGGATGGCAGCAGTGGGCTCCTTTGTTTGATCATTTGATTAATAAAGATTTGATGGTTCGAATGATTTGATTATGTTTATTTGAACGTGTTAAAAATGAAAGATTTACATGTACATTTTCACTGCAAGCTAGAAAAACAAGAAATAACTAAATCCTCAGCAAACTCATGTTTTGCAATTATTAAAAATGACTCAAAAAAGGGTTTCCATGTTCAAGAAGAGTAGGAAGAAGTTAAACAGAAACCTTTCCAGCCCTAACCTCCCTTATTCTATTTTTCTACTTATACAGTTATACACAAACAATTTAATTTACTTATTTATACATGTAGACTTACACATCCATGCATTTATATATATATATATATACACACATAACCCCTAACCCGTCACATTTTGTACTTTCCTCCGTCTCCTGTACTGTTTTAGAACATAATTAGTACTTATGTAGGTTTAGAATAAGTGTAGAGAGATGTAGAAATCAGCTGTGTTCGAAAACGTCCCTGTTATGGAAATAGTACGCAACTATGTTTTTAGTGTAGTGTCTGAAATCTGGAACATATCGTCGTCTTACAATTCCAAACCCATCCTAATGCCAATAACCACTTTGTACCCCTCCGCAGCACAGAAACTGCTCTTCTCAAAGTCCTACATGACCTCCTCACCTCTGCTGACACCGGTTTCCTCAACATCCTTGTTCTCCTCGAGTGCACCCTTCGATACCATGAGCCAAAACATCCTCACCAGACTCAAATACCTCTGTATCAAAGGTACTGCACTCAGCAGAATCTGCTACTACCTTTCCAACAGATCCCACTTTATCTCTCTCCATAACCGCACCTCTGCCACAGCCACAGGTATTCAAGGCGTTCCCCAAGGCTCCGTACTCGGCCCACTCTTCTTTATTATCTACATAACATTCATCTCATAGATGAAGAGGGAGGGGCAAGCCTTCCTCTGTTTTGTTTGACAATACTTTAAACGTCAACAAGAAGCAACATCACCCAACATTGCTTAGAGCACCTTTAATTAACACTTTATAGGGAATAGTGAGTGATTGAATGGGGAGAGGTTTCCAACATAGCTATTGTGAGACAGTGTACTGTGGTCAAGTGTGTGTTTCCATTTCTGCATTTGTGTTTGCAGACTTTATACGCTTCAGGAGTCAGATGGGCCTCAGGACGCAGTGAATAAATCATGAGCACTCTGATCGCTCCAAAAAGAACATTTATCCTGCTGAAGAAGAACTGAAACAGGTAGAAAAACACACTTCATCCTCTCAAAGCTGTCTGTGCTTGGTTATTCCCCCTTGTCTCTTTCTCTCTCTCACACACGCAATATGACTTATAGCTCCCGGGCCTCGATGCATGCCACTCTACAGCCCATTCACCCCTTCTGGCTCATTTGTGCTGGAACTCTTCCAACATGACTGACAGTACATGAGAGGGGAATGACGAGTTAAACGCAAGCCAGCGTTTACTGTAAGGGGGAATTCATTCACTTTAACAAGGCATGACGTGTGCTAAAGTAGACACTGATGTGTAGGAGTTAGTCAGCTGGGCTTCTACTAGTAAATATTGGCAAAGTTTCATTTCCAGGATTGCTCCGGTGCTGCCTGGAAATTGCACAGGTTGTCCCTCATTTTGGCCAGATGTCCGTCCCCTTGCTCTTTCTTTGTTTCCGCATTCTAACCTCCAGTGGATTTCTGAGGACTATGGTTACCTGGTCCTCAGATCTCTGCAGGGTAAATCCCGACAGCTAGCTAGACTGTCTGTCCAACCTGATGACTAGGGTTACCTGGTCCTCAGATCTCTGCAGGGTAAATCCAGACAGCTAGCTAGACTATCTGTCCAATCTGAGGACTATGGTTACCTGGTCCTCAGGTCTCTGCAGGGTAAATCCAGACAGCTAGCTAGACTATCTGTCCCACCTGAGGACAATGGTTACCTGGTCCTCAGATCTCTGCAGGGTAAATCCAGACAGCTAGCTAGACGATCTGTCCAATCTGAGTTTCTTTTGCAGGACTAAGACTACTCTTAAACGTACACATGTTCCAGCAAAACAAGTTCCTTGCTGAGGCTATTATACATAGGCACCGTGGTTTCGTCCGGCGCTTAGTATTGCCCAATATGATCGTGATTGGTTGTAAGAAATGCCGATAAACCAGAGAAACCTCGCTGTGGGGAAGGTCTGACAATGCTACACTCAAAATAATTATTCCATCCCTTCTTCGAGGTGACACATTTAAATATTATTTGCTTTATTTAAATATATCTATTTAAGATCATATACTGTTTATAAAGTATAAGTATAAAGTGTTTGTTTTTGGGTGTAGATCAGAAAGTATGTAACTGTCAAATAACGATAATTTTGTTCTACTGACAGAAATGTGTGCAACAGATAAGCGAGTTGAATTTCACAGCCTGTAGACAAAAGTAAAGTGTGTGATTGTGTGAGTGTGCGCTTGTGCGACCGATGCGGTCAATGCCACGCAACATTCAAATGTCTATGGCTTGTTCGGTGATTGTGCATTTAGAGTTTCCCAAAAACGTATTGTACGTCTCCTCTACAACACCACAGACAACTGAACATTTATCTTGGAGGTGGAAAAAGATAACAGACATCACAAGTCCTTTTTATAAAGATAATGTCAGAAAAAAAGAAGGCATGGAGTTTATTTACAGGAGTGTTTGGAGTGGAAGGTAGATACTCGCTCAAGAAACAAATAATGGTTTAATATAAAGTACAAAGTAGAAAAGGGTGACTATATTTTGATTTCCAAAAAAAGGGGACACTAAGCCGGCCTCGAGACCAAAATTCAGACAGGCATCTCAGAGGTTAATGAACATGCTTTATTATGCCTAAATGTTACTAAAATAACGTATTTAATAACGTAAAATCTGCAACAACCTGAAACAATGTTATGGCTCTTTTCAGATAAATAAATATGAAATTATGCATATGATCTATTCTGTGTCAGCTTCAACTAAACATCTCTTAAAACCTTTTTAGTGTAATAAGATTTTTTAAGGTTTAATAAGGTTTTCGGTGTCCATGTGACCTTTGAGATCTCCAGCACTGAAACATATGTGCCAGCTTTGCACACGGTGCACTCCGCCTCCCACTTGTCCCGCCCGGGACGGTACATGGAAAGTTGTTCTTTCAATTCAACTGTGAAGTTGCACTTACACTTCAGCCTTTTTCTGTCCAATGAGCTCCTTGTCTGATCTGCTCCCTGTACATGCTCTGTGTCTGATCTGCTCCATGTATGTACTCCCTGTCTGATATGCTCCCTGTATGTGCCCTGTGTCTGATCTGCTCCATGTATGTGCTTCCTGTCTGATCTGCTCCCTGTATGTGCTCCCTGTCTGATCTGCTCGCTGCATGTGCTCCCTGTCTGATGTGCTCCCTGTATGTGCTCCTTGTCTGATCTGCTCCCTGTCTGATCTGCTCCCTGTATGTGCTCCCTGTCTGATCTGCTCCCTGTATGTGCTCCTTGTCTCATCTGCTCCCTGTATGTGCTCCCTGTCTGATCTGCTCCCTGTTTAATCTGCTCCTTGTATGTGCTCCAGTCAATTTAAGTACATGCTTAATAGTCCCATGAAAAACAGTAAAAACAGGACAGTTTCATAAATTGATAACCCCCCCCCCCCCCAGACGCCCCGGACAGTATGTAAAAAGTGGACATGTCTGGGCAAAAAAGGACATTTTGGTCACCCAAAAGGAGAGCCAATCAAATCTACAAGTCAGGCAGGCAAGAAGCTCAATTTCAGAGACACTCCCGGTGTGGTGTGGCAACACAAAAACCACAGCGTAGACAGTGCAAAGAAGCACCCAGTGCAAAGTCTGGGTTATTCCACCATGCTTTAATGCTTCTTGTAAAATCACACAGTTCTGCTCTTAGGATGCACCACATGGACCACACTCTGTGTCAGATCACACTCTTTAATTTATAAAAGCCCAGCAAGTATAGTAATGTATCTGGGTGCAATAGGTAACCTCTGAGAACCAGTGTTCTTCTCCAATGAAAGTAGCTAGCCATATTTCTTTACAAAGTAGGTAACATTTGCCAGATAACATCTGCTTTTCCCCTGTTGAAAGCTGATCAATGTGTCACTAGACACTGAAACACTGAATATACACATTTTCTTTTTTTGATAATAAAAGTAAACATTTTTAAACTGACTTGCTGTGCTTGGGATTGTTCTCTCCAACATAGCAAATCAGTTATGGGATTTCATTTCAGATTCTTGTAGTGGTCCTGTAGTGGAAACATTTAGCAACACCTCTCATTCAAACTACATATTTACTGTAGATAGTTAATGAGGGAAATGTGTTGTATTTGTATCTCTCTATTATCAAATCAAATGATGTCAAACTAAAATCACAAATGCTTAGTCAAACTCATTCTTACTCCCAGCTTGGTCTTGATTACAGCCCTGCTAGTCCCCATGGTAACTGTCCAAATAAAATGCAACAACTGTTGCTGAAGCTGCAGGATGGTACAATTGTCCAAAATGTCAAACTAGACAAAAAACATCCCAAAAATCAAGAGTCCCAATAAGGTGCCAAAATGAACACCGTTTTTATAAAACAGTATTAGAACATGTACTGAAAGTAGACCGGGAATATAAGTGTCCAAATGGCCGACTCCATGATAAACTCCAGTGGAAAGTAACGGAGGCTGGAAATCAAACAACAATAGAGAAAATAGAGGTGATTTATGTGTACACATGGGTGCTTCGAAAGGAAAGGCTAATCTTCATCTCGACTCTACACAAAGATGGAAAAGAAAGAACTTCTGCCCACTTTATTTCCACTCCAGTTTCTGCTTTTCCACAGACAAGTATCCTTTTTATTTCTAGACAGCTGTCTCTGACAACTTTTTAATGTCTTAATGTCCCTGGCGCCGTAAACACAAAAGAAGTGCCTTCATTCCCAGTAGCCATGCTAAAAGCTTAGTATTTATTAATGCTACTGTTCTGTGCAGGGGAGTTTCAGAAAGAAATGAGTACAACTGCTATCCACACTCAGTATATCTCTGTAAATTACTTTGGCCATTAGCATTAGCGGACATGCTAGCATTGATTAGAGCTGCTTCTGGTTCCCTGCAGGCAGAGGAGTAGCTGCAGCTTTGAGCCTTGTTAAATAGGCCTGTGCTGCGCGGAGCCAGCTAACACAATCTAACATTTAGAGTAATTAACCGAGGTGGTTAGTCTTTTCATGTGTAAATACGTTGATTTAAACATGAAACAAACAGCATGAATAGCATTTCACAAACACAAGGTTGAATAAGGGCATGTTAATTTGCCAGAGCTGAGCAATTAGATACAACACAATGCTAATTTCAACTCTCTAGTCCTTTGGGATATGATAATGCATTGTGTGGAGACGCATTACATGGGTAGGCACTACATGTTCATGCTTTCAAGTGACTGTTAATTATTCATTTCATATTTTTTTTCTTCTTTTAACCATGTCCAACTACGATTGGAGCCAGCAGCCAGCTCCCCAGCCTGTGAGCGATCCAGAGACATGAGAATGGAGCTGATGATAGTAAAAGGCGCTAATAACGGCGCTAACGCACACCCAATTTACCGGCGTCCCTTTCGTTATTGTGAGGTTAACGTTGTTTTGGCCTAGCAAACTTTGTCGTTTTTTTCCCATGCGGTTGCAAGGAAGGGGGGGGGGGGTGCTAATACGGCACCGGTGCCTTAATGACCATTGTCTATTATAAGCACTTTGGCAAAAATAAATGAACATATACACTCTTTGTAGTGCAAATAACGTAAGTGGCCTGATGTTTATTCTGTTGCGCTGGTGTGTGTGTCGAGTCGGTGTGTGTGTGTGTGTGTGTATGTAGGTGATAGAGCGAGGGAGAAGTGAGAAAGTGACAGCGATTAGCTTCAGATTGAGCGCAGCCCCTCTAGAGTCATAGTGCCCCCCCACCCCACCCCTCC
>NC_048417.1:28365621-28378290 GCF_013103735.1 Etheostoma cragini | reverse complement strand
CTTAGTGCTTCCGCACACTGGGGGGGGGGGGCTTTTTCAAATCAGGTGGTGATGAAAACCGTCCTCACTTAAAGTGGTTTTGAAAGCCAAGGCCAAGGGGTCTAAATGCTCCAGCTTATATAATTAAACCGGGTTCACGCAGGTCCCGAGCCCCGGGCTTTGGGTCGGCCTCCCAAGCCCAGGGTAATGTCTCTATTCCTGGCCTTCAGAGCAGAGCTGAGCTGAGGTCCCCAGAAAGTCCTCAACCCCCCTCCAGGCTTTCACTTCTCCATTTAACTCAGACACCAGGGGGTTTGGTAAGGAAGGGGGAGGGGCGTAATGAGAGACTCTGTGGAGCTAAGTGTTGTGAAATGGAGGCGGGGAATGAAGCGGGAGGTTCCTCAAGATCAGGACCCCCTAACCCCTATGCCCATGCAGATTAATCCCAGGGGCCCGGGAGATCAACAAGCTGTGGAACAAATCAGAGGGGAAAAGTTTTAGGATTCGAGAGAAAGGATTTGATTTTGAGGAGGTGACGTGAGTCAGGCGTAACCAGAGACCCTAATCTGTCCAAAACCTATTGAACACACAGGAACAATTGGTGGCATTACATCTTGAGGGTCAGATTCTCTCTCTCTACCTGTCTTTTAACGTGTCACCTGTTGTGTTTTAAAAAAGTAAAAATGTCTGAAAGAGCCAGGCTAGAAAATTATACATACCTTAGTCCCCATTTCCCTCTTTTTCTCTGATTGTAAAGAACCACAGGTCAAGTCTGGCATTAAACATATGGAAAGGGGTTTCCTGCTATGCAACAAAAGGGAGTCTTCTGTCTCCTGTCCCCTGGGGTCCTGGTCTAGGCTGAAACAATACAATGTTGATTGGACTATATTGATGTTAGAGTTTCACATTTACACGACAGAACCATTTGCTCTGCGACCAAAAGCGACCCCCAAAGGTGCAGAAGGCGGGTTCTCATTGGACAGCGAAGATGTGCTGCATGTTGTCATGCCAAGTGCGGACCAATGAGAATGGATGGAAGGAACCGCCCCAAGGTGCAGGACATAAATGAGTGTGATTTGGGAATTTTCATGGACTGGTTTCACGTGACTCCGTCAGGGGGAAGCGTGGATCCAGTCCGCTATCAGATGCAGTGTTATTCTGTTTGTTTCTGTCTTATTGACTTTGTCTTATCATCTTCATCATTCTGTAGCATTAAACCTTTTCTTAATACTCATTTCGACCGTCACGTGGGATCTACATTGAAACACTAGCAGTCAGTCAGTGTGAGTGCAGTTTGACACAGCTACACAACAGTCTGCCAACGCCACACTAGTAGTTGGCAAATGGCATCTTCGCTTCGTCATTTTGTCCTTTTGTGTAAAAAAAACGAGTGCTCAAATAGTATGTGGCCTGATAGGTGGCATTTTAAAGTGATAATGGAGTTCAAGGGTCAGCTTGTATGCGGCCAGACGCTCCGAGTCCCGCAGTGTAAGGCGGTCTGTAGATGACATAACTCTGCACAGAGTGTTTGCACAATTCGTCCCCACAATCCCAACAAAGGGTTTTTGCAAAAGCCATGTTTGCTGACTAAAGGCTTCACTTTACAGCGCAAATAAAAAGGCTCTGCAGTGTTTTTTTTGTGGGGGGGGGGGCGGGGGGGTTAAGCTCAAAAGCAAACGGTCGCCCGGAGCTCACACACGTGTTATCAGGTGCTTGTTCTAACGCCATAAGCAAATAAATGCCATGATCCAACTCGTCCTAAAGGCTGTAATCCTTAATAATTCATAATAAATGATTGCTTCATCAGAACAACATTGATCTGCCTGAGTGGAGTCAGTGACAGCTTTCAGATGCAATGTTTCTCAAATGTGTGTGTGTGTGTTTGTGTGAAAATGATTGAGGCGCAAGTGAGAAAGGAAGCAATATCCTTTGATATCTACATTGCTTTTGACAAAGTGAGAGAGTAAGAGATGGAGAATTAAGAAAAGGGAGATGGCACGCAGCGACAGGGGGGGAAAAAGATTTCATTTCTCGTGTAATCCTTGGAACATGAAATAGTAATAACTTTAAAAAAAAAAAAAAAGAATGCCAGAGAAGAGCCGAAGCAGGAAATGACATCCGATAAAGAGGCTCAGCCGCTGCCTCCGTAAGCCGTCATCACGCTGCCCACCAGGGGACAGGATACCATTTCCACATGGTGCAGAGAGCCACAGTTAATAACGAGCCCAAAATAATTACAGACATCTCATGAATAGATGTCTCATATCTATGCGATCGCTGTCTGGAGAGAATTTCTGAATTGGCATATCTCCCAGCGGCCTCTCCATTCGCCCTGTTGTCCTGGTCGGATGAAAAAGGAAAACACACACGTCACGATGAAGTCAAGAAGCAATGGTGCTTTCACAGTCCTGGGATGCGTGGAGGAAAACCTAGAGGGTATTTGACAAGTTAAAACCAGAAAAGGAACAGCTAACTGTATTAAAGCAGGATAGTCGACAACCATTTGACCTCCATCTAAGGCTCAGCAAGAAGGTTGTGTGTATGTGTGTGTGTGTGTGTGTGTGTGTGTGTGTGTTGGTGTGTGCGGAAGGGTCTCTCATTTTTCACTGTAGCTCTTTGTTTTGCTGAAGCTGTGCTGGGGATGTGACTGTGCACTCCTTTCTCGTGTCTGAAGAGGAAAAAAGAAAAATCACCCCGCTGAGAACAATAGCTGCTGAAAAGAGAGAGAGAGAGAGAGAGAGGGGAAGAGGAGTTGAAATGGCAGTCCCTGAGACGGATGACAAGAAATTCCATCTCTCAGCTTGCTTTTCCTTTTTCTCACAATCTTTATCTGCATCTGTTGGAGAAAAAAGCTTTTTTAGTTTGCGTAATTGCTTTAGTGCAGCTAATTGCCATATGCTTGGAGAAAACGGAAAGAAAATCACAAGACACGTGACCCCAGAGAGACAGGGACCAGGACTGCTTCTCCACTCGGAGGCCAGTCTTGTTTAAAGCACTGCAATTAAATGTAAATCTGTGCAACAGCAAGATATGATAGTAACAGCCTGGAAATATGTCTTTTGGTTACAAAACTATTATTTCTGCCGACATTTCTGCTGTTTGCATGTCTTTCCTTCAATCCATCACAACGGACATTTAATGCATTCAAAGCCTTGTCTTTCTTTCTTGTTTTAGACTATATGTTACACACACAGTGTGTAAAAATGAAAATGGGATTTAAAGAAATAAAAAATGAGACGTAACATAGCAACTTAAGTCAGACGGGAGAGTGCTTATTTTCCCAGATTATTTTTCAGATTCTAGTGGTCCCCTAAAACTGTATCTGAAGTCTCTTTTATATAGACCTTAATGGTCCCTGAAACTGTATCTGAAGTCTCTTTTATATAGACCTTAGTGGTCTCTAATACTGTATCTGAAGTCTCTTTTATATAGACCTTAGTGGTCTCTAATACTGTATCTGAAGTCTCTTTATATAGACCTTAGTGGTCTCTAATACTGTATCTGAAGTCTCTTTTATATAGACCTTAGTGGTCCCTGAAACTGTATCTGAAGTATCTTTTATATAGACCTTAGTGGTCCCTAATACTGTATCTGAAGTCTCTTTCCCAAAATCCAGCCTTGGTCCAGAATTCCAGCCACTAGAGCCAGTCCCACAATGAGCTTTCCTTAGTATGTGTCCTTTCTGAGTCTCTAGCTTTTTAGTAGGGGGGGTGAGGTGGAGACTTGGGGTGTGGCCTTGACCAACTGCCACTTTGCTCGTTTGAAAGCCATGATGTCTCTCTCTCATGGGGGGTCCAAATTCTGTGGGCAGGCAAAGCAGAGAAAGGGGAGGTAACCTTGCCCCTGTATTACGTTTCATACCATCAGTGCTGCTTGAAATGCGCTGTCTCCAGTAAAGAGAATCTTCGCTGAAACATGCATTTTGAAACCCCACCCCCCATCAAATCCTAGACCTAACAGTCCCATTTTTCAGGTAAACATACTCTACGCCCCGACACAGCAACATTTCTTTACTGAAGCTAAATTAGCCCTGACCCGGAGTGACAAAAAGTGACCCCAAGAGTCCCGACTGAATCTGACTAACATGTCGTTTCCACCTAAGCTAAGCAGGTGCTGGTTCTGGTCTGGTGGTCTCGCCAGTTTGGTGCTGGTTCTCCTCGCCAATTATCTAAGAACCAGCTCGATGTGAGTCCCAGCCTGAGAGCCAGCAAAGCCGTTGGTTCCCCTTCGAGGGGAACTCGAACTGCGTCGGTTACGACACTATGGGAACGCAGTTGGGGAGTTTCTTGTTCCCCTATCTCGGGGAACAAGGGTTACATACGTAACCCGAGACGTTTCCTCCACAGACCACGGTGGTTCTGGTTTCCCATCCGTGTCCAAAGCTAACATCAACATCTCTCTATGGTTTACAGCTGACCGGGGTTTTAAAAATGGCGACCAGAAGGTTTTGTTTTGGAACGTCATGATGACCTCGCCCCCAGCACCTGACGTAACCTGGTTCTTATCTCTAGACCAGCGCTAAGTTGGTGCTGAGTTAGAACCTGTTTTCTTGGCCCAGGGCCAGGTTCATTTGTGTGGAAAAGCAAAGAACCGGTTCGATATTTGGCCCTTACTCCGAACCAGCACCAGAACCGCCTTGGTGGAAAAGACATATAAGACGCTTATGGAGACTTTTTGCTTTTTCTCAAGTGAGGCTTTGTGTGTAACCTTGCTTCAATGCAAGACGTGTTGCCCTTATATGGTTACTGGATTCTCTTTTCGTCTTGGTATTTTATTTATCTATATATATATATATATATATATATATATATATATTCATTTAACCTTGGTGCCATGGACATCATCTGCGGAGGACAGAAAAATAAACCCAGATTGTCATCGACCATGATGTCAGACACAGGCCTTGAGGTCTGTGCAGAGGGAGAGGGACCTGGCTGAAGATGCCCAAAAAAAACCTATTGATATATGACATCCACAGAGTGGAGAACCCCGGGAGATAGATATAGCATACGTTTGTTTAAAATAAATGTTACGGGTGAAATTTCTGCCTCGCCAGACGCGGCCCTTTTCCCCGAAGCCGGTGAAAAATTGCAGACCATAAAAGAGAAAAAATGGCTCCTTGTTTCTCGGGCTTTGTTTACCTCGTTTCCTGGGTTGGCCATAAAGCACGGAGAGCGATGGATCTGTCAACGGGGTGATGGCGTGTCGCGGGAGCACGGGAAAACACAGCACAACAACAAATAGGAAGTGACACGCGTGCGCGCAGATGAGTGTGTGCACACATAAAACCCTAAGGAACAAGACCCGCCTCCCAAGTACATTTGCTTTCTTGTCCGTCCATCCCACACACACACACACACACACGGAAACGTTCAGACCATTCAGAGTGCGGTAGGCGTCGGTCGGTGTGGCGGGCGGGGGGGTTAGTGTGCCCGGCGGCGCGCGGCGGCCTCAGCCACTTCACGCTGTGTTTGCAGGGCTTATCTGGGGGGGTCCGGGTCAGGAGGGGTCCCAGCTCTTATTTACCATGCTGATAGACTGGCTAATAAAAAAAGGAAGAAGCTCCCAGCAAAGACGCCACACTCACTGCAGAGCAAATACTCAGTGGGATTAATACTATGCATACTATGTACTATAGATGGCAGGTAACTTAAAGTAAATTCTACTTCATTTACAAGTACTGCACTTACAGTACTTAGCCCTTCTATAGTCCTCTAGTCAAATGTGACCCATTTTCAGCATGTGGGGGTCTTTTTGATTTGATAGCATATAGAAAAGAAGAAAAAAAATGGACAAAGACAGTTGAACAAATGACAAAAATGTCCAATTTGTTTTATTTACAATGTTGAAAAAGCGACAAAAAACTTCTTTTTAAAAGCAACGGAAAAAGAAGAATGACGTGGGGAAAGGTGACAAAAATGACCAAAATGTTAGAATTTAAAATGTTAAGGTTTAAGTACACATGTTGGGGTATTTGTACTTGAGTCTTTTTTAAAGATTATTGTTGTGAGCACGTTAAGCAATTATCTTTCTTCGGAAAGATGTAGGGGGGGGGGTATGACACGCAGCAAAAGGCTAAAAGTTACTAGTTACTTTAGTTGCTAGTTACTTTAGTAACCCCTCTACATTCAACTGACAGCTTTAGATACTAGTTACTTTAGTTACTAGTTACTTTAGTTACTAGTTACTTTAATTACTAGTTACGTTAGTTACTCCACTACATTCATCTGACAGCTTTAGTTACTAGTTACTTTAGTTACTAGTTACTTTAGTTACTCCACTACATTCATCTGACAGCTCTAGTTACTAGATAGGTTGGTTACTAGTTACTTTAGTTACTAGTTACTATAGTTACTAGTTACTTTAGTTACTAGTTACTTTAGTTACTAGTTACTATAGTTACTAGTTACTTTAGTTACTAGTTACTTTAGTTACTTTAGTTACTTTAGTTACTCCTCTGCATTCATCTGACAGCTTTAATTACTAGTTAATTAGTTACTAGTTACTTTACACATGAAGATAATAATAATCTAATAATACTAATAATCTAATCTATTTTACATGCAGTGCATTTCATACATGTGCAGTGCACTATAACCCGCTCTTTCTCCTTCTCCTCTTCCCCTGTCTCCCCTCTTCTCTTCTATTTCCCACCTCTCCCTCTTTCTTCAAGAAATCCCTGCCTCTCTATCCGTCACCGCGGTTACGGTGTCACCGGCTCCCCGTGCGTATGCAATAACAGCCCCACCAGCGCTACCACTAGCCAACCAAAGCCCCGGCTCCTTCAATCAGCCCGATATCAATCTGCTTAAAACTCCAGCCATCCAGTGCTCGGCCACATCCATCAGCGCAGGCTTAAGATGGGCAGCACACGCGGTGCTGATAAGACCGTCTCCGTGGTCAGGGCCCCGGGAGTAGGAGCAGAGGATCAGGGGCCTCCGCCGGATGGCTAACTGGAGCACTCAGGAAGTTCAAACCGTGGTAACAGACAAGAAAATACCTTCGAGCTCTGATTTGTGTTTTTACGGCTGTAGGAGCCAAGTTGGGAGTTGTGTGTAATTGGTGCAGTGGATAATTTCTGAAGTATAATGTGATATTTCTCTGGTTTGTTAGAGGACTGAAAGCCAGTGATGAAAGAAGTACTCGGATCCTTTAAGTTAAGTAAAAAGAATACTTTACAAGTAAAAGCCCTGCATTGAAAAGGTTACTTAAGTGAAAGTTTGTAAGTATTATCAGGAAAATGTACTTGTGTGCCATGCTAGCAGCTAGCCGAGCGTTAATGGTCTCATCCTCTCAGCTGCACCTGGAGGTTTTATATTGTTGCTAGGTTACTTTATGATAAAACTATTTTTATAATATACACGCGTTTGGTGTGCAGGAATCTAAATGTGGAAAGTAACTAGTAACTAAAGCTGTAGAAGATTTCTCTCTGAAATGTAGTAAAAGTAGAAAGTGCCATCAAAAGAAAAAGACTCAAGTAAAGTACAAGTACCTCAACATTTGTCCTTAGGTACAGTACTGGAGTACATGTACTGTACTTAGTTACATGCTCTTGATTGCTGCTGATGTCTTTGCCATTTCTGTCTGTTGCACTTGTAAACCCCTCGACAATTTATTAGCGAAGGAGGGAAGGTTTTTACTCAGCTGTGCAGTGTGTGTGTGTGTGTGTGTGTGTATGTGTGTGTGTGTGTGTGTGTGTGCTGTACATTCTCTGGATAAGCAATGTCAGCTAAACACACACCGCTGTAAAAAGGGAGAGATCTCAAGGACAGGTAGCTTAGAATAGAGTGTGGGGGTTCTTGGGAACTCAAGCCTCGGCAGATGCCGGGGGTCAGGGGGGCACAGGCATGCTGGGAGTTTAAAGCCAGGGGCCTGATTAAACACCAGCCCCTCTGCGGGGGAGGCCCGGAGGGGCCACATCAAGGAGCCGTGCTCGCTGTGGTTCTGCTCCGTAGTCTCTCTGCTCGGCTCGGAAAAGTTTGAGCGAACAGGGTCAGCCGAGGAGAGGGAGGAGAGAACGGGAGAGCTGGGAAAACCGATTTTTTTGAGATATTAATATGTCCAGATATCAACAACGTTACAGTAATGGGATTGTTTCTGGCGCTGAACGGCCCTCATTTTCCGCCAGATGTCTCTCACCTTTCGCTTTCATTGTGGCGTCATCCACACACTCGACAGCCATTTGAATTGGGGGGGGGGGGGGGGATCACCAGAGGCCTCCCGATACCGTCACAATACTCATGCCACCATACGATATTACTGCGATGTTAAACATATTGTAATATTCTGCAACATATTGCAATTTATGACCTTTTCTCCAACTTCTAATTTCTCCCAATTTCAAACGGGTGTGAAGAAATCCGAATGTGGAAAGTTACTAGTAACTGTAGTAACTAGTAACTAAAGTAACTTGTAACTAAAGCTGTCAGATGAATGTAGAGGAGTAACTAAAGTAACTAGTAACTAAAGTAAATAGTAATTAGAGCTGTCAGATGAATGTAGCGGAGTAACTGTAGTAACTAGTAACTAAAGTAACTAGTAACTAAAGTAACTAGTAACTAGAGTTGTCAGATGAATGTAGCGGAGTAACTAAAGTAACAAGTAACTAAAGTAACTAGTAATTAAAGTAACTAGTTACTAAAGCTGTCAGGTGGATGTAGTGGAGTAACTAAAGTAACTAGTAACTAAAGTAACTAGTAACTAAAGCTGTAAGATGAATGTAATGGAGTAACTAAAGTAACTAGTAACTAAAGCTGTCAGGTGGATGTAGTGGAGTAACTAAAGTAACTAGTAACTAAAGTAACTAGTAACTAAAGTAACTAGTAACTAAAGCTGTAAGATGAATGTAGTGGAGTAACTATAGTAACTAGTAGCTTAAGTAACTAGTAACTAAAGCTTTCAGATGTATGTAGAGGAGTAACTAAAGTAACTAGTAACTAAAGCTGTCAGATGTATGTAGAGGAGTAACTAAAGTAACTAGTAACTAAAGTAACTAGTAACTAAAGTAACTAGTAACTAAAGTAACTAGTAACTAAAGCTGTCAGGTGGATGTAGTGGAGTAACTAAAGTAACTAGTAACTAAAGTAACTAGTAACTAAAGTAACTAGTAACTAAAGTAACCAGTAACTAAAGTACAATATTTCTCTCTGAGGTAGAAAGTGCCACGACAAGACTCAAGTAAAGTACACTAACCTCAATATTTGTACATACAGTACTTAACTAAATGTACTTAGTTAAATTCCACCACTGTCTGAGGCTTTTTTTTGCACAGTCACCGTTCCGTGAGATGCTTACCCCCCCCCCCCCCCCCACCCAAGACGATTGGGATTGGTTTAAAGAGATGCCAATAAACCAGAGCACGTTGTTCTCCCATCCCAGAATGCGGCGTGGACTAAGTACTACTACTACTAAACGTAGAGATACAAAGACTTGTTTTCACGGGAAAAGGTTCATGCAGATGCCATGCAGGAAGAACAAGAGATAAAAATGATTAAAAAAGTGAAATCACTTTAAAAACAACATTAACCATCTGAGCGTGTGATACAGGTCTTGTCTATGTCCCTGCAGGTTGAGACCGAGTGGACGTGTCTCCTCTCAACATCTCCGACACTTTGATCCAGGCCACATCTCTGCACTACACAGGAATGCCAGGATAGCACAGGCACATTAAAGATTGTAAATTCATATCTTTAAGCTCCTGTCTTCTGCAGCACCGTCTCAAAGAAGAGGAGAAAAGATGCAGTCGCTCATCAATCTTACACTCCCAAAAGGAATATCTGCTATCTACTTCCTCTAATCTCTGCTCCGATTTCTTCATGGCCAACCACAGCTGCTCACATTCTTCTGCTGAGATAATGGTCATTTAATAATTCAGGAAGCAATCTGAGCATATGCAGCTGAAGTTGGGGAATAAATACTAGATGTGTGTGTGATGATTTCCACCGGGTAAGGAACGGCTCCGGATCCGATCCAGAACGGCGGCGGAGTCATCAGGTTTCCATTAAAGTCCATGCTGAGCGGCTGCGTCCCGACTCCGTCCCAGCTCCGGCGGTCCCCTGCCCTCCCGGGCAGATACCCAGAGCTTCTATCGGCCGGACGCCGGAGATCAACCACAGACACAGGATAAAACATCCGGTTAATTTTCAAAATAAAATACAGCGTGCTCACACGGATCAGATCTCCCTTTTAACTAACTGTTGGTGGTTTTGTGGTTCTATTCTTGGTGATTTCGCGAGATCTCGTGGGTCCTCGAGACATCAGCTGTCAACAGATCCGGACCTGGGGGGTGTCAACGAAGCACGGAGCACGGAGCAGAGACGCAGCCGTTCTGCAACCGGTGGAAATCAGGATTTAGAGACATTACGACAGTTTTACAGACACGATGAGACGTAACGGGGCGTGGCACGTCAGAGGATTATGACGACCATTTCCCTTAAACCCTTGTGTTCCTCTCAGGTCAAAAGTGGAAAATTAACACTTTTTTGACAAGTTTTTGTCACTTTTTTGACAGTTTTTTAAAAGGTTTTAGTTTTTTTGACACATTCTCTTGTTCTACCACCAATACCAACACCAACTTCTAACCTCTATGTTTTACACTTATTTTGTGGAATTTCTCATCAATAAACCTTGTGTTCATGAATGTATACCTTTTTGTTGAGTTAAAAAAGCTGAAACTATGAATACTTTTTACTAATATTAGAAGAATGTAGGCCAAGGATAATCAGAGACTTGTATGTCAAAGATTAGTCAGAATCCCATTTAATCGTTGACATTTTTTTCCTGAATGAATCAAATGGGAAAAATCAAAACACTCCAAATTCAGTGAAAGTGGTGTTCATTAATTGTACTTGCAAAGAGCATTGCAGGGAACCCATCCATGTTATTTTGAAGTCATTTGATTAAAATGAAACCCATATTTTGGATTAGAGATTGAAAAAAGGGTCAAATTGGACCCAGGGACAACAGAAGGCTTACGACACAGCCAATGGAGAAATTTGAGATAACACAACACAACGTTTTGTAGCCAATGAAAACAGTATTAGCATTCAGGAACTCGCCACATGAAAGTAGTTTTGAAGGTGAGCCCAATGAGCTTTGCACAATTTCATGCTTTCTACTGACGTGTGTACAGTTGGTGGGGAGGATAAGTGGATTCGCCATTGCAATTTAACAAGCTAATGACTTGTCGTTCAAATGGATGGGCGGGGGGGGCTCAGAGCATTGCCAAGCCATGGAAATGAGAGTGAGAGTGGCTTGTGCTGGAAAATTGCCGTAAACAGTAACAGCAAATGCAATTGTGAACAGAATGGAGGTTTTAGGAGGGGGGGAATACGTTCGGACACAAACATGCAGTTACACATCTGATACTGGGAAAAGACCGTTGAGTATGAGGCAATGCATCCTCCAAGAAGAAGAAAAAATCCAACTGCAGATGTCTGTACAGCCCTTTGTGCTATAATCCGAGTTGTACAATATATCACTGCGTATCCGGATACTCTTACTAATTTAACCTTCATGTTGTCCTTGGTTCAAATTGCCCCTTTGTCCCATATCATTGTCCTTTTTAATTCCCCCAAATAACATGAGAGATTCCAAAAAACGCTCTTTGGGATGACTTTGATGGGTAATTTTTGAAATAGTATTGAGTAAAAGTTGACGTATTCCAACCCATCAACATCCATTCCTTTCATTTTAGTCTAAATAATTCCTAATTTCTCTTTTTCTAACTCAAACATTAGGTATCATTTTCTATGAATGAGGTGTATTGACCCTAAATTAAAAAAAAAACTATAAAACTAACGTTAAGAAGTTAGCGTTACGTAGTGTTAAACGTAAAAAAAAGTGAGAAACACTGAAAAAAGTGTTGGAAAAAGGGACCAAAATGTAAGAAAAGGTTATGTGTTGAGACAACACAAGGGTTAAACGGCGTGAAATCCATGAACTACTAAACTTTACTCATTACAAACATTAACAGGAGATGGAAAGATTTCCAGAAACGTTGCTATCCGTGGTTGTGTGGTTGCTAGCTTGTAGCCAGCAGTGAACCAACTTGGTTCATTAGTAGGTCCATTTTTACAGAAAGTCTCTCGTTAGCATCTGCTACTTGCTACTTGTCGCAAAGTGACTCAAACCTGCGCTCGACTGACATCGGGGAGTGAGATATATATAATCGCCTTGATAATATTGCTGTTGGCGTGTTTCTCGTTGCATAGCTGATAGACGTGCAGAATGACCCCACAAACCCACCCAATTGGTCGATTAGGACCATTATTATCATTATTAGCTCTTGTGAGTCTCCCGACTTCATGAAAGTGCAATATTAAATTGCTTATAAACCTATAAAGCACGTGAAGTAGTTACACCAGCCTCCATCAACTCACTACATGAGACAGACAGACAAAAGAACAGTTCTTGTACAGCTGCAGCAGCATCAGGACCAGGTGCACCGGGCAGGTGAGGATGCTCCTATCTGGATGTGAAGTAGGCCAGTGCTAAAAAAAGGAGTGTGCGCCATCAGCAAAACCTCCTATGGAAAAATACGAGGACAACTTTTTTTTTCTTCTCATTTCTAGTTCACATCTTCGGCTCCCGACTCCTCACATCACATCGACGACTTCTCCACGCCACGTGAGCATCGCGGCTTTCATTACTCGCTCTGAGAATGAGTTGCCCCGGGCCCGGGGGGGGGGG
>NC_048417.1:28363523-28365521 GCF_013103735.1 Etheostoma cragini | reverse complement strand
TGTGTGTGTGTGTGTGTGTGTGGATGCGTGCTTTCCAGTTTGAGTGCTTGAGTGAGCATGCTGATAGTATGTAAGAGCGATATTGTGTTTTCATGCATTTTAATAACACTGCATGTCTGCCTTTTAGCGTGTGTGTTTTCCTAAGTTGTCACAACTGCACCTGCTGACATCACAACCGTATCGACCAATGAGGAGGACACAGACATCCACCCCTCGGTATTATTCTCCCCCGATATAATAAGAAAAGGGATGGATCTGACCATCATCATCGCCATTTCTTGTGGGTGAGTTGGAGGTGGAGTGGATTAACTTTACGATCTTTGGTCAACACGGCGGTTTTGGGGTTAAAGTGACAACTAGTGCCAAATTTGAAGCGACTGTAATTCAATAGGTGCTCTCCAGACATCTTAAAATGCATATATTAAGATCAAGAAAATCCTAAAACCTTGCCCTCACAACAGGAATGCTAGGTGTACACACACACACACACACACACACACATACAAACATGGTGGTGTGATTTGATTCAAACCAGCACAGGGTTAAAAGGACACACACACACACACAGGTTTTGCAAAGACATGAATATACATCCATCTGCGACATGAGGGACCCGGGCGAGTGGAGTGGCAGGGTGATGGAGCCGAGTGCACGCCGCCCGCCTCCCCCGTAGTTAAACAGCGTTCAGCATAAGTTATGCAAGTGCCAATCACTCCAAATGTAAAGTGCAAATTAAACTCTCACGCTCAAATGCATAATTAGTCCTCTGACTTGGCAGTGGGGCGGAAACGATCCAGGGTGGAGAGATGAGTACTCATGCAGGTTTTCTTTTTGTACACGTGGGTACACACACAATGTTGTTACAGCGTGCTGGAGAGGGTCACAGGGCAGAAGTAAAACCTCAATTAGTCCCTTTTGTATTGATGGCTTTCAGCTGACACCCAGACCACATAGCCATTCAGACAAAGACCGCGCTGTCTAATCCATAACCATAAATCAATAGATTTTTAAGAAGCAGGGCCACGAGGAATCAGCGGATGCAGATTCCCCGCACATTTTGAACAAAATTGATCAAATAAAACTGAAAACAGAATGCAAAGACATCTCCAACTCAAGCAGAAACAGTTAAATACTTCTGGATTCCCACTGAAAACTGGTAAAATAAAAAGTATATATATATATATATATATATATATATATAAATATATACATATATATATATATCTTCAAATTCCATTTGGGTCTGTTAATAAGTGTGTTCATCTTAGCCTGAAGAAAACTAACAACTGACACTACAAACACACTGTTGCAATGTTCCTTCATTGCCATTCACACACACACACACACACACACACACACACACACACACACACACACACACGCACACACACACACTAGTTTATTTTGACTCAATCCCACACACAGCTTCCTGCTGCTGTAAACACTCACTGAAGCACCAAATGTAGATTAATCCGCTGCTGAAAATAGTCCCCAACAATAAAGTGTTACTGCATTTTTGCAGAAATTATTTGCAGATATAAATCAGCTTCACAATTTGTGTAAATAAAACAATGATGATGTGCTTCATGGCCCATCGGTAAGGTAGTCACTGAGATCCAGATTCACTGTGCCGCATGCACGTTTAAAGCTACGGTGCGTCGTTTCTGCCGCCCCCATGAGGAATTCAAAGTAATGACAACAAAACTGTCCACGTGACACAAGCCTTCTGTGACTGTGCATGGCCATGGAATTTATTGTAATGCACGTTAATTAATATTAAAAAGTTGTTCAGCTCGAACATTAAATCATGATAAATAAAATCATGCCTACAATAAATTATTTTAATAGCTTAGTAGTCTTTTTTTTAAGTTTCGTTTTCTTTATTTTTGACAATGGATGGGCTGGAAAGGTGGGAGAGAGATGGGGGGCCGCAGGTCTGACTCGAACCTGGGCTTGCATGGGGTGAACGCTCTTACTGGGGGGGGGGGGGGGGGGGGG
>NC_048417.1:28362282-28363423 GCF_013103735.1 Etheostoma cragini | reverse complement strand
GGGGGGGGGGGGGGGGGGGGAGGGATTACTGCCTCTTGTTTAAGGCGGCTGTCATAACTCACAATTCTTTGACTTTATCTAATATTCCAATTACACTGCTGCATATTTGACGGTTTTTTAAGAGCAGTTCTCAAGGACAAGACTGCAGCTCCCATCAGGCCTGTGTTAGGTAGCGGACTACAGCAGCGTGGCTGAATGTTGCACCGTTGTCCTATCACAGCCTCCCCCTTGGATTTTAAATACTCAGCCTTCTTGAGAAGGGAAGAACTCTCCACCTGAGATATTAAGTAAAAGAAGCTCAGTACTTCAGCCGATTAGGGAAGTTTAGTCCAGCAGGACATTGATGTTGAAGAGACATTTTGATCATGACTTCATCATGTTATGCTGTATAATCGCAGAGAAATTAATCAGCATAACACTTATTCATTATTAATTATTCTGTATATTATCTCCTTCTTTCATTCCCACTCGTTGGGCCTGTTTTCATCTTGGCTCTAAGTCTCTTTCGGGTCTATGTATGCCACTCAGCAATAATCCTGGGAGAAGGTAACAACTCAACCACAAAGTAGAAGCTGGTTAATCAGATTTTTAATTTTTCTGACAGTTCTATATGTATCTATATGGGCATTGGGTCAAATGCAGCAAGAGAATATATTCAAAGAATTGGTGCAGACCAAAATAGAGCAAAAAGGAGAGCAGATATTAGACTCAAAGTTTTCTGTTGACGAGTAAAACTACGCTTGTACTCTGTTTTATTTTTTTTTCACTGAAGATTTTTGGGCATTTTAGGCCTTTGATTGACAGGACAAAAGGAGAGGGAGAGGGGAATGACTTACAGCAAAGGGCCTAGGGTCGGAATTGAACGTGGCCACTGCGGTAAGAACAAGCTCCTTACCAAGACTATTTTTCAAAGGCACTTAGTGCTGCCAAGACGATTGTGATTGGTTCAAAGAAACGCCAATAAACCAGAGAAAATATTTTTCCATCCCAGAATGCTGTGTGGACTAACCAGACCCTCCTCCGCGGCGCTGTGGAGGAGGCTAATACTGTATCTGAAGTCTCTTTTATATAGACCTTAGTGGTCCCCTAATACTGTATCCGGTCTCTTTATATAGACCTTAGTGGTCCCTAATACTGTATC
>NC_048417.1:28305748-28362182 GCF_013103735.1 Etheostoma cragini | reverse complement strand
CTTAGTGGTCCCTAATACTGTATCTGAAGTCTCTTTTATATAGACCTTAGTGGTCCCCTAATACTGTATCCGAAGTCTTTTATATAGACCTTAGTGTGCCCTAATACTTTATCTGAAGTCTCTTTTATATAGACCCTAGTGGTCCGCCGAGACTTAAAACCTTAACTACAAGCATATTTAAAAAGAAAGTTCTGTTGAATTGTAAAAAAATGGTTAACCTTCCTTTATTTTTCTTGATTTTATTCTGCAAAGCACTGCGCTTTACAAAGCTCTGATTGTAACATTGTTTGGCACAAAAACAGGTTTTCATGCAAAACAGTAGCGTATTAATTCGATGTTATAAGCCACGGGCCTGGACTGCAAGTTTAATCTATTGTAATCACGCATGCTGAAGCGTTGAAATATTGATTGATAAGAAGAAAAAAATCATGTGCAGACCTGAACACGCTCTAGGCCTGACATTGGAATGATAGAGTAGCCAACATGGCCAACAGCACTGGCCCTTTTCCAAAAGACTAACCACTAAAGGTAGGTTTCCTGTAGCATTTGGCATTGATGCATGAGCGGGTTTCCAGCCCGAAGGCACTGCTTCTCTAAAACCCAGGCTTAGGTTCGGCTAAGCAAGACGTATCTTTGCTCATTTGGCGTCTGAAAACCCAGGAGACTAGAGAAATGATATATTTCAATTCATAATGAAAGCCAGCGTACAATTTCTATTCAATTGCATTTTCTTTTGCCCAGATCAGTGAAATTCAAGCTCCTCCATTCATTCCCTGTGAACAGGCAGCACATACCAAAAACACCAAGCCAATTTACAGCAATAGCAGAGAGAATGAAAACAAGAAGGTGTGTAACAGACAAGGAAAAAAAAAAAAAAACACAGGATCTGGGATTTATTTGGAAACGCACCGGTGGCAGAAGAAAATGGACACCCGCTTCCATTTTGAATTCTTTCAGTCCAGACTGCATACTCCGTGACTCGCAGACCTTTTCTTGTGACCCTTGGCTGCGGATAAGAGATTCTTGAAGACGGGTGAGAAACGTGCCTGTGGTGGATATAGAGAAGCGGAGAGGCCGTTTTTTTTTCTTTTCTCATTTACTTTCATACTTGCGAGGTAGTATATAAGCCACTCAGACCGCAGGGCCAATTTCAGGTGCAATATCCTGGCTGGCCAAAAGCAGCTGTGCTCAGAACCTTGAGCCGAGAGGGGCAATACCAAAGCAAATGGAGCGAGGCTTGAACTGTTGTCCATTTAAGATAACACATGGTCACATTTCATGGTCCCATGTCATGTGGAAGTTCTCCGAACACACTTTTCTTTCTAAAGGAAGACGAGAGACATGGGTTGCATTGAGCCAAAATGAAGCCTTTTATTTTTCCAGTTTATAATAGGGGTGGGAAAAATATATATGGTGATCATTTTTGGGGGTTCATAGAGTACAAACTCCATCATAGAGTATCTGTAGACTCAAATAGGGACAAAGGCATATTGTCCCAGCCCTAGTAATTCATAAATTAGAGTCTACAGTATAGATGCTTAACTATTAAAAAGCAAAACGTACCAGAACAATAGCTAAAGTTTGTTGCATGTGTTTTTGCGTGACTCCCTTCCTCGTCCTAATGGCATGCAAATGATATGCAGAGCCAGTTTTCTTGACATGTCTGGACCTAACTGTTACATCTCACCTTTAATTTACTCTGACACATAAGCCAGTAGACTGAAGGCCAACAGCAACATTTTCAAAGTCATTTCCGAGTCAGGTCTCCAGACCAGGGCCCAGTCCCCCAGTGGTTGCAGGCTGGCCCAGGGGCTGCTACGCTGACCTACTAATCAGCCAGTTATTCCCTAAGTAGGAATCAGCCTTTCTGGGGGGTTGTGGCAGCAGTTTCTGGAAAGGCGAGAAATGTCCTAGCTCTGCAAATCAAAAGACACAAACCCCATTTTCCAATCCCTGTAACCAAAAGCAGTTCATATGTTTTTTTTTAAAATATTTTCAGCAAGCTCCTTCCGACAGAAAATGCACTGTGGAATGTTCGTACTTCTACACAACATGTAAAATATGATATGGACACAGGTAGGAAGGTACACAAATGCATCATCAAGAAGAAGCATACGGATACTTTACCTAAGTAAAAGTACTAATGTGACAGTGTAAACAAAATACTCTGTTACAAGTAAAGGTCCCGCATTGAAAATGTTACTTAAGTGACAGTATGTAAGTATCGTCAGGAAAATATAGTTAAAGTATTAAAAGTAAAAGTACTCAATGCAGAACAATCTTCCCATTGTAGTAACTTTACTAGTTACTAGTAACTAAAGTAACTAGTAACTAAAGCTGTCAGATGAATGTAGGGGAGTAAATAATTTAACTACTAGTCCAAGACGAGTCCGAGAGAACAGAAAACCACTCTAGTCCCGACTCTGTTAAAGAAACAAACCGAGAGAGAGAGAGTGAGAGAGAAAAATCATGTGTATGGTCTGAAATATGTACCACCAGAAACTGCATTTTAAATGAATACATTATAGGAAAATTAAAGATTGTGTAGACTCCTCCTGAAATCTGAGCGTGATTAATAGTCATTACAGTAGTACCATTCATTCGCACATCACAGAGAAAAAGAAAGTTTGTAGTAGAAGTAGTATTTTTGGAAGCAAACCACTAAATACAAATCATCCCCCATGTGTAAGGGTTTAATTTTCACCTGGCTGTGCATGCATTTATATCCAAAGATTGTAGGTGTTGGGGTATGGAAGGTACTCTGGGGGGTTTGTGATGGCAAAATTAGCGTTAATCAACAGGATCCAAAAAGGTCTACCTCCGTAGGGACCCTTTCCGTAATCTTTTACACGTTAACAAAAATAATCTGAGCCTGTCAGCGGTCTTGCTTGCTACTGGACCAATTAGAAAAATTGTTGTTCTCATCAGTTGCGTAGACACAAAACATGGGAAAATAGCAGGGCTATGACATATGAATATGGAATCAAAATCGTGACATACAGATCCACGAACCAAACACACCGCACACATTTACATCCTTCATATGGTCTTCCGGTCAGTTTGATCCACCTACACAGAGACACACAGAAACATGCCCACAGACACAAACACACATGTGCAAGCACAGACACGCACACACAGTTGCATATTCATAATCTGAGCCCTGAGAAGCTCTCTGCTCTCTCTTTCCCAGCTGAAGCCTTGCAGCACTGGGAGAGTGAGGCAGAAGATGGGGGTGTGCTAGCTAGCATAATTTTGGAAACATTATTTTAAGGTACAAAAAGTTTCTTGGTGTTGGATGTTGAAATCAATCATTATCAATAAATAAGGTCTCGGTTGTGTGTTTTAAAGTGGCATGTAATCAATAACAAAACATTGACAATGACAAAAATAATAACTCTCTTCCCAACCCCACACCTTTACCTTATGTAAAACTAGTCAGAGCTCAAAGACAGGGAATCAAATTGACACTTGGCTACAACATAAGTAACATCATAACAGGACATAATAAAGCTGGAAGTAGATGCACTATATATGCTAAATCTGAAATCTTATGAAGAAGTTTTTACTGACAGGTAACCTAGTTTTACCAGCTCAGAGGTGCGTGCCGTAGTCAGGCTATGCATTCATAAGTTGTGGCACACGGGACTAAAACTGAAATCCAGTGATTATTTTTGATTTTGTGGATGGTCGAGAGTAATAGAGTGAGGAAAGGAAGTGGTATGGCTTGTGTTACACAAACAAAGCTCTGCAATATTGAATGCATGGGAAATGAAATGTGCTCATGCAGGTAGAGTCTTCCAGCGGACCTAGTCTTGACCGGTAGCACTGCATCACTTCTGCTCCTCCACTCATACATTTTCTCACAGCCGTCTGTCTGCGGCTGCATATAAATGGGAAATTTTGACGGTGCAGTCGCAGTCGCCGCGACTGCTTCTGCATTTGGCCGGGCTTTTTTATTCTAAGTGTGGGTTCTGAGATGCCTGGTTATATGTAATGCCCTACAGAGCGGATTGCATATCACCAACCCACTCTTGGTTTGGATCTACATAAGACTACTTACACATATAAAATGTGTTTATTCTATTAGGACAATGCACATTAATCACAATGCACCAGCGTTTAAACTCAACATTTCCGTTGATGGTGAAGTGAGACAAGGTGACAAGTGGGACTTCTTTGGGAATATTAATGTTGTTTCTGTCCTCATTCATCTCCATCCTTCTTGCACGGGTGCTGCAGTTGACACACATGTAAACGCGATTTTGAATGTATCGCATTAACGTTATGGGGCCACCCTTGCCACCCCCCACCAAAAGAAAAAAACGCCTCTGAAACTCTATGTTTCATTTGTTTTTCACCATTAGCTTCTGCAATGTAGAAGGTGAGCTACCCATCCGCAGACACGGCCTCCTCGTCAAACTTCCTGCAGTACATATGTCCACAGCTGTTACAAGATAATCTGTGGTGTTGTCCTGTGATTGGCAGGTCACAAGATCGTCCCTCCACCTCCCCGACGCACACATCCGCCTCTTACTCCCGGCCTCTTCGCTGAATAAACACAATCTCTCAGTCCACATCAAAATAGCAGGAAGAGTGTCGTAAAAGTGTTGAAACGTTGGATGTGAAAAACTGCACTTGCAAATGGAAAAAAAAGGAAATTCTTATTCTTGCCAAGTCTAAAGAAAGACAGCAGACTTCCATATGGAGCTGTAAAGGATCAGCCTATGAGTGACCCACTGATTGTGAATCATGCTGTTATTGTTCTTTGCACTCAGGTGTGGAGTGAAACCTGATATTATCACATCTGGCTAAGCGGGATACAGTGTGTGTATCGTCATAAGACCTTGCAAGTGAGGAGATGTCTGATTTTCTTCAAAGATCTGTTTAGGGTTACCATTTTACTTTAGGGATAAATATGTTATCCACACCAACTGAAAGCAAAGAGAAGCGTTAATAGGAAAATGTCCACAATCACTGCAAAGAATTTGCACCCATGTGTTAACAGGACTTCCATCATAAAGCCAGGCCTTTAAATTAACTGCTTCCCTTACCAGCCAACATGACTATTACATTTTTAAAGTTACCAGCCAATCAGATTTTCCACTATGCAATTCTTTTCATAATTTTGACAAATTTCTGGGCACTGCCAGGTTGCTCTTGAGCAAGGCACCTCACCCCCCAACCACGCTGCTCCACTTACTCTGGCATCTCTCCATTTGTGCATGAATAGGTCTTGAGCATGTGTGTGTATTTCAGGTTTTCTAACGAAAACAAAGTGTAAATTGGAATTTCCCCACTGGGGATCCATAAACAGTGTAAATTATAAACACAGGATTAGCCCTAGAAGCAATGTTGCCAGACAAGGACAATTTTTCAAAGCTAAACGCACAGAAAACTGTCCACATTTCTGGGGGGAAAACAGACCAATCTTGCACATTGTTTCTGCAGCTAAAATTTTCGTCTTAGCGTTACTTAATCCCAGTGCTGTATTTGACACTGTCAACCATGACATATTACTAGACCAATTGGAAAACAGGGTTTGGTCTTTCTCGCTCTGTACTAAACTGGTTTAAATCCTGCTTAAAGAATAGGGACCACTTTGTGTCTATAGGTAATTATGCATCTGAGCACACAAATACAGTATGATGTACGGAGTTCCCCAAGGCTCCGTTCTTGGGCCTCATCTGTTTAACATCTGTATGCCTCCACTGGCTTCGATTATGCAAAACACCAAAATAAGTTAGCATAGTTATGCAGATGACACACAAATGTACAAAACCTCATCGCCAGGGTACTATAGACCAATACAAAAACAGACTAAGTGCATCGAACAAATTAACAACTGGATGTGCCAGCACGTTTTTAAATTACATGAAGGAAAAACTAAGGTGGGTGTTTTTGACAAAAACTTGTCCATGCTTTCATCTTCAGTAGACTTGACTACTGTAACGCTGTTTTTACAGGTCTCCCTAAAAAATCTATCAGGCAGCTTCAGCTGATTCATAACGCTGGACGGGATCACATCACTCCAGTTTTGAAGTCTTTTCACTGGCTTCTGGTGTCTCAAATAATTGATTTCAAAGTACTTTTGCTAGTTTATAAATCACTGTACGATTAAGGGCAAAAATACATTTCTGATCTGCTACTACACTATGAACCACCCAGACCTCTCAGGTGGTCTGCGACCGGTCTGCTTTCTGTCCCCGAAGTCAGAACTAAACAGGGGGAATGAAGATTTGTTTGCTTCATTCATCACCGTCCAAACTGACTAGCAGCTTTGCAATGTCATGACAGTTCTTGAAATTGTCAGCTTCAAAAATCATGACGTGTACATGTAATAAGAGAGAAAATCATGACATGCACACAAATCAATAAATCTAAATAACGTGACCATTTCCCAAACTGGCGTGAGACCAGGTTGGAGTCGTAGGGATGTAACTAGTTCAGTGTGTGCATTTTGAAAGAAAGCCTTTTAAAACTAGTAGAATGGAGTTTGATAGATGTGGGTTTCTACCAAGGACAGGCTAGTGACAACTTCCAACTAAATAAGGTTAAAGTAAAAGTTAAAAAGTGTATATTTATATATAGAAATATACAGATAAAGTTCATCAGATACCCTTCACCATACCTAGAGATAGGCATGGGGAACTTTCCATAAGATCATCTCTCAATGCAAATCAAACCAGCAATTAAGCTAACTGAAATAACACCATGCCAATCTCTAGGTGTGGTGAATGGTATGTGATTGAGGGGGGGGGGGGGATTTTAATTCCAAAGGCCAAGGGAACTTTATCAGGATGCATAGTTTCCTGGATCCATGAAATAACTGGCCTTTAAAAATAAAACTCTGCATGCCTTGAGGAGCTACGTATTTAAAAAAAGAAATAAAAAAGCACTCTACAATTTACCTTGGACACAAAACACCCTCAGGATTATCCTGAAAGTACTTACCTCATTGTCATTGTTTGATTTTACACTCAGTGTGCTTGAGTTGTGGACAGAAAAATGTGTCACTGTCCAAATACTGATAGATTGCATGGTACTATGTGTCTACATGTTCATCTCTTTGCATTTCCAGACTGAAAAACCAAAGCAAACAGGTTTACATGCCAATTACAAGAGCAACCTGCTCATTCAATGTTTCTGACAACTCCCAACAAACCCCATTTTGGATGCCACACACACTCAGTGGAACCACCCTGCCGTCACAGCCCTTCGGTTTCACCGACACGTGTGAGAACAGCAGCACCCCCAATCAAATCCCAAGAAACAAGACAAACCTTCAGGCAAAACCATCCCACACCTGACAGCATTGGGCTGGAGACGAGAAAGCCTTTAATAGTTTAGTGCATAATTACTGCTTGATGTTGACAGCATGCACAGAATAAAAGACGCATGATTAGACTAGAGCATTTCGAGCACAAGGCGCATGTAAAAACACACAAGCGTGAATTACAATGCAGTTTTATTGATGTGAAAAGTATATACAGCGGTGCAAACTGCTCAAACAACCATATACTGGAGCAGAGGAATCCTACAGAGAGGAAGACATGGAGGCATGTGCATTCCCCGTCTCCCCGTAGAGGGCCTTCTGAGGTGCGTTCAGAAACAACGCTGTCATCTTTGTAAGCTGACACTGTTTGTCTGCGTTGGTTACTCACTTAAAAAAAGGCTAGACTACTGTCTCCTGACAGCCCCGTCCTTGCATTGCGACTTTGGTTGATTGACAATTGTGTTTTGAGACCAAATAAAAAAACGTAGCTGAGCAGGGCCCCCGTCGCCCTGTTGGGTAGCGCCGCCCGAAACTAGACGCATTCCCAGCTTCTTGGGGAAATATTACACTTGAATGAGTGTAATTGTTTTTGACGTCTCTTGTTCCTAAAAACCTTCCCTCTCTTGCTTTCCCGAGACTAGACATAACAGGACATGAAACGCATAGTTGGATAAAAACATAGTGAAAGTGACAGGCAACTGAAACCAGAAGAGTGGATTGTAATTACTTGTGGTAGTACTTTGAAAACAAGTTTGTTTTGTTCGACAATGTTTTATTTGACTGCTTAAGTGATTGCACGAATGTGTTGTGATCTATAGTTATTTCTGATCACAGACAGGCTTTTGTCTACTCTCAGTCTTGTTGCACATCTTGGTGTCTTTCTGTTTCCCTCTTCCATGCTGTATGAGAAAGATGTGGGTGGTCTCCCGAACTCTGCACAGACAAATGTGTTTGTCAAACAGGGATCAAGCCACAATTTGCCAGTGGCAAGAAAGCAGTTAGGAAAACCTTATGATCCGTGTTGGAGTGTTGTGTCTGTGTTGCATTACTAAACAAAAAGGGGGTAACACCACAACTGTGGTCTATTTTTTTCAATTCAATTCAATTGTATTTATTGCATCAATTCAATTCAGTTTTATTTATTGTATCAGTTCAAACAAGCGTCTTCTCAAGACACTTTACAGATAGAGTGGGTCTAGACCACGCTCCAGAATTTGCAAGGACCCAACAGTTGTAGTAGTTTCCTTCAGAGCAAGCAACATTGCAACAGTGGAGAGGAAAAACTCCCTTTAGGCAGAAACCTGGGACAGACCCAGACCCAGACCCAGGCTCTTGGTAGGCGGTGTCTGACGACCGGTTGGGGTTAGAATGAAGAGTGGAAATAACAGTCCCAAAAAACAGTAGTTTGTAGTAGTTCTTTGTAAGTTGGCTGGAAACTTGTCGTACAGTTGGATCTATTTCATGAGAGATGTTGAGATGCTTCACCTCGTTGTAAGCTTTTTGAAGTTGGTTCTGCACTGAGTCGACCACTTTATGGGTTGGAAACAATCACGTGAACCACGTTGGCCCCAATGGAAATGAACAGGATCAATCGAGCTGGCTCGCATAATGGTAGTCTGGATCTCCCGTTCTCACTCCGAACGTTTGGACAGTGGGTGTCTGCGTCTGATGGGACAAAAACGGCGCAGAAATAAATAATGACATGAAGATACTGTTGTGGGGCTGTTTATTGATCTAAACCGCTGCTTCAGATTTATGCACCCAGAGCCACTCTGTGGTTATTTATACCACAGGTAATCATCAAGGTTTTACCATGGGGGCTGTGTTTTTTTTTAATAAACAAATTAATTTTCTCGCAGGTGAATATATATCCATGACCTTCCGCTTCCAGGATCGATCCGTTGCCGCTGGACATTCTGCCGTTTGGCATTCTAAACTAGATTGGGGTTACGTTTTCAGCTTCGCGTTCCCTACATACACCACGGTCCACTTCCAGGATCGCTCCGGTTCCACCTTAAATTCCACCTGATGTCCCTTTTTTAGGCCGGATATCCATTGCTTTGGCTTTCTTTGTTTTGGTGTTCTAACCTCTGGTGGATTTCTGAGGACTCTGGTTACCTGGTCCTCAGATCTCTGCAGGGTAAATCCAGACAGCTAACAAGACTATCTGTCCAATCTGAGGACTATGGTTACCTGGTCCTCAGGTAACCATAGGCAATGCAAGACCATACAAGGGTTTCTTGACTAAGTACTGGCTCTGAAACATTTTGGATGGATGGAGCTGCTGTGGTTACCTGTGACTATGTTGTCATGGAGATAATAATAAATGCTGCCTAGATTTAAAAAAAAAGAAAGAATAAATAGAAACATACAACACCCTTGCTTAGCAGGATTATAGGACCTCCAGGAGTTGTTTAAAAAAATAAACACAGGTTATTTGTATCAGGGAATATCAACATTAATAATCATAGAGCCTTGTACGGGTAAAAAAACATGTTTTCTTACAATACTCAAAATGCAATCCATGGGACCTGGAATCCAAGTAGAAAATGCTAATAATGTAGATGAAAAGATAAATAAAAGGCCGCTAAGCACGATGAAATGAATGAAAGCAAGAAGTCAAGGTATTAATATGATTCAAACTGTTTGGCTTCTGATTGTCTTTAAAGTAGATTGGACACCTCTAAAAAACTGACATGTGTATGATATACATCAGCTTGTACGTTTGTAGCATAAATAGTAACATCTTAAGTCCCATTTTGTCTCTGGTAATGATCAAATAGTGAGTGTGTCCTCATACCTCAACGATGATGAGAAAAGAAATACAAAGGGAAACACCATTTGAGGGATGGGTTTTTATCCTTAAGAGTGAACATTCTTTGCCACTAATATAATAAAGTAAGATTTGTGATTTTTATCAAATCAAGAATTGATTAGCATGAAACCCTGTGAACCTTGTAAAACACTTGCTGACTGAGCTGCTGACTCTGTTGAAAATTTCAAAAAGCACAGTGAAAGAGATACTACAGTAGATCTATAGATCCTACTGTCATGGATAGTTACGGGTCCCATGACATGGACCTTAGTGGTCCCTAATACTGTATCTGAAGACTCTTTTATATAGACCTTAGTGGTCCCTAATACTGTATCTGAAGTCTCTTTATATAGACCTTAGTGGTCCCTAATACTGTATCTGAAGTCTCTTTATATAGACCTTAGTGGTCCCTAATACTGTATCTGAAGCCTCTTTTATATAGACCTTAGTGGTCCCTAATACTGTATCTGAAGTCTCTTTATATAGACCTTAGTGGTCCCATAATACTGTATCTGAAGCCTCTTTTATATAGACCTTAGTGGTCCCTAATACTGTATCTGAAGCCTCTTTTATATAGACCTTAGTTGTCCCCTAATACTGTATCTGAAGTCTCTTTATATAGACCTTAGTGGTCCCTAATACTGTATCTGAAGTCTCTTTTATATAGACCTTAGTGGTCCCTAATACTGTATCTGAAGTCTCTTTATATAGACCTTAGTGGTCCCTAATACTGTATCTGAAGTCTCTTAAAGTTACATTTTTGACAGTTTTGTAGCTAGTGACCAAACACAATTTTTAGCACATCTCAAAGTAAAGACTATCAATGCAAAACATGGGATATATGTTTGGCATGAGACTCCAAGGTTCTGGGCCGAATATGGCAAGGAAAGGCCATGAGTGGGGGGGGCGCTATAATCAACGTAGAGGCGTTTTGGCCTATAATTCTACGAATGTAACCGGGAAATTTGCAACTGCTAATTTACAACTGGGTCTTTGGTGGTGACTCGGGCCAGAGGGGCTTGGACCCGGTCGTACCAGCATGCCCTTCTAGTTGTAATTTAACTTCTCTAAAATAATTAATCAATAAAATCAACCCTATCAAATTGCCCCTGCATTATTGCTCTTCTCCATTATTCCAGTTGTCTCCGCTGTCAGCCGGTGAGTCATGACATGAGCTGCAGACTGACAGGAGGAGACAGTTTAGTAATATCTGCTCCCCGTGGCCTCACGTCTGGTTCTTAATGGCTCTTCACAGCGGTAATGGTGCTGGGGTTAATGTTAATGTGGAAATGACTCTGTGTGTGTGTGTGTGTGTGTGTGTGTGTAGCTGAGGGTCGGCCCGTCCTTCATCCCTAGAGCTGTAGCTTTTCTTTTCAGCTGGTCTCTCCTTCTCTGAGAATGGACCCGGCTCGTGCCTTAAGACCAACACAGGCTTGTTCCATTGCCCCCCCCCCCCCCCCCCCCCCCCCCCTCGTTCTTTACCTCTGTCTCTCCCCAAAACAGAAACACACTCCCGGTGATTTACAGGCCTGATAGCCTGCAAGCCCTGGGCTTGGAGGGATCACGTCCGGGCCGCCATCGATCCGCCGTTTGATTGCTCAGTTTCATTGAAAAGACCTAGAGATCCTGAGATTTCACCTTCTCAACGAGAACTGATGTGGGATTAGTGTAATGGGGCTGGATAGTTTTTCTCATGCATCAAGTTTGTATCTAACAGATTAGATGTCTGCGTGCACTCTCCATTTACAATCACGACATGTCATGTTAAGGGATGTGCATCATTTTTTCAGCACACACACGAGCGCAAAGGGGGCACCTGTAGAGGCAACAGTCTGGTGTCTTTATCGCGTCGAGCTAACGTGCAGTCATACACATTTCATATTCCAACTTTATGGTCAATAAATACCTGAGCTGTACATATACTGCTATTTTACTCCATCTGCCTTGGACTGAGATCCAATGGCCATCTGGTTCCTTCTTTAGTCTCCCAAATTGATCTACCACTCAGCTCTCCCTCCCCACACACACACACACACACACACACACACACAATATATATGACTTCAGCATCCCGTTCTCCAGTTAACCCACAGCAAATCAGCCATTTAAGTTTGGGACCTCGGCCAAGGCTATATCTCAGAACAGCAAAAGAGGGAGTGAGGTGAAAATGTGGAGAATGACTAAAAGCATTGGCTCGCAGCCAACTAAACAGTTGGGTTTAAGGTAGCTGCAGCTAACAGCTCTGGGTGTGTGAGCGGAGAGTTGTCACCGTGTACGCATGTGTTTCCCCCAGCTTCCCGGTGTTGAGTTTCACTTTTCATGCTGATGGGAGGAAACGCTGATTTCATTTCAGCCTCCTTTGAGTGCATCTGGAGCTCTGATTTACAAGCCACGATGCTTTGCGATAATACATTGTGGCCAGACCACATTAAGCTATGAGAGCAGGGAGCGTTAAAATTAGGATTCATACTGTACTGCAAATGCAAGTGAGTCGTGAAACAGAGCTGAAGCAGATGTGTTTAAAATGGAGTCCCGGGAGATGAAGTGCAAATGTTTTTCTCTGAAGGAGAGTACATTTTGGCTGATTATTTTTTTACACAGCATTCTTCTCTATTAATGATGCAAATGCATTCAATATGAGTCTCAAGGTGCACATCGGTTGAATGCAACAAAGAGAGACACGCAGAAAGAGAAGGAGAAAGCCCCCCTCTTCCTGACCACACATGCTCATCTCTTCATCTTTGACCATGGATCTCCTAGATGAGCTCTTGCACTTTTATGGCCTATAACCATTCCGGGCTATAACCGAAGATGTAATTATACATTCCATGGCAGAGTGGCTCCTCTCGTCTGTTCTGTCCCATTGAGCTGCAAGGTGCTTCTCAAAGGAGACGGGCCAAAGACGGGCGCCCCCAGAGAATGAGATGCTAAGCTCGTTAACTTTTATCGTTTAGACTCTGAATTTAAACCCGAACGCCAAGTCTCTGCTCACAGTGTTGCCCTACACCAATGTCAGAGGTAAATTGTGGGAGTGCAAAGCTAACATGGAGACAAAATGTGGATTCTGGAGATTGGATGGTTTTCTGAACGTCCCTGTTTGAGAGCGGCACGCTTGCTAGCGTCCCGGCAGCATTGCTATGCCAAAATCAGCTCTTGTGCATTAAAGTGTCCACCGATAACGCACTGGTGCGCAGTGGCGGGAGAAGTCCTTGGGTCGTCCCAGTGGTGGAAGCAACGTCTCCACTCTATAGTATTAATACACAGTATGTGTTGTTCTGTGTTACGTAGGATTTTAACAAAATAAAATGAACTTTGAGTAGCTGTCAAATACATGAAGGGATGAAGGTAACGATTGCATGGGTCTGGGGTGCCTGGGTAGCTCACCTGGGTTTGACTCCAACCTGCAGCCCTTTGCTACATGTCCTTCCCCCCCTCTCTTTTCCATTTCCTGTCTTAAGCTGCCCTGTCAATAAAGGCCTAACAATGTCCTAAACAAAGACAAAAATGATGCGTGGGTGTTGGTGGTATCAGGATTAGCTATTGAAACTGTGTGCATTCAAATGATATTTCCATTGAGATAAATATAGGAATAAAGAGAGCTTTCTTATGCATCAATGGAATGCTAACATGCCATCTCAAATTCCTGCAGAGTTGGAAAAGAAACATGAAAAAAGAGACCCACATGCCTCCTTTGCAGGGCATGCCTGGAGCTACAACCGTATAACAGGATGTGTGAGCAGGAAACATCACTGAAGCATAATGCGAAAAAAGGGAATTAACTCTCAACCCCCCCCCCCCCCCCCCCCCCCCCCCCCCCCCCCCCCCCCCACCCCCACCCCCCCGCACACACACACACACACACACACACACACACATTCAGCCAACCGAATACAGGTAAACATAAAAAACTAACAAAAGCCCACATGAACCAAAAGCCTATCAGCTGTCAGTCAATGTCAGTCAAAACCCTGGACACGGACAACACGGGGTGTGTGTGTGTGTGTGTGTGTGTGTGTGTAGCACCTCAGTCTCCTGGAGGGTATGGAGAGAGCAGTAAAGGAACACAGAGGGCCTCGCTCTGGGGTTTTCACTTCATCCTCAGAAACCATGAGGAATGTTTGGATTTCCATAGGTGCCGACGGAATGACGCCGCGAGCCAATCAGAGCGCGGTCCCGCCGCGTGAGCTCGTGTGCGTCCTTCGCCGGTCAGCTCTCCATTTCTTCCCCTCTTCTTATCTTCTTCCTCACGGAGAGGGGCAAAACCAAGGCAACCCTTTGAGTCCCATTGGCTCGTCCTTGAGTCTTTGCTTTTCATGTCACTTTCTACTCCTACATTTTCCAATGCAGGAATTGTACTCGTAACAGTGTATTGTTACAGTGTGGCACTAGTACTTTTACTCTAGTAAAAGATCTGAATACTTCTTCCACCGCTGTCTCCGAGTGGCCGGTCCAAGGAGAGGCCGAGGAAAAGGACGATAAGGGAAATCCCTGGGAAGTAAATGCGTAATCGGCCTGTGAGGAGTAGCAGTTTTTAGGGGAGTTCAAGGAAGATTTGGCCCTGATGTGGGGCCCTGATGGGATGCTAAGTTCACTATAGATATACTGTTCTTACGTAGAGCTTTTTCAGTCTCAATGACTACCCAAAGCTCTTTTAATGTTTTATACATAGGTTCAGCGTAGAGTGCTTGATCGCGGCATGTTTGTGTAGCCATCTCTTGGTATACCTGGAGTCTCCTTTCATGAACCGTCTGACTCTCAGGCCGCTACCTTGTACTGGGCGGGTCAACTCCCGAGCAGACATCCACAGAGGCCACGGAGACACGCAGAGGGTGGGAGGAAATGATTGGTGGAGGGAGGGGACTCTGGATAGAACCGTTGGGAGGAACGAAGCGTCGATGGGAACGTGCCGGAGCGTGCCTCGGCTCCAGAGACGGAGCGCAGAGAGAAGCAGAACGGGAAATGATGAGAGTTCAGGGAAGAGCGCAGAGCTGTCAGCAAAAATGGAAATAAAAAAAAGGGCTGCGAGTGGCCCCGCAGCAAGTCAAAGTGACAGCCGTGTAAATAGAATATGCTGCGATTGAGGCATAATTTACCCAGCCCCTCCCTAACCTAAGGAGAAAATAAAGCTGACAATTTGTCCTTTGAAGGTTAAAATGAGTCGTTTTTCCGAGCTTTCAGGAAGAAAACGGCCTACAGTACGGGCACTGTGAGCAGAGCCTAAGCAGGCTCATGAAGCACTTCCTGCACCGCTGCCTGGCATATATATATACACTTCACATTTATGACATTTAAACGGAAACCAGATGCAAAGGGCGTTTAAAGCGAGGTCTGATCCGCCGCTCGGGGCCAATGGCTCAAAAGTGTGAACGCTGCCTGCGCTCCAACGTGGAGTCAACTGCAATCCAACGAAGAAACCATAAAGAGCGGACAATCATGGACTCGTTATGAACACTTGAGTGTTTAATTCGCTGTCGTATGGCGGTCAAGGACAACAATTTCCGACACAGGCGTAGATTTCGGGATATGTGTCCCCCCCCCCTCTCCCCACACCGAACAGTTGGTTTAGTCCACCTCGAGAAATATCGTTGGTTTTGGATTGGAGATTACGTCCACATCCTCACGGATTTTTTCATTTTTTTTTACACTTTTCTTCAGCCCTGTGACGCTTTTTCTGTTGGTGTTTTTCAACTTTTTCAGAAGTTTAGTACAATTACATTTAAAGGAGACCTTTAGCGTCAATAACGACGACGAAGGCTCCAGGCCAGGCGTCCATGGTTCACGAGATGGGAGTCCGAATGTGTTTACCAAAGCACAGATTGTGTAATCATTGTGTTTGTTTTAAGTGGTGACAGGTGATGGAGGATCCAGAGGGAACTTTGAGCGGATGAAATTATGCCAAGCAACTACAATATTGGATTTTAGGAGCCTTTTCCACCCAATATTTATGTTTATTGCAAATAAACAGATGCAGCTTGAACACAGTGAAACAATTATGTGTATTTTTTTTCTGCTGTGTGTGTGTGTGTGTGAGAGAGAGCTAAAAGAAAATACTGCTTGAAAATAACTCTCCTGTGTTTGTTTTCCCCCATTTTGGATTTGCCATATGTGCCATTGTAATAAATACCAAATGACAGTTTTAAGGATTTAAAAGCTGACAACTCCTGATGCACCGTCCTGTATCTCTACCATCTGGTATGTACAGTTGATGGGAACAATAGACGGGGATTTTTTTAAATGATTTCTTTTTCTTTTTTTTTTAACAAAAGACATTTTGACACGTCACAGTGAGAAAAAAAACATTCATCACATTTCAATCCTAAAATGAACAATGGCTGAATTCCATTTAGCTGCTTTGGGTATTGTGAATGCTGGCTCACTGTCATGGCTTTGGCACACTTCAATGATACAGTACTGCTCTATGTGTGTGTACTGTGGGCGAGTACGTCATAGTGAGTTTTAAAATGCCCTTACTGTGTAAGTGTGTGTGTGTGTCACTACGTCCATTTCATTTGTGGAAACCTTAATAAGTGACCTGTACACCCCAATGGAGGACAGGATCTGAATTCACAATTTTTAGTTATTGCAGTAAAACACCAACAACATGAAGTATTTCTGATTCTGATTTAAAGGGAGTTAAGATCAACACATTCTCACTCCAAGGCGTCAAAAAGCGCCACTTCGTCGCGTGCCTTTGGCGTAAGGCAGACAGATTAAGTCATCAGACCTTATCCAGGAACCAGAGATCCAGTGTCCATTTTCCCACTGCTTTCATGTGGAACCATCAGGATCCCAATAACGTGCAACCTACCGCCCTGCTCCACCATACCCGGCTCTGCTCCACTCTACAGACAGAGAGAGGGGTGGGGACAAGGAAAGGAAAGCCACAAGGTGCAATCCAACACCCCTCAGGAGTTCTCTCCCACTGAGTGGGAGCATTGTAATTTACAGCAATTTGTATTATAGAGCACCAACCAACTTTATCAAACTAAAAGCAGTGAAAATTTAAAGATCTGCACAAATCATGTGTGAAGTAGATAATCATCAGCTGACGGTCTCCAAGGGTTCTTTCAAACGACACGTTCTCACTCCCATTGCGTAAAATGAGGATGATTGGTCAGGTGGAAAGGAACCCTGGTCCCCTGGGTCTTGGGTTCTTTGAACTAACCCCCCCCTTTGATATAACTGAAACATGGACATGGACTGGTGGACCGGTAGGTGAAAGCTGTTATAGAAAAAGTCAAATGATTAAAATATTTAATCACGATTAATCGCATCAATGTCATGGTTAACGCGCACATTCTGACCTGTTCTAAATTTCTCTTGATTTCTATTTGTCCCATTATTTTTTCATTTCAAACGGCGTGTGTGTAGCGCGCCTGTTGTTTTGTTTCCGGTCTAGCTAGATACTGTAGGTGTTGTAGTTTTTTAACGTTGCTAGTTGTTGCAACTGCAAAGAAACTGCAAAATCGCTAGGCCAAAAGGAACAATAATCCCGCAATAAATAACATACAGGGAAAAGGAGATCACTTACCAGGGATAACATAATAGCTCCTTCGGAGTGTTTTAATCCAAACCACGATCCTAATCCTAACTAGTCGTTTTGGTGTGTGATCTTAGCTTTCGTCGTGGGAGAACTCGTCGATTTTGCGGACTAAGTTTAACCACATTGTCCTCGGAAAATACCGCCAGCTCGCGGTGTTCTGTAGCCGGCTCAAAGTGACCTATTATCGGGTAACTGGACCAGCAACTACCGCTGGTACACCGGAGGTCTGTAGCCGGCGTCGCAAAGCTCTGCAGCTGCTCAAACAAGCGTTTTTTAAGTTATCGTACATTTTGGTGTGCATACGTTTTTGTACAATATTATAAGGACCTGTGTATGAGAATGCATCGAAGTACAGATGTATAAATAAGTGAAGAATGACAATTTTTGGCGATGTTGTGTTGGCAGGGTCCCTGGTTCAAGTCCCCGTAGGGACCAGAGTGTGGAACGGTAGCTGGAGAGATGCCGGTTAACCTTGTGGTCACTGCCGGGTGCTGTTGAGCAAGACCCCAAACCCTCCCCCCCCCCAGAGTGAGTTTTGTTGGTTTTCTTGTTTGTACTGAAATGTACATATTCTTACTTATCTTTCATTTTTTAATTTCAACATGTTCAATATGAACTTAATCAAGCAGGGACGGTTTAGCTCCAGATGCACCAGATCACCGGAAGCAGAAGTGAAGCAGCAGCGGGATGTAAATCCTAATCTTTAAAGGATGTCATTTACATTTCTTCAAGAAAGGAAAATGCAAACATGACGAGGCCTCGCACCTGCATTCTAATCCGCACGCATCTACAAAGACAGACGCCGTTTTCTGTTGACTGTCGTGTCCCAGGAGACAGCCTGCTGAAGAAAGTCAGATACAAAAAAGAAGAAAAGATGAGTTCCCCCGGATATAAACATTCACAAATATGATCATGTCTCTTCTGCCACAGAAAACGCACCTCCACATTTTTATTTTTTAAGATGAAAGCCAACAAAATCCTGATATTTCTGTGGCGTAGTTACAGGAAAATGACATCTCGGTAAATTTGGAAAGCAGGTAGAGATGTTATTGAAATAGCCTGTGAATTTTTTACCCCTATTTTTGCCTCTCTCCCCCTTGCTCTCTGTCTTTTTGTTGGATATTAAGTGGCTTTCTGCCCTGGTTTAATTTGGAAGCGACCCGTAGCTGGGGTTTCTTTAATCCCACTAGATTTATGGAGTGGAGGCTGCTGTCACAGAGCGAGAGTGCAGGCAGCAGCCCCGAGGCCACAGAACTCGAGAGAGGGAAAGGAGGTAGAGAGAAGTGGAGAAGCCAGCCCCCTGCCAGTCACCCCTAGCACTTTTATTGGCTCCCATTAAAGCACTTGCAGTGAGACTGGTAGGGGAGGCCCTTGGGCTCCACTCACCCTTATCCACTTTCAGAATACCTCGAAGCGCTCGGTCAACATCCCGAGTTTTCTTAAATGCTTTCTAAAATCTCTGTCTTTTTTCCATGTTCTTCGTTCTGGCTCTGCAACTTTTGCATCCCGTGCTGACCTGGGATTAAATCCTGTTTGGTTTCACATAGGATTATGGGGGAAGAAAAGTGGGCACCCGTCAAATCCAAATGAAGTGCTTTCAACAGGATGCAAACAGTCTGTGTACAAGCATATAAAACGTGTCGGAACACGTCAGAGGACTGCTTTCATACACACACAGAGCGAGCAGGGACTCTGAGATTGATGGCTGATCACATTAGTGAAGTGAATGTTCGTGACTCGGTGCGGCGGTGGGAAACCTCTCTGTTTGTGCTCGTTGTGCGTTTGTTTGGCCGGCTGTGCGAGCGAGCGCGACCGGAGGATTCCTGCGATGACAGTTCCGATCAATCAAAGCCTGGCCACTAGAGTGCAGAGTTCAAGAGCCAGTTTTGGCAGGGAGTGGGGGGGGGGGGGAAACTGAACTGGAGTAATGATTGCTATTAGGCAGCTTTATGAATATTTATGACAAACATCTGCACTGAAGAAACGCTTCACAAATGCTACGCAGGACTGCACCTTGGCTGGAGCTAGCTCTCCTTCGGACTGGCTGTGTGAGTGGTGAGCCGGACAGCTGATGTCTGCCAAGCCTCCGGGTCGGGGTCAAAGGTCACAGTCTGCAGGGGCTACAGGACCAAATCCACACACTGAACTTGATTTGAATAGATGTTCCCAAGTTGCAGATCCTCTCATTGCCCCATACATTCAACAGGAGTATATGAGGAAAATATAAAGACTACAAACAATAACCTATTAAGAATCAATGTTCTTTTTAATGAACATGTCTAATTAAATGCACTCAATCCCCTGAAATGGTAATGAGAATAGGAATATGGATGAGTATTAAGATAAAGTTGTTGATAAAGCACCAGTAATCGGTCATGGTTGTTAAATACCTAATTCACGTAGTCAATTCAAGTAATTTTATAAGAGCCGTTCTGGGAATTAAAAAAATAGTAATAAAATGTCAATACATGCAGAATATGAAGATAAGGAAGAGAGGATGTCAGGCCAAAAGTCAAAATTCTCTTATTGTCGAGCTTTAAGGAGAGCATGCTGCTTTCAGAATCATGAATAATTTCATGAGTTCAAGGGATGTCGAGCCTCTTGTAAGTCTTACCTAGATGCACGATATTGGAGAGGGGGTGCAGGGGGGCCCCCAGAAATGTTGTTGAACCTGGTGTCTAGCAAGTGTCTTTTTTCTTACAGCATTGATCTAGACCCTACTAGTTTCTGTGACAACAGAAAAATGGACGGAATCTCAAATTTGAGAATTTAAGAACTCTAAGCCATATATTATTAGTCATAGCTAAAATCAAACTGGAGATTTGAATATATTAACTCTACGTTTCCAACCCAGGTGTAACTGCAGTTTCAGAGTTTCTGCAGGCATCACCAAGTCAAATTTGAGACTTTTTTCAAGACCATTATGAATGCTATTTAAAGCTTTTATCACAACAACAACAAAAATTGTCAAGCTAAATTGTATTGCTAAACGTGCACGTCCCTCATAGCTGAAGAAAAAAATCAGTTTTATGTCTGTGGTATAATCTGAAAGAGACTCCAGGAAGCTGATTGGCTGCATTTAAGTTGGTCACATTTGTAGTCCTAATAGAGCGAAATTGTATTTGGAATGCCGAAATAACTCAAAAAAACAGCCTTTTTAAAAAACGGCCTCTAAATTCCCATGTAACGGTATGTGCTGGTGAAGAGAGTCGGCCGTCAGGGGACTAAAAGAGAGCGGAGGCAGGTGGAGTAATGAAAATAATGAGCTGAATAATATTCCTCTACCTCCTGCTTTGGCAACTGATGCTCACAGTTTCATTTTCATATTTTTACACAAGTCTTTTTCTACAGCTGCCATATTTCCTGTATCTTGTACCTTTGCCCCTCTGTGAAAGAACTCTGCAAATCACTTTAGACACGTTCCTGAACCCAAATGGAAGGATACACTTGCAAATCATCTTATCGTAATCTTCCTAAACATGTCTTGAAGTGCTGATATTCTGCTCATCTACAGGCTCATAATTGCATTTAGAGGTTATGTGTAGAATAGATTTACATGGTTTAATTTTCTAAAAGCACCATATTTTTGTTGTGCTGCACATTGCTGTAGCTCCTCTTTTCACCCTGTGTGTTGAGCTCTCTGTTTCAGCTACAGAGTGAGGTCACACATGCTCAGTACCTAGGTAAGGACTACTAGCCAGTCAGAAGCAGAGTATGAGGGCCCTGACAGTACCTAGGTAAGGACTACTAGCCAGTCAGAAGCAGAGTATGAGGGCCCTGACAGTACCTAGGTAAGGACTACTAGCCAGTCAGAAGCAGAGTATGAGGGCCCTGACAGTACCTAGGTAAGGACTACTAGCCAGTCAGAAGCAGAGTATGAGGGCCCTGACAGTACCTAGGTAAGGACTACTAGCCAGTCAGAAGCAGAGTATGAGGGCCCTGACAGTACCTAGGTAAGGACTACTAGCCAGTCAGAAGCAGAGTATGAGGGCCCTGACAGGACCTAGGTAAGGACTACTAGCCAGTCAGAAGCCGAGTATGAGGGTGTGCCATGCTAGCAGCTAGGCGAGCGTCATAACATGTGTTACAAAGTGATGGACGTTTGTCAAGGCTGGACTACAACCGAGCTAGTTGGAGCAGTTTCCGAACATTGTTTTCTCTGTTTTCACTTTGTAAACCTGTAACATGCACAAAAAGATACATAGCACAACAAAGGAAAAGGGAAAATCCATAAAGCTTAATATGAGCGCTTTAAGTGGCACGTTTAACTGGTTCCATTTCTGCAGAAAACACAACAACAAGCTTAGTCTGTGTCATAAAAGCAGCAGGAGACATGTTATTCAGCAGGAAAGCATTACAAGCCGTATGACTGTCAACAAGTAATGAATCAGTAAAAGACATTCTGGAGCTCAGGCTCACTTAACACTTCAAACCCTCTATATTATTCCCATAATTTCCTTGTAAAGACTTACAACCTATCTGCTGGGACTACAAAGGGAGCTTAACTTTCTTTATGGTGCTTTACTTATTCTCTAACTTATATTTCTCTGTCATCGTTATTAAATATGACCATTTTCTCAGATAATATCAGTATAAAACATAGGGACTGTGGGTTTGTCGTAATCAAAGTCTCTTCAGATAATGGGGAGAGGGGTTATTTAACTGGACTAGTCAAATTTAATTTCAATTCATTTTATTTATAGTGTCAATATGTTACCGACGTTATCTCAAGACATAGGTTACTTCAAAGCTGACCTCAGAGACAAGAACATAAAAAGGACTTCATAATAAAAATCTGGCTTCAAATACTGGACTCTGTTACATAACCTTCATCCCTTCATGCTTTAGAGGTCTAGGGTCCAATCGTGCTTGCAGAATTTAGCAAATCCATTCACAGAATCCAACCGACAACATCAAAAGCCTAATGCACGCAGAGCAGTATTAGGACGATGCCCAGTCAAATTCAGCAGCGAGCATATCACTTTGAATATCAATGGGCCTTAGTTTGCGCAGCCACCTCTCCTGCAAACACATTTAATGGTGCAACTTCATCACAGAGCTGATTTTCCAAGTGAAATTAACCCTGCGTGTGAGAGATAATTACTTTTGATTCTTAAAAGGCCGAAGACAAATTTGGCCCCATTAAGATTCGTTTTGCATCCTCGGTTGGTGGTACATCGTTACAGGCTCGACTCGTGTGTATCAACTGGTGTAGTCTATTTCTTATCCAGTCATAATAAGCTAAACATGTGTAGTTTTTAACAGGAATATGTTAGTTTCCACACAAAATGTCTCTTTGAACACTGATAACCCAAATTGATTGGACAGCAGTATCTCTACTGCGGTCTGATCGGGAAAGAAGGAAACCCCCACTTGAAAATCTGGGGCCGTGCCTTTAGGATTCATCACATTTCCCATTACAGTGGCTGGCATTTGACTGTCTGCCACAGGTGATCTCATTCTAGCTGAGCCTGAGACCATACAATACCATAGGGGGGTTTCCCAGGGGGTCAAACAGGGGCTTGGCGGGATATTGAGTTAATGAAAACCAGCAACACGGGGGATGTCTGTGTCTACAGTAGGTGATAAAGATGGAGACAGTTGGGAACATTTGTGGTTGGGGTTTTATGAGAATGCAGCGGCCCCTGGGAAGTGTTTTAATTTGGTTTGTATGCTAAAGTACGGCGTGGGTGGTCTTAGCTGTTTTCACAAGCTGCTCCTGAAATCAATTAGCATATGTGCTATGTGTCATTTCCTATTTCTTTTAACCCGGGTTCTTACTGTCTCTCATATCTCTGCACATCTCTGTCTCGTAAACTGACACTCAATCACTTTTTGTCAAAAGTTTCCTTCCTGAACACCACTGTGGACAAATTGCAGGGTCAGGGTTTAGAATGCACCCCATTACAGAGCTGGTTCCGCTTAACTTGTTTAAACAGAAACCAAAGTTAATTTTAGAGGTAGCATGATTGCATTCAAAGTCAATGGAAAGACACGAGGAGACTACAATTTCCCAAAATTAATGGCGAAATGTGTACTATTGTGCTAACGTTTTTTTAAGAAAAATGCGTTAGAATCCGTTAGGAATTTGTTTGGAATCAGCTGACTTGATATCCTTCTCACACATTCCCGTAGCGTCACAGGGCATTTCCCTGTGAAGCCTAGCGTCCATGGTCAAAGGGCTTTGAAAGTAGACGGTCATTGGCTAAACGCTGCAATTATGTCCCGCCCATCGACGCTCAGCGTCTCTGGGGGTCAATGGAGGAGTGGTCTGGCCCGGACGCTGGGCTCCTGCGTGATGACTGGAGGGTCTTGATGGAGGGTCAGAACCATGTGAAAATAAGGTGAAAATACATTTACAATAAACTTACCTCAAAATTCAAAGAAAAACTTGCTGCACGCAGTTTTCAGATAGTAGAAAACAGAACAGAAATAAAGTGCAATGCACAATTTCATTCTTACAGTAACTGCTCTACAGTATGTTCAATAGGTTTCTACTCTATGTTGTAGAGATTTATACAAAATTTCAAAGTACACAGTTGCCATACAATGTGTGTTTTAAAGTACATACCCACATCCATGTATCCGAGGCAGCGCCTGGCAGAAGACGCAGCAAAGTGACAGTACTCTGATCCAATGGAAATCCCATTTGTCAGCACTCTAGCCAAATGGATTGTGGGGGCACCAAGAAGGGGGGGGGGGGGGATCCTATTTCAGGGGGAACAGAGTCTATTGGCTGTTTAGTATTTTTCCTGGAACACCTCACTTCTACAATTTGCACCTACTGCATATTATGAAGCCTTTTGTTTCTATTATAGGCAAATAAAAAGGAAGAGTTCTTCAGTTGTTTTTATTGACAGCGACTAACACATCGAGTGAGGTGTGTGTTTAAAGTGATGCCAACAGACCTCCTGTCCTCGTCCCTCCTTCCACCTTTTGTCTGTGAGTAGCGCTCATCTCACGTCCCGGGCAGGCTTACTAGTGAGGCTTGTTTGACCCCCTGTCCAAACCTCTCCCCACTGCTGTTTATGGAGGAAGTGCCATCCAGGCTCTTATTATTCCAGCTGGGCGTGAGCTACCTCTGCCACGCAGCCCGGGCTGTAGAGAGAGAGAAAAATAAGAGATTGCATACACATCCCTGTGTTTGCCAAATATCTTTTTCATCCTTTCTGTAAGATAACAAACAAGGGGAAGTCATTTCACTACAGCTCACTGTCAGAGGGTAGACTTAAAAAAAGGGTCGGATGACCCTTGTGAGAGGGTTATCCGCTGTGTGAGCGTTCTTCTCCGTGCCTGAGGAGGGTGGATCCACTGAGGTGTCAGAAATGAGGTAAGAAGTCGCACGCCAGGGAGTTGGAGGGTCAAACGGGGTTGGGTTTGTTTTTCAGACAGAGACCCCGCCAGCGCCGATCCTTGGGTCTTGACGTGGAGCCGCTTCCTGCTCTGAGGCCTGTGTGCAGGATCTGTTCCAGCGAGGGCTGGCTAGTCAGCAACGGCTCAGGTGATGCTGGCAAAGGGCAAGTTTAACATGGCAGCTCTCATGTGCCCCAGAAACGGTGTTGCGTAGAAGTGATGGCACCCCCAAATTGGTAGGATTTAGAAACTTCATTGATGCAGAACGTTTTTTTTTACCAGCAATAAGTCCCATTGGCAGCAATGTTAGCCAAAACACCTCCCTTAGCCGGACTGTAATCATATACTGGAATGATGTAGCACCCACATCAACGCTGTTTTGGTGGCCACAGCCAAAGTTCTGTGGATTTGCCTCATTCACCTCCATTACTCCTTTAAATTGCAAACAGAAAGCTCTTCCACTGAAACTAGGTTTCAAGTGCCGTTTAATTTATTTCCCTCCATCTAGAGTTTACAGACGGCCTGTAATGTAATATGCTATGTTTTATGAAAGGGTGTGAAACACGTGAATCCACTTGAAAAAAAACTGTATTCATTTGTCCTCAACATGTGTTCATTATGAACTGAGAGGAAATGAAATGCATTTTTTCTGAGCAACTCATGTACAATGTTCAAAGAGACGATACACACCAGCGGTGCATAAGTACCTTTACTCCAGTACTGTACTCAAGTCCGAATGTTAAGGTACTTGTACTTTAGTTGAGTCATGCCACTTTCTACTTTCTAATGCACTACTATCGTCTGACAGCTTTAGTTACTAGTTACTCTGGTTACTAGTTACTTTGGTCAATAGTTACTTTAGATTTCTGCACACCCAGCACATGTACTTCAAAAAATCTGATGTTTCTTATAAAGTAACCTAGCAACAATGTGATGGCCTCCAGGACCAGCTGAGATGATGATGTCATTAAACACACAGCTGATTGGATCCTTTATACTTTCTACAATGGGAGGATTGTTCTGCATCGAGTACTTTTAATTTTAATACTTCAAGTACATTTCCCTGAGGATAATCACATACTTATGTAACCTTTTCAATGCAGGACTTTTACTTTTACATATGTATAATGTATATTTGAAGTTTGAATATATGAAAAAAGAACAAATATTCCGACCTGGCAGCCAGTTGGAAGACCAGCGTCTTCCCAGTAGAGGTTGGTTGCCGGGGATTTGTTGAAACAAAATAGGGGTGAAGGGTCGCCATCAAGTCCGTGTCAAGTACTGCCGACAAAAGCAGTAACTGCCCCTGGATCAAGCGTAAAGACCCCAACTGGGCATCAAGGTAGAGACGGATGGTATGAGGTCAGGTTTAGTTCGGACTCAGGGAGAAGGTCATGCAGACCCCATAAGGGAAAGGGAGGGGATGGCATGGAGGGGGTGCACCTGGGACGCCGGGTACACTGTTGAGGCCTCTGGAGACATCGTGGCCTTCAGTCAGCAAAACGTCGACCAAGCAGGATGCACTAGGATCCTGCGCAGGGTGCCCTAGGATCCTGGGCAGGGTGCCCCAGGATCCTGGGCAGGGTGCCTGGGATGACCCTAATGACTTACCCTACCCTCCGTTGCACCACCCCACACTGACTGCTACTGGTTAGAGTTTCCCACTAAAGGGATTGAAACATCTAGTTCTATTAGCTTTACTGAAGTGTAAATATACATGGAATGAACCTTGAATATATCTATTGAAATTCTGAATTTATAGAAGGAAAATTATTAATCAATTAATCAATATATCCAGCCTTTAATTCCATATATTCAGCCTTTTATTCCATATACCCAGCGTTTCATGCCGCATATTCAGACTTTCATTCCAAATCATTCCATATATTCAAACTTCAAAACTCTATATACAGAATAATTTCCTAAACACCATGCCATTATTTCAAAATATAATGATAATGATAATGTATCTTTTATTAATACCACGTCACATCATCAAAATCCCAATTTACACTCTGTTGTTATTACACACATTACACTTCACACACATGCTCAGTACCTATGCATGCACTAAATGGAGAGATGTTAGAGTGTGTGTGTGTGTGTGTGTGTGTGGGGGGGGGGGCCTGCCCATAGAAAGGCGCCCCGAGCAGTTGGGGGTTCCTTGGTCAAGACAACCTTGGCAGTGCCCAGGTCACCACCATACTTTGGTCCATATGGGGACTTGAACCAGCAACCCTCCGGTTCCCAGCCCAACTTTCTACGGACTGTAAACTGTATAGATATACATCGATATTTATATATATATATATATATATATCAAACCTCCCAAAGTTGTTGTAAACCAGCCCTATTAAGAATGTCTAGGTTTCGATACATTACTGTGTAACACATTTTAGTTTGCTCCTCTTTATTTGCACCTTTTCCTACCTGTCGGGCCGGGCTTTGTGTTTGACACGGTGGTGGAAAAGCTTTCCTGCCTAATTCAGCCACTTAACAACGTCATTTAATGCATTGTTAAACACATTAAAAGCCGGTTGCTTCACAATACCGCCCGTTAATGTAGCGAGTAGAAAGGGCTCGAAGGGTTAGCGCAAAATTAGCCATTGACAGTTAGAATGATTATCTGGATCCAAATTACCTCTGGTTTTATTTATCTTTTTTTCTTTTTTTCATATTCCTCCCTTGTTCGGCAGCCGTTCTGGTCACTCTCCGGGTGGCTGCTCAGCCTCTTTCCTCACAACGACTACTTTCACTTGCAGATGGAGCGACCTCGCCTGACCTCCCTTTACAGGTTCTCACTCGGTGTTTTTCTCCCCGTCTCTCTTTACAGATTGCTCGTAATTAGCCGAGTGAGACGTAGAGAGAAAGACAGAAAGAGTTTTTTTTTTTTTTTTAAATGAGTGCTTCACTAATTGCGTCGCTTTATTATTTTTTTACCGCCTGTATGAAAAGGGGTATTTAGCGAAATAGAAAACAGCTGCTGCATTCATCCCGCTCATTTGTTTTGACTGCCAGCGCCGATTCAGACCCGCTTCTGTTTCTCTGTTTGTGTACCTTTGCCCCGTGGTGCTGATGGTGGTGGGCGGTATGGAAATGAACAGTGCAGGGGATAGAAAGTGCACACTATTATACCATTATTGACTGATACCATCTGTCTATCCTTCCATCCATCCGTTAATGGCGCTCATTATTACTTCCAAGCTCCTCCTGGTGGATCCCGAGGGCGTTCCCCTGGGATCTGTGTGTGGACCTGTGTGTTCTGAGCATAGACTGTAAAAAAAAAAATACCCAAGTGTACCAAAATGCGTCGTTAGAAATCACGCACTCCTCACACCTCTTATTGGTCAGATGTGTCTGGGGGCCTGGAGCAAGACGGTAAATAGAGGAACGAGGTCCTGTGTTCTAGACTAGTGTGTATTTTTTTATCGCCATTGTCAAACTGGCTCAAATCATTAAAATAATCAGACATTGTTTGGCGAGCGTCTGCTCTGGTCACAGCGACTTGGCTCTGCTCCGCCCGCTTCCAGCTTTAGGTCTTTGGTTTGACCCCAGCAGAGTGACCGCAGTCTGTTTCTGTCAGAGAAGGTCTGCAAGCGGTCCCAGTCTGCTGTTCTGCCGCATCGCAGATTGCAAAGCATACCTAACTACAGGAGACATTATCTCAGCCTGGCGGAGTGTGTAACTGGTGCTGTCGGAGATCAAGTTCTCACCACAAACAAACAAACCCCTCCAGAATTGGACTGGAAGTGTACCGAGACCACCTCTTCAAGCAAGTCTCGGAATGCTTGTTTGGTCCGCTTCTGGTGCACAACCGAGTGTGATTGCCGCATTCTCACCTGGCCAAAGGAACCGGACCGAGGGGGAAAACTCAAACAAAATGGAGTCAAGTGTTAAAGGGCCCTTAGTTTGGCCCAGGTCCGGTCCACAACCATGGAGGGGTCGGGATTTATGCAGCCATGTATTCTGTAGCCAGCCAATAATGGCCAACCTAGATATTGTCCAGTGTTGGCTTCACTTATACAGTTGTATCTATTCATCAACGAGTCTACACAGAGCTTAGTTAGATATGTCTGTAAAGCACCATTAAGTCCCGCCTGTGACTACCCATGTCGTTCTTCCCGACTGTGCACATGGGTCAAGACCAGGCCACCAGACTAGTCCAGTCCAGGCCTTCCCCTGGGAATAATTTGCCTTGGGACATACAGTACAAACCCATCCTCCATGATAAAATGGCAATTCTCTGTCAAGTGGATTAGGAAAATTACATGTATCTTAATTCATCCTATCATTTATATCCACTCTCCTTTTGACCACACAAGTCATTCTTGACATGCCGGTCTGTGCTTGCATATATTTATAGTCTGAATGTGTGTGTGAGTGTCTGTATCTGTATCTGTGTGTACTCATTTAAATCTGTGTATTTGTTGAAGTTTCTATGCAAGCTTGCCTGTGTGACACTCATGCTCATTCATATTTACCAGAAACAGTTCCTCTTTGTGTTGTACTGTATGAACCTGACATAGTTTGTATGCTGCATGCTTAACTGTAAACAGATTTTCATGTTCTCTGTTGCAGCCTATGGGACCGAAGAGGCAGGCAGAGGTCGATCCGGGACAAGGGCATCTGCCGAGGGTGTGAATAATGCAGCGCTGCTCTACAGAATAACCGCAACAATACATCATCATAAAGCAAATAAATACAGCGCTATATCCACTCGGTCTGATACAGTCTGCTTCGGGATCCAAAGGTGGGTTGTGGCACTGAAACAGTGGGTCGGCAGACTTGAAATTGATCGATTGAGCAATCTCGAAGGTGAAAGCAGCAGCAACACTTAAAAGTACCGAGAACACATTGTTAAAACCACATTGTTCAAACTGACAGTGACCTTTATCAGGGTCATCATCTCAAACACGTTCAAAGTTCTTTTTCTGAAATGGACTTTCAAAGTGTTTCTTTGATGACCCCCCCGCTGAATGTTGAAGGCTAGAACACATCGCTATAAACAAGAATGGTTTTCTCTAAATCCAAGGAGTGCTGGAGTTCACCTTGGAGTGGTGACAAGAGATGCTTCTCATGTTGCTCATGTGAGAACTCCTGACTCTTTGGCTGAAGCAGAAGTCGTGGTGCCACTCCTCCGTGAAGGCCCTCTCAAAGCTCTTATTTCTGGCACGAGGAGGGACCATCGAGGAGCTATTGGCGAGGATACACAAGACAATCCCTGCAGCTGAAGGAGTTGCTAACTCCACCCAAACAGCCAAGGATTTCACGGGACACTTCAGAGGAACGGGTGTCTCATCCCTCTGAAACACATGTGCTCGTTCCCTATCTCCTCCCATGATTTCCTCTCCCGTGCACCAGCAACCAGCATCTGTCATGAGGTAAAGCTCTAGTTCATGGTCCATACCTCAGTATACATGTGAGATCCCTAGCTTGCATAATTAATGGTTGCAGGACCTTCAATGTGTGTGTGTGTGTGCAGAGCTGAGTGACAGTACAGCAGGAGCACTAGAGGAGAAATGAGAGACCAACAGACCATTAGCTATTCAATATGTTTAATGACAGCAGTTCCTACTTTCATGCTAATACTAATTGCTACAACTAGTAGTATTTTAACACCAACTCATAATTAATGTGAACTTGTACTAGGAATGTAAATGAAGTTCTTGACTTCCCTGTCTGAAATGGCTGCCTGACGGCAAGGTAAAGCCATGAAACAATTCATTCATTTAAGATAGCATCAACCTGACCCAACAAAGACACGTTTAGGCGCTCCTTTTTTACGTGGCTATAATCGCTTCTTCTCCCGTCCCAGTCCACAGCAGTATGTCTCTCTCTTCAAAGCCACCAGACTCCTTTGCACTTTGGCCAAAATGTAAATTGGATTGGAAGTTGGATGTGAATACACAAGGAGCACAACTGGAAGCCACAAAATGATATAAAAACCTCACAAAAACCAAAGAAAAATCACCCTCTTTAAGCTATATACTTGAGCTTCCATTTTAATACAAACCTCTTTTTTTAACCATACACATACAAGTGTATGACACTTCAAAATAAGGCATTTGTACTGAAATATGAAACTCAATCTGAAACCACAAAGCTGCTTTACAGATTATACAAACGGCCGACCTTGGCGAATATGAAATAAAAGACTTTCAGAGTGTGTGAGCACCGGAGTAGGGTGGCAAACCAAGCGTGGGGAATGGGTTTCAAGTGTGAAGTATGTCACTAAAGAATAAGGGAGCAGGACAGTAAAAAGCCACACGCTCATTGTCCCAGCCTTGGCTGTGTAAAGCTCTGGAGTTTCATTGAGAGGATGGAAAAATCAAAAGACAACGACCTGGTAAGAGAGGAAAGCCACTTTCCCTCAGGCCTGAAAAGACAAAGGCGGTGTTTAAGGGACTCTGGCAATCTGGGATTGGACCCACAACAGTTTTCAGACACTAATTTCTATCCAGAGGTAGCCGTCCACACTTGTGATCTGATATACCGAAGTCATCTGCCATGGACACAGAACTCCCTGCAGCCTGATGTTCATTAACAGTTGACCAACAACAAATTTATATTTACCCGGTGGCTAATTTCCTCATTAGCGATCAAATTTAAAAGCTTGTTTTTGTCCGCAATCACTTTCAAGTCTGTGCAACTGCTGCAGGAAGTGATGCCCTTTACCAAAAGCGCACCTTGAACTTGAAGTGGCGCTGTTTACAGCTAATGTACAGATAGTAACTTCTTTCTTCACGTCATTCCACCCATATTGTATACCAGTGCCCTTGACCATAAACAGCCACGGCTATCTTCCTCTAGTATCCCAGCAATGAATCACTAACTGCAGATCTCACTCCAGCCCTAAGGACAACGGGGTTTCACTTAGCATGTTTCTACCGTGTGTGCAGGCTACTATGTGCAGCCACATGAGACACAGTTATGGCCAATCGAAAAGAAAGCTGGGTTATTGATAAAGATATCACAGCGCTCTGGGGTGTAGATATTCATTGCGGGCCAGGTATCTCTCCGGTCTTTTCATTAAAATGATGGAGAAAAAGGGGTAATATGCAAAGCCAGCGCTCCCTCTTAAGGAAAGACAACCTCAATCTATCACTGCCTCCTTCAGCCTGATCTGAGAGACAACCAGGGAGAGGAAGGAGAGAGAGAGAGCGAAAGAGCGAAGGCACTTTCCATCTCATTCCCTCTCCGCCAACTGATTACAGGGCACGAGGGTATCTATCTTTGACACGTCATTCTCAGTGGATGCTCACAGAGTTGATAGCTTTTTTTAGGGGGTTCATTTTGAAATGAAAATGGCTATAAGATTGACATCTGGAGTGAGGAAAAGCAATGCCGGGAGAGCGGTGGGAAAGTCGGGCATTGGCTGGTGAAGAGCATGGGTGTAGAAAAAGGACACAACAGAGCAGAGCTGCAGTTTAAATTTGTTCACCTGGACTTAAGGGGGATTTGTGGGTCTGTGGAGGCTCTACGCAGAGCCGTATCCTACGCAAGTGGCCTGAAGGTAATACTTGTGCATTACTGTGTGCATTGATCTCTTTAAAGAATAGCAGGGCTAGCATGTGTGTTACTGAGCGAGAGAGTTTAGCTTCAGAGTGACAAGTGACTCTAGACATAGCGAGAGAAACAAAGTGTCTCCCCTGTGCTGTTTGACTACGTTAGAAAATCTCTAGTAGTAAAAGTTAACCCTATCCAAGAGATGAGATCGAGTAGGGGGGAATTCTAGGCTTCCAAGACCAGTACCTACGATGTCGATTTAACGCAGAAGCATAGATCTGCCTTATAAGATGAGGTAACCCTTCATAATAACCATCAATCATACATGGTGGATTTATAGTTCGTTCAACTCTAGTTAATAGTTATTTGAGGGTTACAAACAAGAGAACAATGATTAGGGTTTCTTTTTATAAGCAATGCTGTCACTTGTTACTTAATCATTATCTTAGTGTAGTATTAAAAACAATGAGTTTATAAATGCACATAGTGATACAGTACATGTGATGCATAGTTGGTCACCATTGCCCTCCCCGGTAGGAAGTCAATGGAACGGCTGGCGCTAAGCAGTTTTGCCATTTACTCATTTACTTCATTATTTGTTAACAGGAAGTACAAGATCACTAGAAACTAAAGTTGAACTAAGTAGGGATGGGTGTGAAGTGGTACCACAGAGATCAACCTTGCATAGATGCTGGAGGTATGATTGAGCTCTTCTTCATTAGATATCCAGAAGGAGAGCAAACATTGCAGAGAGTGAGAGTGTTTGCACGGGGCACATGCACTGGAAATGGCTTTTTGCTAATAGGCTGACACATTTGCATTCATTAGTAGGCTGAAGTTAAGTCCCAGGCACCTAAACCAGAGGTCACTGCTGTCTGTCAATGGAGAGGTGGCCTTTCTGACGGAGTGCAGTGCTGATCAAATGGCAAATGGATATTTGCTGGTGAAACAAGAACTTCTGTACGGTCGACAACAAGACTAAATAATCTGTGTCTGTCATAGATAATTCATTAGCAGGTTGTACATGTCTAGGCACAGAACGTCTCAGCTTTCAGACATCTTCAGTCACTTGAGGAAAATTAAAGAGCACCTATTGTTGTTATTTTCCCATCCCACATTTTACTTTTGTTTACTCCAATTTCAGCTTTCTCTCCCAAAGACTGCACTTTTTCCTCAGCTACCTGGAAATGCCTCACCCACATCCTCCATCTGTGATGTCATTTATTGAGAACGTGCTCCGTTTTTTCATATTCGCTGCCCGTCGGTGCTGCCTGAGCAAGCACAGCCCACCCAGTGGCTTATTCTGAATTTGGTTTGTGAATCCCAACGGAGTGGGGCCAGCTGACCAATCAGAGCAGACTGTGGATTTCAGGAAGGTGGGCCAAGAGCCCAGACAGAGAACAGGCTTGTTCGAGATGAGCCAGGTCCGCGCAGAATCGATCAACGGCGATCGGCGCCCGTTGCATGCCGGGTAGATTTGGGTCCAACTTGATCCTCTGATCCGCTCTGACGCTACGCACAGGTGGGCAACGATAATCTCACGAGAGCAAGGCGGCCGCAGGTCTGAGACAGCAACTGCAAGATCCAGGTGGACCCATGCGGATCCAGAGCATGCTGGGAAACGCCGGCTTCTCAGCTGATTTAACAGCTGATTGGTTCACAATCAACTGAACATGATGACGTTTTATATAAACTTTTTATTGTTTTTGAATCAGAGGGATTTTAATTGCTATTTGTCTGATTTAAAGACTTATTCTATACAGAACACATGTTGTGTGGCCGGTAGACGTTTAGAAGTCAGAGAGACTAAATCCGTTCAGATCACTGATCATCTCCAGTGTTGTTAATTGAAATCAGCAACAGATCGCATGTAGAGGAAAAGAAGAAGGGGACGGTTGGGTTCAGGTAAAAAAGAAGGTTGTGTATAGTAAAAATAAGAAGCGACGTTTGGGTTTAGGAAACATCCCACCCAGGACACAATCCTCTGTCCAAACGTCCGTATTTTACGAGTTTGGTTGCTACTCACAGTAGCCGTGTTTTGGGCTATGTCTATGTGCGGCCATTTTTTATCCAGTCTGGGTTTTGCCTTAATATATATCAAAACGAGGCCTCTTAATTGGATATGTTACACATAAAAGGAAGTGCTCAAACTACATCTGTATTCATCATTCGCAACAGAAAAGAAAAAAGAAGAGTGCACTGTAGAATGATCAGAGACACCAAGGGAAGGATTGCTATGCAGAATAAAGCGGAGAACAAGATTAAGAGAGGTTTAGTGATTTTCCATGAGGATAAGGAGAGTGTAAAGGTTCGCAATTCAACCGAGAAGCATAGAGAGAGAATGAGTCAAGCAGAACAGAGCTAATCAACTCTGACCAATGTGGAACAGTGGAATTCCAAATCCAGGGGACCATGTTGTCATGTCCTCTGGCCCAAAAAGCCTTTTCCCCACAGACTTACATGGCAAAACAACTGTTCAAAAAGTGGATGGATCTTGTTTGAGCGCCACAACCCCCCACAAAGGGACTAACAAAAGTATTTGGAGAGTGTCTAAGAGCCATCATTGAATCATTGAAATCCTTGAAAACGCCTTCAAGTTAGCGGAGCGCTAAACGGGAAGTAGCTGGCTCAGCTGGCGGAAGACTTCTGTGCGCATGCTCTATGGGCCACACAGTGAGGAAGCAGTGCCGACTATGTGGGGTCTTTTCTGGCTCCATGATGGGTCTTTGATGAATCCCCGGGACCGGGGCTCCGCCCGAATGCATCTATCGTGCCAACAGAGGCAGGCGGAAAACACGTTCTCGTGTCGTCACGTCAGAGAAGACACAAATTGTCCATTGCATGCCTTTAAAAGTGTCTAATTGATATTGGCTTTGGTTGTATGCTCTAAATCAGGGGTCTTCAAGAAAGTTTAAGCCAAGGACCCCTTAACTAAAGAGAGCTGGAGCAGGGACCCCCTACTACATATATATATTATGTAAATGTATGTAGCATTTTAAACTGGGCCTACATAATGTATAGGGTGGCCTAAATCACTCATACATACATTGTTGCATAGAATACTAAGCTATTAAAAGCCTAATAATTGGTAGCATGATTATATCATATTTCAATGTTAAACATATATGTGGAACTGTGCATGGCTACTTCAGAGACTACCATAGGCCAGGAAGCAGATTTATATTTGCTAATACTATGTAGGATTCATATTAAAATAGTTTTTGGAGGCCCCCTTGCATTGACTATGAGGACAGCCTAGGGGTCCCGGACCCCCTCTTGAAGATCCCTGCTCTAAATAGTTTGGTTTGTCTACTGTTACTGTTATTGTGTTTGAAATACAAAAATTAAATGTCACAGTATATATATTTATATATATCATAATAGTGAGGTTATTATACAGCTGTAAAAGCAGCAATGTGCTATTGTGGATCAGAACAACTCAGAGAGTGTGTGTTCAGAGAGTTGTCACACTGTAATTTTATTTTATTTTTTAACTCTGCACTCTTTTGTGAGTAAGAGCTCTTAATGGCAAGCAGCCACGACTGCATTACACGCTGAAAATGGGCCCATAATATTTCCAACCCCAATCAGCATTTTGGTACACCAGACATTATGACATGCATTTCATCACGTAATATGTCCAACGTGCTGAACAACACACTGATGGCTCTCGGCCCGAGACGGCTCTGTGGTTGGGTAGCGAAGCGGAGCACACAAGGTCAGCTGGATGTGCCTTTGCAGAAAACTATGCCTACTATGGAAACACAAAAATAGGAAATGATGTGATCATGTTCGTGAGAAATCAATTAGGCTGCCATGAGGAATTATTATCTTATAGTCAAATACCATAGCCGTTGTGTTGCCCAGTTATGGGCATGCAACGATACATTTTTTCAAAATTTTAATTGCCGTTTTAGAGGGTTGTTTTCGGAAGTCTTTGCTGCATTATCTAAAGTTTTTCTTGCTTTTTTCGAAGGTTCGGAAACTTTTTTCAACATTTTTGTCTGTTTTTTCAACGTTTTCTGCGGTTTTCTGGTTTTTCTTCCCAGAGTTGGGCCCCTGTGTGAAATCTCCTTACCTATGAATTAATGCATTTCAGATCAAGGCCAATGAATCAAGAATGCACCCAGTGTGCTGCTAATTCATAACGCTATCCTCCATCTGCACACACATGTTCTGAGAGGACATTTTACAGAGAGTTTACGACTCACAGTATCAGTGCCACAAGAAGGCAAAATAAAGACAAGAGATGACACTTTAGTGTTCTTAATATTTGGATTTCATTCTTTAATCTTCAGTTTTTGGTACAGGTTAGGTTCCAGGGTACAGAAGGGTGATACCCTCAGTCCTCCGAGAGGAGCTCGGAGCAGAGCCGCTGCTCCTTCACGTCAAAAGGAGCCAGTTGAGGTGGTTCGGGCATCTGGTAAGGATGCCTCCTGGGGGCCTCCCTAGGGAGGTGGTCCAGGCAAGTCCAGCTGGGAGGAGGCCTCGGAGAAGACCCAGGACTAGGTGGAGAGATTATATCTCCAACCTGGTCTGGGAACGCCTCTGGATCCCTCAGTTGGAGCTGGTTGATGTGGCTCAGGAAAGGGAAGTTTGGGGTCCCCTACTGGAGCTGCTGCCCCCGAGACCCAATACCGGATAAGCTGATGAAGATGGATGGATGGATCTTCAGTTTTTTTCTTCCTCACTTTTCTATCGCATAATTTTGTATAGCTGTGTCAGCCACCCTTAGTTAGTATTACTGTACTAAGACCTATCTGCACAGTGCTGTGGAGTAAGGACTAGCTACACCACACGTGCATTCTGGGATATGAGAAAAAAAACGTGCTCTTTAAACCAATCACAATGGTCTTTAAACGTGTTTCCAGCCTCTTAAAATGTTCCAAATGTCATTACCAGTGTCTACCCATGAGCAGTGATTCCCCATCTAATGCAGCCAGATTCACTGTGATCACTCAGAAGGAATCACTGCACATGGGTAGACACTAGACAGATGTTTAGAGGCTAAAAACAGGTTTATAACTTGCCCTGTTTAAGCCTGTTGGGTGCTAACTCTAGCAGGAGGATAACACGGTGTAGACCACACCGATTGGTTTCATTTGTCTCTTTACTCACAGCACTACAAATAAAAAAAAACAGAGCTACATGTTGGAATCAGCCGGAATTCTCCTTTAAATCAAGTTAACTGTTTATGTGCTTCCAATGATCCACTAGTATCACTCTAAAACTGATGCATGTGATCGTCTTGCAGTGGTCTTTATAGGGGCTTCTTTGTGACATACTTCATTTTAAGCATATGCAACAAAAAATTAAAAAGAAAGAAAGAGAGAGAGAGAGATAATGCATGGGGAGAAAGAAAGGTGTAAAAGACAGACAGAGAAACAAATCACCTGTGCTGTTGTAAAAGTGCCATCACCACAGCTGTTCTGAGTCGTGCCAGGAACTCGGAGCGGTATACCCCCCCCCCCCCATCTCCGCCCTTCACCTCCACCATTCTGTGACAGGAGCTATAAGGGCGTTTCACACACACACACACACACACATAAAGACCATATGTCATATTCCCAGAATAGAAGATCCTTACAGATGTGATACCACAGCACTCACATTACATTGTTATTCACTGTCACTCAGTTGGTTTTTATTTTTGGTTTGGTTTGTTCATTTAAGTGAGGTTGAATTTAACGATTTAGTGTACATCCGTGACTTTGAAAAGGGTAAATTTAATTAGATTGTCGAGAGCCAGTAATGAGATTAAAACATGCATCAATTGTCACCTGATAAGCCTGGATAGAAGCCCTAAAGGCACAAACTTACTGCAAAGTACTCCTGACTGTATTTATAAGCCTGCAGAGAGTGATCAGTTCCACAGATAGGCAAATTATTCCAGCAGGTACTTGGCTCAGACCTTTCTCTGGAGGAGTATGAAACGTACTGTACAGTGGTGGCATCATGCTCCATCCTTCATCCAAACCAATGTGGGTACAGCTGGCAAAAGAACTCACTTTCTGTACTCAAGTAGAAGTATAAATACTCTGGTAAAAGTGGAAGTGCTGGTTTAATTTTTCTGCCTCACTGGAAGAAATTGAATTGAATCCCTTGAGTTACAGTCAGATCGGGGACAGTTGAGACATATGCCATTACAGCCTGTTTTGCTTTCCATGTAAAGAAGCATGCAATATAAAAGTCTGGGATTGTGGAGAACACTAACAAGCATGCCGTCAAATCTTTAAATGAAAAACACTTATTAATAATCAAAAAAATGTAACCGCTTTTTTTGTTTTGTCTGGCTTTATTGATACGTATAATTGGGTGGTATCCGCATAATAGCGAAAATTGAGTGTTTCTTAATAATATTGCCTTGAGAAAGCATTACAAATGAATATAATTGGGCCAAGCCCTGAGCCTTGTGGAACGCCATGGCTAAATGATGTAATGATGTTCGCTCCCTCTGGGTGAATTCCGTGTTTTATTAAAGTGATTTGTCTCCTTCCTAACATATTAGAGTCACAGTTTGCAGTTTATCTGTTTTACTACTTTAATTATTTGTATTGTTGACTGTAATCTTCTTATTGTTGTTGTTTTTTAGGTACACAATTATAAGATCAGTCCAGGGACAACGGATGAAAAATAGTCTTTTGGCTAATTATGGTGCATTTACAGCAATGGTAATGCACATTGTCCCTGTTAAATAAATTAATAAAATAAAATAATTAAATAACATATTGCACAATATCGGCCAGCACCCCCAAGACGCTAAGATTCCACACATTGCAAGAGAATGTGGGGCTAAGACTATTAATGATTAGTTCAGGGTGGGAGACAGAGAGAACAATATGATACATGTCATCTGATGTCAATGGTTGTCTTGTTTTTCTAGTCTGACTCCTGTCAGCAATATTGCAACATATTTTTGCCAATGCAACTCAAATGGCTTTTATTTGTTATTGTACCTCTCTCCTCCCATTCCAGCCCCCCCCATTTCTGCAGTTGCTCCTCCTCTCCCTGACTTTCTGTTATGATTGGAACTGACGAGGACAGAGAGTGCTTGCCATTTTGACAGCCAGGGTTTTAGAGACTGGAGTTTATCTGACTCCACGTGCTGACCCCCTGTCTCCTGGCCCTCTGACGCTGGGACGAGACTTCCTAAGTGCTGTGTGTGAAGCTGCAGGGAGGCCTGTATGAGACATGTGTAGTTTAGTGTAGATTGAGAAGCTTTGTCGCTGTGTGACAGAAAAGTACATTACCGGTGCTTTGGTATCCATCCAGTTAATCATATCTAAAGAACTCTAGACCTGAACCAAAATCTTCATGTCCATTCTCAAAGGTGGTTGGCTGGGGCATGCTACCTCCTGATTGGGTGGTGAGTGTAAATACCTGTCTAAGGTTGCCAAGGTGCAACCTATTCAGGTAAGCCAATAGAGAAAGAACATGCCAAACGGATCATGTCTGTCTCCTGTGGTAAATATGAAATTCCACAGAGAGTCTACTTGATAAAGAGTCTACTTGGATCCACTTGGGGATTTTTTGTTCACACACAGATCAAAGATCTGCAACAAGCCATTAAACAATGGGATTTGGACCAAATCCAACTCATAGCCCAGGCCATGTCTCGGTCATTAGGAAGCAAGTAGTCTCGCATTGCCACACCTTCCTCCACTGCGTTGAGGAGGAAAGCTAGTCCACACAGCAATCCAGGATAAGAGAAAAACCTGCTCTGGTTTGTTGGCATTTCTTTATACCAATCACAATCGTCATGGGTGGCGCTAAGCAACAGACAGATTCCTGGTGCCTCTGCTAAATAGCCTCAGGAAGGCTGAATCTGAAGAGATCTGAGGACCAGGTAATCATAGTCCTCAGATTGGACAGATAGTCTAGCTAGCTAACGTTAGAAGCAATGAGACCTCTGAAGACCTCTACAGATGCCACAACTGAGTTATTTTCTGCATTATTGGGACCCCATATACATGGCTGTGCCTTGTATTTCATTGTTTTTACTCCAAATTAAATATATTACAAAAGAAATATTGGATGAGTTCTTTTAGCAATGAGCTGTCATTATAAAGCCAAATATATCCTCTAAGCATATTTTGCATTTTAATCATGATTCTGCTGGCACATAACATAATACTCACTCACGAGTGCCAGGTTTGAGGGATTTCATTCGGAGGCCTCTCAAATGTGCTACACTTGGTTATTATTCTGAGGTGATCTGTTTCACTGCGACAAATGCCTTCCTTGATCCTAGTCTTCACTCCACAACGAGACTCATTACACTTAATGAGCGTGTTTCTATCATTAGCTAGCTAACTAGCCGTGAGCTAATTTATCAAAGCAACCAATGCTAATGTTAACATGCGAGGACAGGCTACAGTGTTGTAAGTACTTTTCAAATTAGATACTTTTTAATAGACAAAAGCAACAGAGAGGAAAATGTTTCTCACCTATAAACAGATCTATATCTATATAATCAAATCTGCTAAACTCAAAATGTCATATAAATTATCGTGCATACGTTTTTGTACAATATCACTTTGGCTGGTGAGACGTTTAACGTCAAGCTTGTGGATTTGGGGTTTTGTACAATACAGCTGTTAGAAACACCCAACACACACACACACACACACACACACACAAATGACTTCAGGCTTCTGGATTCGATGGCTGGAGCTGTATTATTCTGCGCTCCATTTGAATAAACAGTGCAGCTCGGGGCCTGGCTGTGTTGATCCTAGAGGGGAGATAAGCAGTGTAAATAAAGCTGAACTCGAACTGGAACAGGTTTCCTCTCATTGCAGCTCAACTGTTTTATTGTTTAAATGCCTCCAGATGGGAGATAAAGAAGCATCGTCGAATCGCTTTCTCATGTCGTGTGAGGCAAAAAAAGAGTGTGTTTAGACATAAACCGTGTTGAATGTGTGTGAGTGTGCAAAACAAGTGGCGGGTCCATCGGCTTCTGTAATGCATCCCAGCTTGTGAGCCGATGTAGTTTGCTTGTCATCTACAAGACTGATGACGCACAATCACAATGGACGATTCATCAGCGTTGGCCGGGGGTGTTCTGGCGGAGCGATGGGTGTGGTGACTTATCTGGGGCAAACACCTTGCAACAAGTACCGCATAGCTTACCAGTGAGTAATCGTTTTTTAGGAAAATGACACTCCCTAGAGACTAAAGACATATCTTTTATGAAAAAAGTACAGATGGTTCAATACAATGTTTTGCTTTCCAATAATGATTCTGATAACTTTGGCCGAGACCGGGTACCCGTATTAAAACCAGTGTCATATATTTTCTTATTTTTTAACAACTGTATATTATCCCTGTGTGGATGTGATATGATTTCTATCTTTGTTGTAAGTCTGGCAAAAACAATGAACTTTTTTTAAATTTTACATAATGGATAAAAAAAAACTGAGTAAACAACTTTAAAGTAGATTTTCTTGGGGGTAAATTGCGTAGTATTAAACTCCAGTACTTTCAGATACCAATACCAGCATTTTAGGTAGTATTGGAGGTTTTTCTTAACGGAAAATCTTAAAAATATATAAATATTGATGTATATTTACTTATGTTTGAACAGCTGTATAGTACTAACCACATATTAATGTGATATGATTGCTATCATTCTTGTCGGTATGGCTCAGGTTAACCCTCATGTTTGATTGATGATATGATTTTCAGTTTTTTTCATCACTAAAAAATGAGCCTTCAAAATAAGCTGAAAATGTCGACATTACAAATATCAAATAACTTTGGAAAAAACATAAAAAAGCACCCACAACATTGAACATGTAACAAAAATGTCAGAAAAAAGAGAAAAAAAACTACTTTTTTTCATGGTTGACGGGAAGACGCACCACTTAATCATAGATAGCGCTTGTCACGGGGATTTAGGATCTGATTGACTTCAACAGATTATGCCTCTTTTCATTTTCTGCCTTTGTGCGATGGAAAATTAATTGTCAGTGACATTTGGTTGAAATCCCCCCCCCCCCGCGCTTCCTCCCCCGCCACTACCGCTCTATCTCTATTTCCTCAATTAATTATTGGCTCTCTTTTACATGCTCGTTCCAAAACGAGTTTTCTTTTGGAGATACACAAGAGGCCGAATCGTTTCCTCCATCGCTGAGGACAACATCCGCTTCTTGATTGAGTCTGTGCAATCTAATCATCAGCTGTCGCCGCGGCGATACTCGCCTCTCAGTCTGAGACTGCTGTCTCAGTGCTATTACCCACCGCCCTGCTGACGCACACACACACACACACACACACACACACACAGACAGACAAAAACACAAATACAAACAGACACACAAACACACTGTCTGAGTGACAAGGACGGAGGAAGAGTCTGGTCCACCTAGACCCGTCAATCATCTGTGACACTGACAGCTCATTTGACTGAAATGGAGAGGAGAGGAGGAATGAAGAGAAAAATAGATGTGAAGAAGGTGGAGGAGATGAAGGATGAGGAAAGGAAATAAAAAAGAGGAGAGGAAGGAAGAGAAAGGGGAAAGGAAAGGGAAGAAGCAGAGGCGAAAGAAGAGAGAATGAGAGTAGAGGAGAAATAGGTAAGGAAATGAGATGAAAAGAAAAAAGACTAGAGAAAAAAATTGAGTAAAGGGGAGGAGGGAAATGAAAGGTGTAAGGACAAAAGAAAAGACAAATGAAGAAAGGTAAGAGAGGAGAGATAAGGGAAAAAGTTGGAAAGAGGGAAAGAAAAGAGGAGATGGAGAGATGTGAAGTGAATTACAGGTAAAGAAGACGTGAGGCAGAGGAAAAGAAGATGAATGAGTGGAAGGGAAGATAAGAAAGAAGGGTGAAAAGTGAGGGGACTTTGGTGCCTGAGAGAAGAAAGACAGAGAGAGAGATTCGGAAGGGAGGGAGAAAAAGACGAAGGAAAAGAGAGCAGGATGGAGAGAATGTTGTCAGAGAGTATAATGCGGGAGGGAGAGAGAAAATGGAGGGAATAAATGTGGGAAACAGAGTGCAGGCAGGGTGAGAGAGGAGATGGCATTGTAGCGTGATGAAACTGAGGTCAAACGAGTGTATACGTGTGTGTGTGTGTGTGTGTGTTGCTTACTGTGTCAAATTAAACCACAGCGGCAAAGAGAGACATTTCATTTCCCAGATATGATTGATGGATAATGTGTGTGTCCTAGAGAGATGTCAGATGGCCTGTCCTGACTTGATACACACACACACACACACACACACACACACACACACACACAGATTCAGCACTTGCATCGACAAAGAAATAGTGAAACAACTGAACCCACTCAACTTATACAGGAAAATAAACTTTAAGGCCCCCTCCAGACACAATTTTGATTATATTAATATACTCTGCTATGATTTCTATTTTTTGTTTCCTACACACATTTTTTTTAAACTCTAAAAAGGAGCTGGAAGCACATCTATGCTTTCTCCCTCATTGAGAAATTCTGGATCTGGCCTCGCTCCCCCGCCCAAAAATTACATTTTTTTGTGTTTTCAGAAAAATTCAGAAAAAAAAAAAAAAAAAAAGTACCTGTTTTGTATTTTTTTTTCCCCCATAAGCAAATGGTTCTAAGTCTATTTTTGTACATGGAAAATAACACAGAGGAATCCATTAAATGTATAAAATACACAGTATTGTCCAGGTGTAAACAGGGAATATGAGGACATTTTGAGGATTTTTTAAACTTCCATTTGTTCTCTGTGGCACACAGAGACGCGAAAATAAAATGGAGACTGAAAGAGAGAAGGCATGAGAAAGACGAAGCCTGGAAAAAAGCAGCAAGTGAGTCAAAGGACGGGGAAAACACAGATCCATCTGCAGCCTCCAGAGTCCAGGTCGTGGTTCTGACATGAGGCGTCCTCCCGATGTGGGCCGTGGCCCCCGGGGCCCTGCAGCTCGGCTTTAGCGTGTCACTGTGATCGATGTGCAGGCGGTCGCCTCTGATTATCCCGCTCGCTGCGTGAAGGGAAACGACCTCTCACCTCAGCGATGCCAGGAAGCCTATTGGACGAGCCATCTGTCCATTCACTGTCATTAAAAAGTTGAACTGGAGGGTGGGGTTTTCCTTACTGGTCTGACCCTGCGGACTTTGACAAACTCCTGTGTGCATCATCATCATCACCATCGCCATCATGTTTTACATAGATAAATATGTCATGGGGGGGAATCACCAGACGCCTCCTTAAGGGATATCATCGCGATACTTGTGCCATTATATGATAATATTGCGATTTTAAACATATTGTAACATTCTGCGATACATTCCCTTTTTTTCCCATCTTGTAATTTTTCCTAATTTCAAATGATGTCCCCATCTGTTTTATCTAAAAAGAAACATTTCTCTGGTATATCACATCACTTCAATGTTATTGCTGCAAAATGGGACAAACTGACCAACATATATATAATATATAATAAAAGATCAATACTTGACACCTGTGTATCGATACAGTATTTTGAATACAGTATTACAGTATATATTTACTTTGCTGTGTTGATTTTTTTCACCTTGTTTTTATCTTGCACAGTATCGCAACATGTATAAATATATACTGTGTATATCAATATAGATATATTTGTAATTTCTTATTGTTCTCTGCCCTATATGGCGTGTCAGTCCAACACATTCTCACTCTCCCATCATGTTAAGTACGGACGCTAAGTCACGTGCCTTTTGTTGCGTTTCTTATTCATGATGAAAGCCCTGTGTTGTCCCCCCCCCACCCCCCCAACCAGCCGTCCTAGGGAAGGGGGATTTTTGCATCATATTTGAGACACTGACCAAGCGTCTGTATTTTACGAGTTGGGAGAAAGAATGTTTATGGGTCACCCGCTGGACCTGCTGCACCACGCCATGGACCCCAGATAAGCGGATGACGAAGGATGGATGGACCCGCCGACACTGGTGTGGATGGGACAGTTTGCTTGCACCGGGATTAGGAAGACAAACCTTAGACTCTTGTCCCAAGTGATCCTTCCTCCAGCACGTATATATATCCCTTGGTAGGTGACGTTATGAGTATTCATTGTAGCTCATATATTTTGTGAGGTACATAACGGGCCATCAGGGTGAGGTAGGCCTTGCGTTGTTTATGTGGATTTCCGGTCCCTGAAGCATAAAGCAGACAGCATGCTGACTTTAATGGTCTGAAGCCCGGCTTGGCTGTGTTCACCTTAAAAAAAACGCCTGTCTCTTCCACACAAGACGGCAATTGTTCTCCAGACAGTGAGAGAGTCTCGGGATGGGAAATCAGAGGTGGAAGGCGCACGGTGAAGAGAAAGCAGAAAGAACGGGGTACTGGGAATATTAAGGTTTGACACGCTCCTCTAAACATTAATAAGTCCAATGCTGTACAGAGCTACCCAGAGTGACAATCCAGTTCCTTACAATCTGACACATTCTGCACAATTAACACTTCAAATGATGAAGGGACTTGCAGATGACAAGGTAATCGTTAGCCCTACCAAGGGGTCTTCAGTTGGTTTGTTTTTGCCTTGTGTCTCTGATCCGTTGAATTCACATCTGAATGCATATAAAAGCCTGTATTTATGGGGAATTTACATACTTTATACATTTTTTGCTCATGCATTTAACCCTCATGTTGTCCTAAATCAATGTTCTTTTTCATTTCCAAAAATAACATGATTGATTCCACACAAATCTTTACTTTCATTCATTTTGGGGCGTCATTTTAAATTTTACGGCATTGGAAAAGTGGATTTGAAATAGTATTGAGTAAAAGTTGACATATTCCAGTCTGTGTTATCCATCAAAATCCATACCTTTAATTTTAGTCTAATTAATTCCTAATTTCTGCTTTTCTAACTCAAACATTAGGTAGAATCTCCTATAAATGAGGTTTATTAAGGATTTTAGATTTTATTAAGTTAGTGTAACATTGAAAAAAAGGGACAAAAAACTGTAAGAAAAAGTTAAAATGTTGATAAAAAGCGTTGATTTTGACAGGTTTCGACAGAATATTTTTCTGTGTGTTTATGAGCTGAGGTGTACAAATAGAGCCAATAGACCCGTACTGCACAGGATAAAAACATCTGGTAATATAATTGTCTGTACAGAAACCAAACCAATGGGATTAAAGCAGAAGGTCTTTGCATGGGTCATTTACTCCATCTGTTTGTTATCAGCAGCTTTTATACATTGCCAGTAGAAGCAAGAGAGAGGGGTCGACATGTTCCACCATGGTCACACAAACGGTTCAAATGTGTAAAAATCCAGTGCCCAGAAACCCAAATAATGCATGACTTTCAGTACAGTTGTGATCTGGTTTTAAAGAGCCACGTTCTCATTATATTGGATTGAAAGATGAACTCAGGCATTGTTGGATTTGGTCTTTCCATGGATTGTACAGACTGTACGGACATTTAGACTAATGCCAGCATTGTCCTTTACAGTGAGGATGCTTTAAGATTCCTTTGGACATCTGGACCTTGACAGGAGTGTGACGGAGCGACTGGAACCTCCTGGGTCTGTCTGAGGTTTGTGTGATTTATAGCGTGTGATCTGGACCTGATCTGTGAAGTTCCCTGAGATAACTCTCTATAATACTATAGATAAAATAACATTGACTTGTATTTGGAAAGACAACAGCATGGTTGCTCCAAAATGTCTGGAGTCTGTCGTTTCGGTGGCCAGTCGGTGGCGTCATATGACCTTTGACCCCTCTAGTTAATGTAGCTTCCGTCAAAACACGACGAACGCCAGATGATGCGTTCGAGAGAAACCGTAAACTGTACAATGTCACAGAATTATACTCAATACAAGTTAAACAGCGTTTTTTCTTCGGCCACTCAATTTAGTACATGAACTCGTCTGCAGTGGTGGTTAACAATCAAGACAACAACTCCCATGATCCCACAGAACTCGGCAGCGTCATCAAAAGTCTGTGTTTACATCCCGGGTTTCAATTAAGAGACGCCTAGAGACAGAAACCTACGTATTGTCCATTTAGGACCCAATAGGCTCACCCAACAGGCTCACCCAACAGGCTCACCCTAACAGGCTCACCCAACAGGCTCACCCAACAGGCTCACCCTAACAGGCTCACCCAACACTCTCGCCCCAGGAGGAAGCAGAACCTGCTCTGGGAGAGAACTGCTCTCCCAATCGATACCTGCTGTAGGAGAAGAATGCGGCTTGAGATTCCCTTTGCCTTCAGACTCTACAAATTGCACTGTCATGGGAATAATATAGTTGAAGGATGAAATCCACCAGACTCTAGACCCCCAGAGAGCGGGTCAGAGAGAAAGTTAGAGTACATTCACCGCCTCTTCCCTCCTCCTCCTTCCAACAGCCCCCTGTGAGGGAAATGATGAACAGGGGGCTGCACAAAGCCAGCACTCAGGTTTAATTGGACGGAAGGTGGCTGTACACCCGTACCATAAATAACTGGACCCAGGGAGAGAGTGTGTGTGTGTGTGTGGGTGAGTCGGGGTGGGGCGAGAAGGGTTAACCATCATGCAGTGATCTTAAGCACCACTGAAGCTAAGAACGGCTGTCAGGGACCGGGTGTAAATATCCCGCGGGCTAACTGATTTGTCTACGGTCGTAAACACAGCATAAAGAGCTAATATACAGGTCAGCACCAGCGTGATTTACTCCCCCAGGGGGCTCAAAACTTCATCACACCATTTCATTTCCCTCCTCTTCAGTTACAACTTTTCTCGTTTTTGTTGAACTTGATTTTTAGGGTTCTATCTGACGACATCGTTGTTTCTACATCCTTTAAAATCAACACGTGTATACATGATATCTGGAGTTTTTTTTGCGGTGGACTATCTCAGAATGTTCTGCTTATTAACTTCAAAAGATTAAAGTACAATCAAGATTGATCAAGACCCAAAGTCTTGTCATGTTGTTTTGTGGCCAGGGACTCTTAATCTAGCGGGCTCAGGCTCATCCGATGTGTCTGTCTTCATTCCAAAGGCTCTCAATTCCACACAGCTACCCGGAGAAATGAGACGAGTGGGAAGAAGAAGGAGAGAGATGCTCTCAACGGACAGCCCACTGATGGAAACATCCATGATAGCCTCTTCAAGAGAAGTTTTGATTATCAAAATAATCAGGATGTCTAATTTAATTGAACAAAGCAAACTTTTGGCACTTTGAATTCTAGTCAGTTCCACTTCAGTTGTCTTATGGGCACTCGAAGCCTGTGAGGCCAGAGAGTTGTTTCTTTGAGGACTGCTGAAAATGCTACCACGATATTTTAGGATAGCTGAAGGGAAATCTGAAAAAATCATGCATCTCTTTTTCACATATTCAATTCTTTGAGGGTAAACGTTGTTTTTCTTCAACCTGGACCCTGTTTCCCTTTGTTCTTGTGTCTAGGTGACTAATGGGGACAACAATCTTCATTGGTCCAGCATTAAGTAAGACCGCTCCAGTCGGCAGCAGCCAAACAGGCTATGAATGTAAGTTAGTGGGACAATTGTCGAGGCTGTATTTACTTTCACAAAAGTGCTTGTTTTGCTGCTGACAGGCTCAGATTATTATTCTAAATCTGACAACATTATGGAAAAGATTTCTAAGGAGGTCAAAATTGCGTTCGGTAAACCCACCATAAGCCATGTAAAATAACTTTAATTTTAGCATCGTAAAACTCACTTCATACAAAGTTGAGAGAAACGAATAAAACAATAAAAAGCCGTTTTGGGTCATTTTACCACTTCTCCAACCATCACAACTCTAATTGTGGTTGAAATAAAGACATAGTTTACCAATTTGCATATGGAAATATGTTGGCTCTATACACAATAAAAGTGTAGCTTTTTTAAATGGAGTCTGGTGGGTTTAGCACTAGCGATCTCGGACCTGCTTCTGGTTAAGCTGAAAGGTCTCAAAGAGGTTTTAAAAAGGTCTATCTCTGTAGTGACCCTTAACAGGGTCACTACCCTAACCCCCCCCCCCCCCCCCCCCCCCCCCCCCCCCCCCCCCCCCCCCCCCCCGCAGTAACTCTGAAGATTTCTGCAGTAGATGTTGATTCAGCGGAGAGGCACCCAAAGATCAGCTTGCTGTGTCACCCGTACCACTGAACTCCGAGGCCTCTGCTGAAGTCCTTTCCTGCTGACATGCATGATGATATGTCATATAATGATTTTTCCAGAATATTACAAGCAGTTATTTTTCCCTCATGGCTTTATCCCTTCGTGTTGTAAGCTTTTTTTGATATATATCCATACATTTGAACCACATGTGTCTATGACCTACATTATATACATGTAGAATCAAATGCCTCGTATCCTTTAAATGAACTGAGCTCTGGTGATATTCATAAGTCTAATTCATCTTCCTCATGATTGCCCTTGAAGAAAAAAAAACAGCGTGTCCTTTTGTGCAGGGAAATGTTCAGGACACAAGTCGTGGAACGTAAAACTCTATCATCATCAAGCTTTTTTTCCCCTCCGCACTGGCCCTAATTACCTTTTTCTCCTTGTGTATGTGTGTGTGTGTGTGTGTGTGTGTGTGTGTGTGTGTGTGTCTCAGACAAGGTGTCCATCTATAACTTGCAGAAGGAGGGACCCCCGCCCGGGCCCGCCATCTGTCACCTGGGCACCTAGAGGGACTGCAGTCTTGTGCGGCTTAAAAGGTGAAATCATTAAGATGTTCGAATAACAAATGTCTGGCTATGTTTGGCTCTCAATCACCCGGGCCAGACCTGGTCCGGGTTCACACCTCCTTCAAGGTGATGAACACCCCGTGTCACTACCTCTTGCTTGACTAAATGAGCACATAAAGACCCATCATTTAAGAGATGCGTCTCTTCTCGTCGCCATTGATTGGTCCACTCAGACGCCCCATATCCTTTAAAGAAAATCAATTCTTTATAAAGTTTTGTTGTTGTATACATTCAAACATACAATTTCAAACAATCCACTGAGACTATTGAACGCCTCCCAGAGCCCAAAACCACAGAGAGGAACGCTGGTAGCGAGGGGGACGAAACAACACACAACCCACACACACAGACAGACACAAGACAAGGGACCAAGACCTCAGTGAGTCTGCAACATGGCGCCAAACGTCCAGGGTCTTTCCCGACGCTCCATGGGTTTCTGTCGAAGGAAATCCATTGATGATTCAACCCGGTCTCACTCCCAACTTGGGAAATACTGACACTAGGTCGGGCGTCTATAAGCATCAGAAACAGTATTAGGGGACCACTAAGGTCTAGATAAAGAGACTTTAGATAGAGTATTAGGGGACCACTAAGGTGTATATAAAGAGACTTCAGATACAGTATTAGGGGACCACTAAGGTCTATATAAAGAGACTTCAGATAGAGTATTAGGGGACCACTAAGGTCTAGATAAAGAGACTTCAGATACAGTATTAGGGGACCACTAAGGTCTATATAAAAGAGACTTCAGACACAGTATTAGGGGACCACTAAGATCTATATAAAAGAGACTTCAGATAAAGTTTTAGGGGACCACTAAGGTCTATATAAAAGAGACTTCAGATAAAGTTTTAGGGGACCACTAAGGTCTAGCGGTACAACAATAGAGAGTAGCATGAACGACCGAAATGCCATGTAAGGAGGTTTGTCGTTGGTGGTGCAACACAGGACTTTCACGCAGGAGTCACTGAAACTCCCCCCACCCAACCATCCTTTCCTAAACCTAACTGTCCCGTTGTTGTGCCGCATGTCTGTTGTAAACCTACGTCCCGACCCAGAATGTTGACGAGACTTTCGACGTGAATAAGAAACGCGAAAGGCACATGGCCGGGCATCCGTATTGTACGCAAAGGGAAAGTGAGAATGTGTTTGACTGAGTGGACTCTGCTGTCCTACTCTCTCCTGCCAACCCCAAGTCCCATGTTTCCCCCCCCTACCCTCTCCCCGGCATGCTCGAAAGGGGCCTTAACACAGGATTCCCCCAGTGCCGGTTGTGCCGTGGTTCATTATTGTAGTCCGTTGTGCGTCATACAACACTGGGAGGGTATTAGAAGAGACAAGTTTTGCCTGACCGACAGATTTTTTTTCTTTTGGGGTCCTTATTCCTGGATATTTGAGCTCGAACCATGACAGTATGTAGTCTACGCCGTTGAATGCTTTCTTCTTTCTAGAATTCTTTCTTCTACTAAAACAAGTTCCTTCCTGAGATTATTTAGCAGAGACACCGTGGCTCCGTACACCGCATAGTACCGCACAAGACGATTGGGATTGGTTCGAAGACGTGTCTATAAAACCACTATGAAATCACTACAATAGTAAAAAGATGTAAAATACCACCCAAGAACATAGAACATTGCATTCCATCACCTTTTTCAAACCTGTCTTTCCCATATTGTTTCACTCATGCACACACACACACACACACACACAGGAAAACACAAGCGCACACACACAGGCAGAGACCCAAGGTCAGTGAAGGTCTGCCGTGACGTTGATGAATGGATGTGAAGGGTGTCATCCTGGACAAACAGAGCCTGGGCCCACATGCGGCTACATCCTGAAAAATATGTCTGTTCCACCAAAAGCTGAGGGAAATAGTTTGGAGGTCTCTCACATCCTTTTCTATAGCTCACCCTGTCTCTGTCTCTCCGTCTTTGTCTAAGGAACACGTGTGTGTTGTCATTCCCTGTGAACACAAAGCGTAGAATAAATAGAAAAATGGGATGATGCAACTACAGGTGACATCGATGTCATCTTAGATTTGGCATATCACAATATGACAAAAGTGGTCTCTTTTTCAGGTTATTACAGCAAAGTGATGTCATTTGCTGAACTTACCACACAATTTTCAGGACTATTTGTCATTTTTTGGGGACATATATTTCATATATACAGGACAACTGAAGGGAGAGAGAAGGGAAATGGCGTGCAGCAATAGGCCACAGGTCAGTATATCCCCATAACTGATGATTACTCATGACAAATCACATTGTTATAGCACCAAAAGTCAACCCTATGATGTCGCGGCAATATTGATGTATTTGCTCTGAAATATCGTGATATCTGATTTTCTCAATATCGCCCAACTCCATTGTGACAGAATGAGCTTTTTTTAGGTTGACTTCAGCGCTGAAGGTTAGCATCTGATACACATCCCGCACTTCTCTTTCAAACAAGGTCAGTGTTTTTTGCCGATGGGCGGTGCTGCCAACGTTCTGGCTTCCCACGCGCCTGTTACAGCCAAATAAATACATTTGCCCCCCCCCACCCGCTAATCTCTCATGCCACCCTGCCTAGCTCCTCCGAGGGTGTGGAGATAAATAGCTTAGTGTAAACGGCCTCTTATAATATGACATTGCTCGCTTTCAGCGGAGTGAAGGGGAAAACTGAAGGGTGGGGGGTGGGGGCAGGCGATGGAGGGAGCCATGAAGGACAAAGACAAGCCGGACAGGGGCCCAGAGGCGGTCTAAAGGTGGTCCGGGTTGCTATACTACAGGGGCGTCAAACTCAACTTCACTAAGGGGCACAGTGGCAAAATGTAAATTACATCAAGGGCATGCCTTTTATTAAATATATATATACATATATATGTATGTATTTTGTACTGTGTAATTGCATGTCTCGTATAGCTTTCTCGATTACCGTTTGGTCCACATGAAGCCCCAAAGAAGGTTCCTCAGCCATCAGAGAATTTAGCAAAATCGCTTAAAACTATGATTGCATTTTTTAAGGTGGCTACCACACAGCTAAATATGAAAACTCTCTCAAAGTTGGTAAATCTGCTAAATTCAGCTAGTTTGTGCTCTATGGGGGGGTAAAAAATCTTTCTGTCCCCTTCCACTTTCTTTGTGTTGGCGTTCTAACCTTTGGTGGATTTCTGTGGACTATGGTTACCTGGTCCTCAGGTCTCTGCAGGGTAAATCCAGACAGCTAGCTAGACTATCTGTCCAATCTGGGGACTATGGTTACCTGGTCCTCAGATCTCTGCAGGGTAAATCCAGACAGCTAGCTAGACTATCTGTCCAATCTAAGGACTATGGTTACCTGGTCCTCAGATCTCTGCAGGGTAAATCCAGACAGCTAGCTAGACTATCTGTCCAATCTGGGGACTATGGTTACCTGGTCCTCAGGTCTCTGCAGGGTAAATCCAGAGGCATCGTGGCTCCATCCGGCACTTAGCACCGCCCAAGGCGATTTTGATTGGTTTAAAGAAATGCCATTAAACCAGAGCAGGTTTTTCTCCCAACCAAGACTACCCTAGCATTGCCAGACCTTCCTCCACAGGGCTGCGGAGGAGGGTCTGGCAATGCTAGGGTAGTCTGACATCCCTCCATCCTTACATGGTGCCATAAGTATTATATATGGCATTCCACAACAAAAAATAGTCCCAAATAACCTATATTCATCTTTGGAGTGACCTCTGTTGAGTTTGTTTTAACCTACAGTCCCCAGATTTGAAAGAAAATTACTGAGCCTTTTTAAATATGTGTAACCCTATTAAAAAAAACTAAAACATTGCTCGTTTTGTATTTTTCATGACAATAAAAGACAATGTCAGCCATAACTTTTAAATGTGAACGATAGAGGAGATTCATGTGCTGTATAATCAAAAACTATTACCTTTAAAAACATAACAATGTGTATAAAAACAGGTCTACAGGTGTTACGCTGCACACATATGTAATAACATATTACATATAGCTCAGTTCTGGATGATGATTCACAATGTGGTACAAAACAAAACACCATAAAACACACATAAAAGTTGGTTTGATTTTTGTGTGACAGAATGGTCTCATCTTTGGTGGGAGACTAACACTGGAGGTATGATTGGAATGATCTGGATCTCGTTGGATCTCGGCCCTTGGATGGGGTGGACGGGAGGACGGGTCAAATACAGGACTTTCACCCAGGAGAGCGGGGCTCGTGTCCAGCATGTGTCCTCAACCGTCCAGTTATTGCCAAGTGTCATGGAACCATAAGCCCACCAACGAGCCCACTGTCAAAAGGGACACCAAAAGTCCAGACCACGTGTGTTGCATGACGCTAAAGAAGAATTTTATCATCATAAAAGAAAATGCAAAGAAGCGACAACCAAAAAACGCCAAAAAACATCATAAGAAGCGCCGAAAGGTGGAAAAATAACGACAAAAACGGAAGAAAAAGTATTCAAAAATGTTTTTCAAAAAAAGTGACAACATGGGGTCTCCCAAAACCAACCTCCCGTGGCCAGAGGACGCAGTCGAAGCACAAATGATGCCTCTAAAGAAATGTCAACCACAAAAAAGACTAAAAATGACGGAGAATCATATTCTATGGACATTTTCCGTTAAAATACACGGATGTACAACTTTTAACACACAGATAATCCTTAGAGCGTAGGAATGAGCAGAGAGGAAAGAGAGAAGCGAGGGGGAGGCAAAGGGTTGTGTGTGGTGTGTAAATTTGATTTTGTTGGGGGTGGGGGGGTGTTTCCATACAGTATTCGAGGTCGGCGAGATATTTGAAGGCTTGTCACATTGCAAAGGCTGAAGTATGGTCTGTATTGGTCCAGACAGTGACCTCCAGCACGGGGCCAAAACATTTCCAGATGTCTGCCAACAGCGTTACCGGAGCCGCTTGCATGTGCAGCTTGTGGCGTTTAATGGGGGGTGGGGGGGGGGGGTCCAGCTCCACAGCCCAATGCAAGGGAAAGGAATGAATTTGGCTTGCAAATCAAATGACGAGCACAGACATAAAAGTCTGAAGTTTTACAGAGAGGGAGAAGGAGTGTGGATAAGGAAGAGGTGTGTGTGTGTGTGTGTGTGTGTGTGTGTGAGTGTGTTCGCGGTATATCTGGATGTTAGTGAAAAATGGAGACAGAGACATTAAAGCACTTTAGATTTCTTCCCTCTGTGCTCCTGGCCAGAAGGGAATCTCTGACGTTCATTTCTTCTGCTCCCCGGCGTTCCAGCTTGCAGGGGATCCGACATCAATCCCGCTGTCATATCTTGTTTTTTTTTCATTTTTATATCACCATTTAGCATTTTGGTTCATCAATACGGGTGATAAATAGGCAAAAGCATTGTCTGGGCAATAGTTACATCAGGGGAGTACACCGGGGAGTCGGAATTATGGGAGGATTTGAATTGAATGAAATGTCTTTTTTGTTAAAATGGATTTTTACAGAGGGAGGAGAAACAGCACTGCAGCGTCACCGGGGATTAAACGTCGGTATGAAAGTGGAACAGCCTTTCAAATATGATGATTCGTGTTTGGCATCAGCTGTCAGAAGCGATGGCTGTCGTGTCTTTACTGTGGAATATGTTGTTCTAACACACGGAGAAGTCTTCTCGCCAAAGTAGAGCGTCCTATAACAATCCATTTTATTTGGATTTCAGCAGTCTCAAAGTGCTACAGAGCACAAAAAAAGTCAATACTGAAAAGATTAAAAAGATCAAAGTCAATAAATGGTGGCTCTTATGACTGGATCCCTTCAGCTTTCCCAACATCAGTGGTAGAACGCAACCAAGTACATTTACTCGAGTACTGTGCTTAAGTAAAAATGTTGAAGTACTTGTACTTTGAGGCTTTTTCTTTTCATGCCACTTTCTACTTCTACTCCGCTATATCTCCGAGAGAAATATTCTACTTTTACTCTCTGATAGCTTTAGTTACTAGTTACTTTAGTTACTAGTTACATTAGTTACTAGTTACATTAGGTACTCCACTACATTCATCTGACAGCTTTAGTTACTAGTTACTTTAGTTACTAGTTACTTTAGGTACTCCACTAGATTCATCTGACAGCTTTAGTTACTAGTTACTTTAGTTATTAGTTACTATAGTTAGTCCACTACATTCATCTGACAGCTTTAGTTACTAGTTACTTTAGTTACTAGTTACTTTAGTTACTCCACTAGATTCATCTGACAGCTTTAGTTATTAGTTACTTTAATTACTAGTTACTTTAGTTACTAGTTACTTTAGTTACTCCACTACATTCATCTGACAGCTTTAGTTATTAGTTACTTTA